>NW_028318040.1:4334230-4653076 GCF_062004578.1 Staurois parvus | reverse complement strand
TATAAAGGCTGGACGGGAGCATTGCTGGAGCGGGTGGCCGTTTATAAACGTCCTACCTGCTTCCCTGCCTGTGCGTGCTGTGGACACAGCAGAACACCGATCACTGTAGAGGACCTCTGTGTGAGGTCCAGATCATGTGATCACTGTTTGGCCAATCAGTGATCACATGAATAGTAGTAAGCAAGATGTCACTTATGACACCATTACTTACTATTAGTGAAATCTGTGAATGATCACAGAAGTCACATGGTACAAGGCTATGCACAACAGCCTTGTACCATGTGACAAGCTGTGACCAATCACAGCTCACACAGTATTTCTCAATGGCTGCAAGAATGCAGCCAGAGAGAAGGAGAAATGATCGCTTTTACAGCCTTTATGGGTGTAAAAACAATCAGTGTAAAAAAAAAAAAAAAAAAAATCTTCATCACCCCCCACAAGTAGTACAGTGTCACTATGGTGACATTGTACTACTAGGATGACAGTATGTTAAAAAAAAACCACATAAATTATATATATATATATATATATATATATATATAAATGTCACAAATGTTTTCGAAAAATTATAATTTTTGGTTATAAATTAATTTGGGTTTTTTTTTACTAAAAAGATAGATGAATACATTTTGGCCAAGATTTATGAGGAAAGAATATTTATTTGCAAAATGTTTTAAGAAAAACACTTTTTTTCAAAATGTTTAGACTTTTTCCTTTATATAGCAAAAAAAAAAAAATCCCAATTGTGAATAAATACCACCAAAATAAAGTTTTATCTGTCTCCAAAAAATGCTAAAAAATTCATATGGGTACATTGTTGCATGACCACGCAATTGTCATTCAAAGTGTGATAGCACTGAAAGCTGAAAATTAGCCTGGACAGGAAGGGGGTAAAAGTGTCCGGACTTAAAGTGGTTAAATATTTTAATTTTTGTTGCTCATTCAATTTTGTTCCTAGTTCCTTTTCCCACTTTTCTAAGAGAATCAGATCCAGCTATTACAATGAGGATCTTCTAAATCCTAGAAGTGATATGTTTTTGAATTGTATTTGAATTAAACATTCCTGTCCTCCACTGTCCTTAGTGGCTGCGGAAGCGCTGCAACAAAATGTCCTAGTTGGTAATAATGCCACTTATCTACAATATATTTTAAACGTGCATTTCTATCTTTTATCCATTTCCCTGAGATATTGTCTTTCCTTAGTGGGAAAAACTCAGTTCCCACTAATGGTATTAACAGTGAGTTGTACTTCCATCTCATTTGCTTGTTCAGTACATCCCAAACCCTTAATACATTCCATGTCAAAGTACTTGTATTTTTGTCCATTGTGCGAAACTTATGTGGAAGCCAAATGATCCTATCTAATTTTGACTTACTAAGTGTACTTTCTATTTTTACCCAGCTTTTCCCTCATGAATTATATATCCAATCTGCTATTCATGATAGTAACACCGAAAGATAATATTTCCCGAAATTAGGCAAGTTTAAACGCCCTTTCCCTTTGTCATTACACAGAACTTCATATTTAACTCTTGGTTTTTTATTTACCCATATATACCTAAGTATAATTTTTTTTAGGATTTCAAAGAAAGACCCTGGTAAATATACTGAGAGCATGTGAAACTTATACAAGATTTTTGGTACGATCACCGTCTTTACCATATTTATCCGACCTATCCAGGAAAGCCATCCCATTGAATTTTTTCTCAATTTATCCTTTATCTCGTTTATTAATGGGACATAATTTGCCTGATATAAGTTCCTTATAGAGAAAGTTGACTTTATTCCTAGATAGCTTCATTCTTTTTCCCTCCATGTAAAAGGGGAATAATTTTGTAGAGTCTGTTTCTCTGTCTTTGGAACATTAATATTTAATATCTCTGACTTTGAGGGGTTCATTTTTAAATTTGATAATTATCCATAATATTTTAATATTCTCACTAAATTAAGTAATGTTAATGTAAGGGTTTACAATATAGAACAGCATATCATCTGCGTACGCCTTGTGTTCCACATCTCCTATTCTGATTTCTGTTACATTTACACTCTTTAGCACCAACGCTAATAGTGGTTCCAGAGATATTACAACTAGCAGGGAAGATAGTGGAGATCCCTGTCTTGTTCTGTTATATATTTAAAAAATTGTGAAAGGGACCCATTGACCCTCACCTCCGCTGACTGGTACTATATAACTTTTTATCCACTGTAACATTTTGTGCCCAATTCCTAATGCCTCTAATGTATCTATCATGAATCCCCAGTCCACCCTGTCACAAGCTTTTCCGGCGTCAAGCAACAGGATTATCATTGGCATTTTCTCTCTCCTTGTTTTTTGCAGGAGGAGCAATGATCCTAATCCATTGTCCCAACCTTCTCTGCCTGGGATGAATCCCACTTAATCTAAGTGTATTCAGTCCAGCATCACTTTCATCCTAGTTGCTAGTAGTTTAGCATATAATTTTGTGTTTATATTTATTAATGATTTAGGTCTATAACTAGCACATTGTGACCAGTCCTTCCCTTCTTTAGGTATAATTGTTATATATGCCTGCAGAAACTCTTCCCTCATTTCCAACCCCTCTCCCAATGCATTCATATATGTACACATTTTGGGGACAAGTTGTTCTTTAAACTTTCTGTAATATCCCACAATATATACATCTGGTCCGGGACTCCTTCCTGCAACCATACTCTTCAATGCTATAATAATTTCTTCCTGTGAGATTGATTTTTCTAAGGCTAATAATGTTGCTTCTTCTAGTCTTGGTAAACCGGCTTCCTTTAAATATATCTGTCTTTTTTCCTTTCTTTCTTTCTCCCTCTGTTTCTTTCTGGTTCTTAGATTTTACTCCATATAGACTGCAATAATATTTTTGAAATGTGTTAGCAATATCAGTGGTTGAATGTACCATTTCTCCTGTTTCATCTTTGATTTTTTTATATAAAATTCTTCAATTTCTTTTCCATTAATTTTCTCATTAGATATTTTCCTGGTCTATTCCCCAACTGATATCTTTCCTTTGAAACCCTATTAAAAATCCTCCTCATTTCCTGTTCCATAAGATCTTTTAACTCTTCTCTTTTTAGAATTATTTTCTGTTGCATATCTATTTTTCTTTTTATGTAGCTGTTCTAAATCATATAGTTCCTCCATTAATAACCTTATTTTCCTCCCCCAATCTTTCTTTTCCACCACGATTGAGATCAGAATTCCTCTAATATATGCCTTGTACGCCTCCCAAATTGTAGCAACAGATACCTCGTCGGTCTCATTAGACATAAAGTATTGCTCAATTTCCTTCTTTAATCCTTTTTCTATTTCTGGATCTTGTAAAAGCATCTCATTTAATCTCCACATAGTTATTTTATTACGCTCCCCTCCCACGTGTCATTTTGTTGTGACAGGTGCATGGTCAGATATAGACATTACTTCTATGTTAGATTTTACCAGAGACTCCAAGAGTCTGTGCTCAATCATTATATAATCCAGTCGTGAATACATCCCATGTGCTGAGGAGAAGAAGGTATAATCTCTTTCTCTTGGATGTTTGACTCTCCAAGCATCAATCAGTTGGCACTGATGCAGCATCTTTTTAACAGATTTTAGACTTTTACCTCCATCTCTCTGCGCACGCGATGATGTGTTCATCCATGGATCCATGCAAAAATTTAAATCTACTGCCACAATCAGATTACCCCTCTTAAAATCATTGTGTTTTCTTAGTGTACCCTCCAGGAATACTGCTGGGTTTTTATTAGGACAATGTTTACTAATGTACAGTCTAGTCCCTGTAGGTATCCTCTCAGAAATAAAAACCGACCCCCTGGATCCACCAGGATTTCTTCCATGGTGAATCTTACATTTTTTGTGAACTCAATTGCTACTTCTTTTGCCCGTTTTATTGGTGAGTCACCATAATACCAGGTTGGGTAATATCTTGACGGTAATAGCTTGACGTTTGTATCTTGAGATATATGTGTCTCTTGAAGAAACGCTACTTCAATACAGCGTTGATGTATTTCCCTAAGGATCTTATGCCTTTTAGTCAGTATTCAATCCTTTCACGTTGTATGTCATGAAATTGATAGTACTCATTTCTGTTGCTATTTCTATTCTCGTCTAAATTTCCATTTTAAGGGGTTTAAATATAAGCAATTTGGAACAAGAAAATTTCCCTCACTTAGTCTACCCCTCTCACCCTTCCCCATCTTTTCCCCCCTACCACCCTTCCCCATCCTTTCCCCCCTCCCCCATCCTTTCCCCCCTCCATCCTCCCCAATTTCCCCAACCTCCCTCCCTCTTGCCCTCCCTAATCTTTAAAACCCCTTGGCTTAATTCTTGCCCTGGAATCTGTCATGGTTTGTTGCCACTCATGATTAATTTTCCAGGTTGATACTCAAAAAGGACACGCCCATTCTGACGCCATGCTCTCATCTTTGGGGTAAAGAAGTCATCACGTTTGGCCTCCTGACATTCCACCGTTTTCTTACAAAAATTCCTTCTCTATCTTCATCATAGTTCCATCCTTCCTAACCCTCTTACTTTATCTGTCATTATACATGCCCCGTGTCATCTATTTCTTTACCCTATGGCCTTTATAAACACTTCAGGAGAAGGACAGCTAATTACATAAACTAGTAGCATAAAGGGAGGGGAGAGGGAGCTAGGGAGAGGAGGAGCCATCACTTCTTATCTCAATACCATTTACAATCTCTTTTTGGAAACTAGTTGCCAACTCTCTTTTTCTAACACCACACTCTCCTTGACCCCCTCACACCATCCCAAAATGTTCACTTTCTTTAGATCTAGTCTATCACAAAAGTCACTTAATTCTTCTAGGAATCTCATTCTCAACGATTTCTCATCTTTCCACCCAATCAGACAAGCAGGAAATACCCAGTTGTATCAAACATTTTTCTCCCTCATCTGATCTAGCAATGGTTTTAGGGATCTTCTTCGGGCCAATGTCTCAGGTGCAATGTCAGCGAAAATTTGCAGATTTGTTTCTCCATATTTGATTTATGAAATCTCATGTAGTTTCTTCCAGATATTTTCTTTATCTTCTTAATGATGGAATCGAACATCTCTAGGAGTATCTGATGTTACTCCTTGGGGCCGCCTAATCCTTTGCACTCTATTTTCAAATGTTCTGTCACTGGTCTACCTATCATTGGATTGAACACTCTCCTTATTTTATCACATAAATTCTCTCCTTGAGATTCTTCTGGAAGGCCCCGGATCTTTAGATTGTTCTTTCTATCTCTGTTCTCTTGACCTTCCAATTTGTGTGAGAGCTTCCTTTGTTCTCTTCGTATCTTTTCCACCTGCGCTTCTAATTTAATAATTAATAGGGCATGTATCTCCATTTTTCCCTCCATTTCTTCAACTCATGCTAACATTCGTCCCACATCATTATGTAATACCACCATTTCATTCTTCATGGAATGCTCTAATTTTGCTAACATTTCTGCAATTTCCATTTTTGTGGGCATTTGTGATGTTGCTCCTTGTTCTTCTGTGTTTTCTTTTTTTAGTATGCTTTCCGTATTTATAGGTTCTTTAATCTGGTTCCCATCCAATGTCTCAAATGACTAGTCTAGTGTGATCTCCTTCATACTTTCTTTTTACTTTGTGCTGTTGCTTTGGGGGTTAGGTCCTCTGGGCTTTTCTCCTGTGGGGGCTTATACTTTCTTATTGTACTTGTACTTGCTCTTGATTGGGGAGGTTTTGTTCCTCCAGCTTTGACAGATCTGCTCTTCATATCGTTATGAGTTTACAAATGATTTTCATAACTCCAGGCCAGTTATTATTTCCAATGTTGCTGTCCCTGTAAATAGGTTTAAAATGCAGATATTCCTCTCCTATTGCATGATATGTTTACCAGGTATAATAATCAGGTTTTAGATCTCCTCGTCCTGTGTCCCATCTAATTTTCCTACTCTATTTTAGAGATTTACAGTTCACAAAGAAAACAATATTTCCTCTTCTTCTAGATTCCCTGAGTGGCCCCTCCTGTCTTTCTTCTTCCTCCTCTGTATCTTTCTGTGCTCCTGAGACTTCTGGAGTTCTTGACTTCTGTCAAATGGGCTATCATGTGGGTGCTCCCAGCACCCCTCACTCCTCCACTCCTCCGCAGACTGCCACCTCCTCCTGACCTACCGAGGCCATGGAGTTCTTCCAGCCTCTGACAACTACTGGCCACTGAGGGACACACGGCACACAGCACTATGAATACTGGGTAAGGTAGGGCCTGAGTCGGTTCTTTTTTCCATAGTTTTAACAGCGGGTGTCTGGATCTCCTAGCATTCGGCCTCTAGGTGCCATGTGCAGGCCCCCAAATTTTGTATTGCTAACAGAGAAATCATCCATTTCCATGTGTTAGTAGTAGAGTATATTAAGGACATTCCAGATTAGAAAGCATGTTGATGTAATTCCTTACCATCTATGTACATTTGAAATTTTTAAACCAACAAAAATGTAAAAAAAAAAAAACAATAGTATTTTCTCTTGCAATACCCATTTTCTATAAAAACACATTCCACGTTTTCTAAACCATTACAAATCACTACTAATCCAACTTCTTCAGCTTCCCCAGTTAATTTTCATTACCCCTAACATATTGTTCCCAAGTAATCCAGACATGTTCTTCATCCATTGTACTGTACAAGCCATCCCATGTTAAATAAAAAAAGGATGCTTAACTTCTGCCCATTTAAATTATTCCATACTTCTGTTAACTCTGTCTCCAATGGGAAGTGGGTGTACACCACCCTTATTATTTTAAGTATCTGTCTATCTATGCCATTTACATAACACATAAAAATAAATACACATAAAAAAAAAATAGAACAGAACAAGGAGAATGACACAACCTTTCCCCCTCTCTTTATCTCCCTAAGATAGAGAGGTATTCTGTAGTTCAAAAAGCTGAACTGGACAGGGCTAAAAACACTGCTTGAAATAAAAATAGAGTACACAAGAACTTATGAGTTCCCTGGATTTCTGGCAGGATCAACAGGTGATTTTTGCACCTATTGAACAAATATAGCAAAACATTTTCAATGGTATATTTCATAGACCAAAAGGGAGCAAATAGTAATTTCTTGTTAGGGTCTGCATAGACTTTAAAGTAGCTTGATTGCTGTCAAGAGCATTCTTCTTCACCGAGAAGTCCTATGGCATATGTATAGGCTGGTGTTACTTGGATTGTCAGTCCATTATTTAGTAATTAACAACATTGCCCATTTAAGTCTTTGGATATTTCTGCTGAAGCAAATCTATGCTCACACATAATATGACTTTACAAAAAGCACAGATGTTTCATATCAAATGGACAAACAAATATGACTGTTATAATATGTACATCAACTTCCCCCTAGATTCTACACTCTTTTGATCTCAGTGAATTTGTTTACAAACTATAGGACAAAATTGTCAGCACAATAAGAGTTAGGTGTTGCTTCAATACAGTATAATTCAGTAGCATAAACGGAGTAATAATTACTCAGTGGAGTTGCAATTACTCATTAATTCATTTGGCTATATTTTATTTCTCTGTGAATGCGGTGTTGTCTACATAAATAAAGAATTTGAAAAAGAAAACCCTTTATTTTACAATGGCAGTAAAAGGGTCTGTAGAATAAGACATTTCTATCATATTAAGATTATTAACGTCCTTTCATTTGCAATATACATGTACCCGTGCATATATTGTGACATTTTGTGAGGAGATGTAAGGCCTTATTAATATTGTATCTGTGTCAAAAAGCAGGAATGTTATTAAAATTGAATTTAATTAAACATGTATCTTTGATGGGGTTCTACAATATCAACATATTAAATTCCCAGAAACAAGTACAGGGTGTACCTAAAGTCTGGACACATAGCAAATATCACTACATATGTACATACTGTATATATATGAATATATATATATATATATACCGTATTTTCCGGCGTATAAGGCGACTGGGTGTATAAGACGACCCCCTAATTTTCCAGTTAAAACATAGGTTTTGGGCTATACTCGCCGTATAAGTCTAACCCCTTCTGAGGCTTCATTCAAAATCCTCATGTTCATCCTCTGACATTATAAGTTCATGAATGACATCTTGTGATACATTTGTAAGACAGTCATCATATGGATCAAATTCCAAATCAGATGGTTACCGCTGGATGTGCGGTACTACGGTAGCTTCGGCTACATACACTATACAGTATATATACAGCACGCTGGATGTGCAGTAATGTACATACAGTATACCGCGCTGAGCCAAGCTGGCTCAAAACAAATGTCCCTATGACAGATTAATCTGTCATCTCGCTGGATGTGTGGTATATACAGTATACGGGGTATATACCACTGTGGTATATACAGTATACTGAGCCAAGCTGTTTCAAAACATACCGGTACGTCCCTACAGTAATCAGACTGCTGGATGTGTATATGTACAGTAGCTGAGGTTACATGCAGTATACGCTGGGCCAATCATGGTGAGCGATGTATTCTACTAATGAATACAAAGCCTGCTCGGATCGGAGGTTGTGACATCATCAGCCCACCTCTCTGACTCAGCCAATCCGAGCAGGCTTTGTATTCATTAGTAGAATACATCACTCGCCGTGATTGGCTCAGTGTATACTGTATGTAGCCGCAGCTACCGTACTTACACGCATCCAGCGGGCTGATTACAGTAGGGACGTACCGGTACGTTTTGAAACTGCTTGGCTCAGCGCAGTATACTGTATATACCGCACATCCAGCGGGCTGACAGATTATTCTGTCATAGGGACATTTGTTTTGAGCCAGTCTGGCTCAGCACGGTATACTGTATGTACAGTATTACCACACATCCAGCCAGCTTGACCCAAACAAACTCAAGGTTCACATTTTATACTCCACGTATAAGACGACCCCCAAAATACTGTGTATATATATATGTATGTGTGTGTATAATACATCACTATGTACAGTGCTTTGAAAAAGTATTCATACCCCTTGAAATTTTCCACATTTTATCATGCTACAACCAAAAACATAAATGTATTTTATTGGGATTTTATGTGATAGACCAGTGGTCGGCAAGCCGCAGCTCGCGAGCCACATGCGGCTCTTACACACTTTAATGCGGCTCTTCTGTGTGCCGGGTGCCCGCTCCCCTCCCTCCTCTCGGGCGGCCGCCCCAAAAGTCAGGACTCTGCAGCTAGCCCAGCAATGGGCAAACTACGGCCCGGCGGACCTTTTAATCCGGCCCGCGGAGCGTGGCAAACATTGGCTGTCAGGATGTAGGCAGGGCAGCCAGGATGTAGGCGGGGCTGTGTGATGAACTCCTCTCCTCTCACAGTCCGCCCTGAAGACCGGAACGGCGCGGGAACACGGCAAGAGGAACGCGCGGAGCAAAGGTAAGTGAATTGACACAATATGGGGAATGAATTACTATAGGGGGGATGAATTACTATAGGGGGGATGAATTACTATATGGGGGATGAATTACTATGGGGGATTAATTACTATGGGGGATGAATTACTATATGGGGGATGAATTACTATGGGGGATGAATTACTATATGGGGGATTAATTACTATGGGGGATGAATTACTATATGAGGGATTAATTACTATGGGGGATGAATTACTATATGGGGGATGAATTACTATATGGGGGATGAATTACTATATGGGGGATGAATTACTATGGGGGTTTAATTACTATGGGGGATGAATTACTATATGGGGGATGAATTACTATGGGGGATGAATTACTATATGGGGGATTAATTACTATGGGGGATGAATTACTATATGGGGGATGAATTACTATGGGGGATGAATTACTATATGGGGGATGAATTATTATGGGGGATGAATTACTATATGGGGGATGAATTACTATGGGGGATGAATTACTATATGGAGGATGAATTACTATATGGGGGATGAATTACTATGGGGGATGAATTACTATATGGGGGATGTATTTTCAGTTTTAAAAATGTTGCTCTCAAAATAAATCTCAATCGTGGTTTTGGCGAGATTTGGCTCAGTTGAAAAAAAAGGTTGCCCACCACTGTGATAGACCAACACAAAGTGGCACTTGGTTGTGAAGTGGAAGGAAAATAATAAATGGTTTTCAATATTTTTTACAAATACATTTTTGGTTGTAACATGACAAAATGGGGAACATTTCAAGGGGTATGAATACTTTTTTGAAGGCACTGTAAGCTCACCAAACCTTAACCGCTTTGACTTCTTTTTTGGGGTATGCTAAAGGAGGAGGTGAAAATGACAGATATGAACCACCTGAAGGAACGCATCACAAATGAATGTGCTCAAATTGATGGAAATGTTACAGCATTGGGTTCATGTGAATCTTGCACAGCGCATGGAACTTTGCATCACAAATGGTGGAAATCACTTTGAAGATACTATTCATTAATATTCCAATGAAATAAAATGTTGAAAAATTTATTGAAATTTATTGAAACAATGCATTTTTCCCTATGTGTCCAGACTTTAGAAGACTGTAGAACAGGGGTGTCAAACTGGCGGCCCTCCAGCTGTTGAGAAACTACAAGTCCCACCATGCTTCTGCTCTTGGGAGTCATGCTTGTAACTCAATCTTGCAATGCCTCATGGGCCTTGTAGTTTAGCAACAGCTGGATGGCCGCCATTTTGACACCCATGTTGTAGAATATAACTTTGAGGGCTTAAAATGTTTTTATTATCCATTTGCTCTGGATTGGATTCAGCTTAAAGATCTAGAATGTCTAGAGGTGACTACCCTGGAGCTTCAACATTAAAGTGGTAGAACAGAAATCAAGCACAGTCTATCACTGCACACCAATTCCAGCAGCAGTAACAGTTCTTGTAGTTCCACAAACAATGATCAGTACACAGAAAACTCTGACACTTGCAAACCGCCAATAGGTTTTCTTCTAATAAATGAAATCAGACATATCAATAATAATACAGCAGACTGATCCTTTGTTACTTCAGAAACAGTGTGATTCCTAAATGCTCCTCTCTGAGCACCGAGAGTGACTATGTGCTTTAGAGGCACAGATAAAAAGTGTACAGAAGATAGAGAAGAGTGTTAGAAGGAAATTAGTCTTCTTACTGCTCTTTTCAAATTCTGGTGACATACATACCTTCTTACATCTAATCTGTGTTGTCAGTGTGGCCATTTGATGACTTTGCGGGATCCACAGGCAGCCTACCTCTTCAATAAGGCACAGAAGTTGATTCCAGAGTAGTTTTACTCCAGATAAGTGGAACATAATGGATATTTTTCAGTCTTTTGAAATTTAAAAAGATTACTTTTATTTTGAAAAAAATGTGATCAACAGGGAGAGGCATAGAGTGTCTGGCTAGGGACTGTATTAACTAGAGACAAAACAGAGGGTGGGAATAGTGGAACATACCAAACACAATAAACAATATGATTGCTGTGGCAGCACAAGCACAGAAAAATGCCCAAATATATTTAGTATTAGAAGAACCCAGGAGGCTGTAGATACTGACAAACTCTGTAAATTCTTGCTGGATAGAAATCCCTTAGCTTTGCATTTGAGATCTTTTGAATTCATGTTTGTGGTTGAGTACAAGTGATATAGAAGATTTTGCATATCAGCCTAATGCCCACACGTACACACGATAACAAAATTGTACAAAAAATTTTGCGGAACCACTGATCAAACGATTTTCTCTTCGTTGATGAGCAGGATGTTTTAAACGATAAGGATATTGTGAACGAAAAAATCCGGTTGAACAACAGTGAAAAAATGTAGTCGTTTTGCATACGAACTACTGATTATCTATGCGGTGGTATGACGGTCGTACAAAACAAATCTATCAAGCGCTATCATGCATGAGTGGAAACAGAAGATGACCCGGATGTTTATGTCCAAGGAATCTTCGTAAACACGGACGAAAAATCCAAATGTTAAAAGTAGATTGGCCTAATGAGATAATGAAACCAGAATTATGCATATTATATTTTATGTAACACAATTTATGTATATAGTTAATGTAATAAACTAAATTATACTCATTGCTGTTAATTGTTGTGTATATCGCTTGTCCTGGCCGGAAGGGCGTAGTTACAAGGTCACACGCACACTGCATCACTTCCACTTGTATGAAAGATGTCAACACTACGTATTGCCTGATGAATGATTTTTTTAGATTGGTTAATGTGGGCCACGATTTCGACCACCGAACGAAACGCCTCTCGGTCGTCAGATGACCGAAAGGTCAATTTTCTAATCGTGTATTCACACCTTTAGACTAATAAATTTGTTGCCATGTCAGAATAATCAGTGGCTGACCTATGTGTGTAATTTGGTAAAATAAAAAGAGAGATAAGGGTCCAGATTGTAGAACAGATTGCAAGATGTTTCTGTTAAAAACCTACATGCTGTACACTATCATAATAATTTGTTGTCCTCAGTACAAGGATTGAATATGTATGAATGTACTGGATTTTCAGAGATAAAACAAAGATCTAAAGGCTGGATTAAGGGAAAAACATTCTAATAGGAGAAATTTACAGGTCAGATACAGGATCTCAGTGGGGTCATTTAGAGTGGGGAGTGTATAGCAGTATGTGCTTTCCATTATGCACTGCTGAGCTGTACACATTGTGCCCTTTCTTATTCATAAAATCAGTCATGCCACATCATGTAGCTGGCAAAGCTCCATGGAATCCTCTCTGTTTGATAGGGAAGGGAGAGCTCCATGATTGGAAGAGCAAAGGTCATATGACCGGGCTCTACACTTCCAAGATTTTTTTGTTGTTTTTATAACGGTCATTCAGCTTTGTAGCTCTTTGCCAGCTTCCAAGTCCTGAAGCTAGCAGAAAATATTATTGAAGCATATCAATGTCCTTTATAATTATGCAGTGCTCCACTTGCTTTTTTAAGAGCTGCCATGTACCAGCTGTACCACTGCTTTTACATTAGTCCCTATATACTGTATATCCAAGAAAAAAAGAGGAGAGTAAGATAGGTATAACAATAAGATACAACTAGCACTGTAACTGAAAGAAGTTATGTTGCCTTTTATTGGGCACGGGCATACAGTATCCTCACCTTGGGTGAGAAAGTGGTGGAAAAGCTGGGTTCAGAACTAGTAGTGACCATTACTATGCTACTTTATTTTATTCTGTATGAAAAATGTGAGGGGGATAATTGGTTGCCATGAAGCATACCCATTAGGATGATATTAAAATGTAGACATTGATAAACATCTCCAAAGATCACTCTAGGATGCAATATTAATAATTGCACTGCCTCTGATGACTGCTGCTAATATTAAAAATACAACTCATTGGCACAGATACCGTATGTGGGAAAGCAGATTAAAGAGGTTCTATTAGTGTTTGTGAACCCTGTTCTTGAGACTTCATTGCCCCTGCTAGTTCATATAGGTGGGATTCATGAAACTTTGAGCAGGGAAGTCATGAAACCAAGTTGATGGGACACAGTCTGAGGAGGCAGTACGAAATAACTGTTCCTTGTGGATAGTCTATGGGTTTGACACTATAAGCAGGAGCAAGGAGTTCTTACTATACTTTACTTCCAAGTTCCAGCCATAACAAACTTAATAGAAAAGTATAATTGAGGCACCGCCTGCATTAAGAAGCAATTGCAAGGTTTATTAAGTGTAGAAATAGCAACATGTCAAGGGAGCAATCTTCTTTTGCTTCTTTATTATGGTAATTATTCTTTTATTGCATTAGGAGCATAACTGACTTCTTCCATTATTGTATTTATCTTCATGACAGGTTCCTTTTAAAGCGTGGGACATACTTGGACTGATTTTACAAGCGTTGAACTGATCTGAGATTCAATTGCAATAACTAGGATAATGTAGTAGGAGTTAAAAATTCATACCAACCTCAGTTGAGATTCAAAAGTGCTTGAAGATTCTTGCTGATCTTGATAATCTAATAGATTATTAACAAGGTTACTATATGGATCCATGTGGAAATGGTTTAATAAGCTTTGCATACACAGGCCACTACTGTATCACATTTTGCGTTAATTAGTGTAAATGAGCTTACAATCTAAGAGGGAGGGTCAAGATATACAAAAAGTAATACCTGTGAGGGATGGGCTGATGGCAGGGGCGGACTGACCATTTGGAAACTCGGGCACTGCCCAAGGGCCCGGGGTCAGTAGAGGGCCCCATGAGATGCCCCTGGTACCTTTTTCATGAGCTTTTTTGAGTTTGGGCAAGGACACAAGGGCCCCATGATCCCCTATTGCCCAGGAGCCCCATGAGTTGTCAGTCCGTCCCTGGCTGATGGACAAAATATATGTACAGTTGTTAGGTGGGGGCAGGATAGGCCTCTCTGAAAAGATGAGTTTTCAGTGGTTGTCTAAAAGTGGACAGAGATGGAGATAATGGGACACATTGGAGAAGGGAGTTCCAGAGGATGGTTGCAGCTCTGGAGAAGTCCTGGAATCGAGCATGGGAGGAGATGGCAAGGGAGCTAGAGAGCAGGAGGTCTTGGGAGGAATGAGGAGAAAAATTTGGTTGGTATTTTGAGACCAGGGTAGTGATGTAACTAGAGGTTGAGTTGTTGATAGCTTTATAAGTTGTTATAAGTATCTTGAATTTTATTCGTTGGGTGAGCGGGAGCCAGTGGAGGGACTGGCAGAGAGGGTTGGAAAACACTGAATGGTTGGTAAGGTGGATGAGTCTGGCAGCAGCATTCTTAATGGACTGGAGGGGGGATAGCCTATGCAAAGGTAGGCCAGTGAGAAGGGAGTTGCAGTAGTCAAGGTGGGAGATGACCAGCGAGTGAGTTAAAAGCTTTGTGGTGTCATTGGTTAGGAAGGGGCCTATCTTGGAGATGTTCCGGAGGTTGAGGCGGAAATCTTTGGACAGTGATTGGATATGGGGTCGAAGTAGAATTGTAAATGACACTAAAGGTGTGGTAGGATAGGTAGGATGAGAACCAACAAAGATCACAGTCACGGAGACCAAAGGAGTAGAGGTTTTTTTTGAGGAGGGAGTGGTCCACTGTGTCAAAGGCAGCAGAGAGGTCCAGGAGTAGGAGTACAGAATAGTGTCCATTGGTTTTAGCAGTTAGTAGAATGTTAGTAAGTTTGAGAAGAGCAGCTTCCGTGGAGTGCTGAGAGCGAAATCCAGACTGAAGGGGATCAAGAAGGTCATTCTCAATGAGGAGGTTGCTCAGCTGGTTGTAGATCAGGCGTTCAAGAAGTATGGAGGAAAAGGGGAGTAAGGAGATGGGTCATAGGTTGTTAAGATTGGTGGGGTCCAGTAAGGGTTTTTTAAGTATGGTGGTGACTAGAAATTCTCCGAAAACCCTAAAGTTGTTCAAGACTATAGGGTTAGGTATATACATCCACTTACCTTCAATGTCATTTGTTGGTTACCTATCTGAGGGTTCTATGATTTATTTCAATTGCCATTGGCTCAAATTCCCTGTTCTTAATGCTAGACAGCCACATTGATCTATGAATGAACCATTATCAAAATAAATAATATGTTACTTCAAACCAATATTTTTCAAATCACATTAATTTGAGTCAAGACAGTAAACAGCTACCATTCATTTAATTAACTGGGTATCTACCGTATTTTTCACTCCATAAGACGCACTTTTTTCCCCCTAAAAATGGGGGGAAAATGTCAGTGCGTCTTATGGAGCGAATATAAAGATGCCGGTCCGGTATTTCTGCCGCCACCATGTCAGAATACCGGGCCGGCCGCTCAGCTCTTCTCCCCTGCAGGGCCTTACCTGTTCCTCGCTCCAGCGCTGCACAGTCTTCCCGCGCTGGCTTCTGTGACAGCCGGGTGCCCACTGCGCATGTGCTGAGGTTTGTGAATGATCCGGTGTCTTCTGGGACACATGACAGGTCCCAGAAGGCGCCGGGCCAGTCACAAAGCGCAGCACTTCTCGTGCATGCGCAGTGGGCACCCGGCTGTCACAGAAGCCGGCCCGGGAAGAAGGAAGGAAGTACAACTCCGCGGAAGTGGGAGCGGGTACCTGAAAATTCAGGTACCAGCTCCCCCTCCCTCCCCAAAGGTCAGCAGTATCTGGTCATCCCCTGCACTGTCTGCAGTCTCTGGTCATTCCCTGCACTGTCTGCAGTCTCTGGTCATCCCCTGCACTGTCTGCAGTCTCTGGTCATCTCCTGCACTGTCTGCAGTCTCTGGTCATCTCCTGCACTGTCTGCAGTCTCTGGTCATTCCCTGCACTGTCCGCAGTCTCTGGTCATCTCCTGCACTGTCTGCAGTCTCTGGTCATCTCCTGCACTGTCTGCAGTCTCTGGTCATCTCCTGCACTGTCTGCAGTCTCTGGTCATCTCCTGCACTGTCTGCAGTCTCTGGTCATTCCCTGCACTGTCTGCAGTCTCTGGTCATTCCCTGCACTGTCTGCAGTCTCTGGTCATTCCCTGCACTGTCTGCAGTCTCTGGTCATTCCCTGCACTGTCTGCAGTCTCTGGTCATCCCCTGCACTGTGTCCACAGTCTCTGGTCATCCCCTGCACTGTGTCTGCAGTCTCTGGTCATCTCCTGTACTGTGTCCGCAGTCTCTGGTCATTCCCTGCACTGTCTGCAGTCTCTGGTCATTCCCTGCACTGTCTGCAGTCTCTGGTTATCTCCTGTACTATGTCCGCAGTCTCTGGTCATCTCCTGTACTGTGTCCGCAGTCTCTGGTCATCTCCTGTACTGTGTCCGCAGTCTCTGGTCATCCCCTGTACTGTGTCTGCAGTCCATTGGTTCAGAATATTTTTTTTTCTTGTTTTTCCCCTCTAAAACCTAGGTGCGTCTTATGGTCAGGTGCGTCTTATGGAGCGAAAAATACGGTACCTGGTTAATGCATGGGCCTATAAACTTGGTAAACACAGGCTGAAAATCTGCCAAAAATGGTCAGTTTTGCAGGTGTACAGCTGTCTTTTCTACAGACAGCATCCGACAGACATCCAATCAACACTGGCAAATAATGGCTGCAAACACTGATCCGTGTGTTCTGGTGGGGGGCAGTCCTCCTGTCAATTACAAATTGATATCCATACCAATGAAATGCATGTAATGGAGCCATTTTCACATATCTGCTGTAAATTGTAACAGCAACATATAGAGTGTATAACTAATGCATTAAACAAGTGATGATATAAGAAAATGAGTATTGCAGAAATGAATGCTGTACAGTGTTTCTTGAGTTAGGAGTCAACAAAATTAAATTAAATTGTTATATATATATATATATATATATATATATATATGTGCGAAGAGTGGATTTCTCAGTGAATTCTATATTTGTGAGTTTTTGATATGAAAATTTTTTTATTTGGCCCGTGTATATTAATATAAAGTACCAGTAAAATCTTAATTGTTGAATATTCAAATTGAATCTAAAATTGATGAATCCTGTGCAACGTAAACTTGGGATCTTTGTCCACCTGTACACATGAAGAAATATTTCACTCTAGTAATTAGCTCCAGTTAGAATATCTGGGTTTTGCCACATTACATGGCTGATAGAACCAAAGTTTGAACAACCTGTAAAACAAGCTGAGGGGACTGAATGCATTTGTGAATGTTCTTTTATACCATGTGTCCTATGACTCACATTACTGAGAGTGGTGCAAGAATGATATAGTAGACAGAGAACAAACAAATACCCAAGTCAGACATACAATTAGGCATGGTATCAGCTGGAGGCTGATTAAAGCCTGAGTAAAAATTCTGGTAGCAAATATTTTCAAAGGATAGCATACTGACCAGGGGCATAAGGAAACGGAAAGTTTAAATAAATAGATAGGCCCATTCAGGGTAGTGTATATTTTTCACTAAAGCCCTGCTTGGAGATTAGAAAACCTCTACTTAGTAAACTGTGCAAATTAAGTAAAATCCCTAGTTTATCTACCATGAGAATTCTTTATGGGTCAGGTGGAAAGTCTTCACTAGAAAAAAGTTCACTCATGGGGGATCAGTTTGACTAAAGGTTACATTTCAGATGTATTGAGATCCATAGACATTATGAGTGAAAATTTATTGAAAAAATAATTTAGAGATGCATCACATGAGGGCCTTCAGAACATATGGGTTAGTTAAGGAAGACTGGTTAAGGACATGCACGCATTTTACACAGCCTTTAGGACTTTGAGAAGATTAGCAAGGGAAAAAGCCTTCAATCTCCTTGTAGCAATGCATGCTTTTCTCCTACTAGCACACAATAAGATGAAGACCATATGTTTTTAATTGGGAGGGAGAGAAAACTCTAAAGTAGTATACAGTAGTATTTAGGATAACAGTAGTAGTAATAGTAGTTTCAATTAAATGAATTAATTCTCTAAATTCACCCTTAAAGCAGACTTTCAGTTCTCTGAGTAACTTATGGTCCCTACATGCTCTTTCCTTCTCCACAATTTATGTTTTTTTTTTGCTGGCCCCACCCCTGTCCAGGTTGGAGCCAGTGCATATCATCGTTTTCTTAAAACAGCAGCTTGGGACCCGGCTGTGACAGCTGAGCTGTGGATCAGAGCAGGACATGCTGGATCTGCTGGGTGGGTGAGTGTGGCAATTGAGGACATTTCTGCGCAATCGGTAAGAAAGGGTGACTATTCAACTTACTCCATAAAAGGTAAGTAGTTCCATTTATACATTGATAGTATTAAGTTTGGTGAAGTAGAACATTTTTGGGGGTTTTGAAAGTGAATGGATGTATTGTATTAAATGCATACTTGTCAAGGTTTAATTGGAAGCCCTTGATCTTGGTTGTGTAAATAATTTGAACAGCTTAGAAGTTGGTTTGTGGAGGCTTACAATGTATCTATGAGATCACACTTTTGCTAACACAAATAAGGGTGAAGAGAGCAACAACCACATGTAGTTCCTCTGTAGATATAAACTGGATGAGGTGAAAAGCATGGGACTTTGAGGTAGGTGGTAAGATTAGATTGCCAGTGATAGTGATTACCAACCTTGTATGAAAGAGTGTAAGACTTCAAACTTGGCCTGTATGGTGAATATATACAAGTCCATTAGATGACATCAAACACCTTTTCAATATCATGTGCTAATAGCTTGGTTACATTTTTGCTTGTAAGCCAAATCACCAGTTTAGAATCTTTCTCATATTATTAGAGGCTTGGTAAATTGATATAAATCTCACTTGGTCTTTATAAATCAGATAGAAGGTATATGTATGCAAACAGAGTGGCTGGATAAAGTTCAAGGCTTATTGTGGTATTATTAGGTGGCCTGAGGCAGCCCTTCTGCAAACTAACCATCAGAACTTAGCATAAAAGTGATGATCACAAATCCATTGGGCTCGTCATTTGTGCAGTAGAAACAGCCAAGGTTTTATCTCAAATATCTGCATAATGCAGTTTTACTATTATAGGATTGAAAAATATACTATTCATTATGCAACTGAACTTTTTCTTTGTTTAGCAAATGTGGGGAAGATTAACTTTGCAAAGAATACCCAAAAGCATGTAAATAAAAAGTATATATATATTTTCTTGCCCATGATTGGGTAAGTATCCTCATTCACTAAAGGGAAATGTCCTTGCAAAGTGAACAACCTATTTGTCTTTATAAATCAATCTCTGTGTGTCTGGAAAGCCCAAAGTTTATTGGTCTTACCAGCAGTCTATGGATGTGGTCAATTTGAAACATATCATCTGTGACTGATTCCAGAAGGATTTGATCTGTTTTCTTTTTTGATTATGTTTAATTAATTTTGCCTTGACATAAAACAAAACATGCAGAAGCAAGAAAACAGTAAAAGTTTAGGACAGAGAATGAAATTCATGGAACAAATCTTGCATCTTAGGATATAGGTATGACAAATGAAGCCTATATCTTAAATAATAAACATAGTGAGGCTGGTAAACTAAAGCATGTCTGAATATCTGTGTTACATTCTCACAGTGTAGATGACTAGGGTTTTCCATGAGGTTTGGGTGATGCATTGGACTACACCTACTGGAAGGAAGGTTTCTATAGAGTAGCAGCCAAAAGTGAACAAAGTTGGTGAGAAATGCCTGGTTTGAGATGGTTAGTTGCAGATCTTAAGATGTGAGTAAACTCTGCAATTGGGCACCATCGAAGGAGAATCAAAGGTCCCTTGCCTTGTTCTCCATGTCTTTCACAATCCTAGCAATGCCCTTGCCGACAGAAAAAGAGCAGACATCTTAAGGATTATATGAAAAGGTATATTAATGAAAAGTGTAATGAGCAGCATTAACACTAATCATGCTAGATTCAGTGTCTAAATTTAAAGGGTAACTCCTGTTTTGTGGAAAAAATATAGCAAATTAAAAAAATTATATTTTTCTTTTCAAACTGCAGCCAATGTAATTTTGTAATTTTCTATAAAATTCAATGCAATAAGGTAACCTAGAGGTGTTTTGTACAGAACGCCTCCAAAAATCTAATTTTCTGCGCTAAGATACTAGCCAGGTTTTAGCCATCTTCTGCAACAAAAATGTCATTTTTGGTGAGATACTCTCTACTGGTTAATAACTTTCAAAAAGATGTGGATACTGCAACCTTTGTCATAGGAACCCTGAGAGTTCATCAGCTACCTATAAAGAATTTGTCTGTCCCATTCAGAACCGCACTGCTTAAGACTTTTTCAACAAATAGCTATTCCTTCAGAGCAGAAACAGGTAGTAATCTGCAACAATATTAGTTAAAATTCATTCATTATAAGTTGATCACAGAGGGCATTGCTTTTTTTCTCAGCAAAAATGGAGTTACTCTTTAAGGGCTTTGAATTCTAAAGGTGACAAAAATGTATTGCAGTTAAGACATATGGTCACCTGGTCTTAATTAAAATAATCCCCATTCTTTTATTCAAAGCATATTTGTTCAGTGCAGTATTTGCTAAAACATCGTTTGGCAACATGGTAACAACATTTAAAACTAAACTGAAGACCGATTCAAAGTACCTTAACTACTTCAATACCGGGCACTTTTACCCCCTTCCTGCTGTGCCAATTTCAGGTTTCACACTTTGAATGACAATCACAGGGTCATGCAACACTGTACCCAAACTAAATTAACTAAAAAAGACCCAAAATTTTGAAATAAAATAAACAAGTTTTTCTTTGTTTCTGTTATAAAAGTTTGCAAATAAATAATTGTTCTTAGTAAATTTAGGCCAAGATGTATTCTGCTACATTTCTTTGGTGAAAATAACCCAAATCAGCATTTATTATTTATCTGTCTGTAGGAAAGTTATAGAGTTCACAAACTATGGGATATCTTAAAATTGATCAATCCTGAAGTACTGACAGCCATTTTTTAAGGCCCAAAAATGTCAGAACAGTACAGATATCCCCCACGTGACCCCTTTTTCAAAGTAGACAGTCCGACGTATTTCATAAGAGGCATGGCGAGTTTTTTGAAGTTGTAATTTTTTTGTCATAAATTTTCGGAAAATGAAGAAATTAAAAAAATTATTTTCACATTTTTTTTTTACATACTGCCACCAGTGCAGTACAGCATCAGCATATAACTGGTGTGGCAGTGATAAGGGACACTGACTGGTGACAGTATGAATAAAAAAATTATAATTTTTTTCAATTTTTTTTATGTTTGTATTTTGTTTTTATTTTTTAATACATTTTTTCCTCTTTTTATTTTTTTTTCTCATATTGCACTATGACCAAAGTAGTATAATGTTACCATGGTAACATTGTACTACTTATGGGAAGTGATCAGTATTTTTTTTTTCACACAATTTGATTGCTTATAGCAAATTATTTCTTTGCTATAAGCAAGCGTTTAACTGAATGAAATCGATTCATTCAGGTTTTTTTTGTTGTGATTAGCTGTGATTGACCACAGCTAATCACATGACACAGATGGGCTGTGATTGGCCCATCCTGTGCATGTGATCACTGTGACTATTCACAGCTAGACACAGTTGTATACAATGAATGGCGTGAAAGGAAGCCATCCATTGTATACAACTGTCATGTGACCTGTTGTGATTGGTCATATATATATTTTAATATAGTCTCTGGTCATTCCCTGTACTATGTCTGCAGTCTCTGGTCATCTCCTGTACTGTGTCTGCAGTCTCTGGTCATCCCCTGTACTGTGTCCGCAGTCTCTGGTCATCCCCTGTACTGTGTCCGCAGTCTCTGGTCATCCCCTGTACTGTGTCCGCAGTCTCTGGTCATCTCCTGTACTGTGTCTGCAGTCTCTGGTCATCTCCTGTACTGTATCCGCCGTCTCTGGTCATCCTCTGTACTGTGTCCGCAGTCTCTGGTCATCCCCTGTACTGTGTCCGCAGTCTCTGGTCATCTTCTGTACTGTGTCCGCAGAGTCTGGTCATCTCCTGTACTATGTCCGCAGTCTCTGGTCATTCCCTGTACTGTGTCCGCTGTCTCTGGTCATCCCCTCTACTGTGTCCGCAGTCTCTAGTCATCTCCTGTACTGTCTGCAGTCTCTGGTCATTCCCTGTACTATGTCCGCAGTCTCTGGTCATCTCCTGTACTATGTCTGCAGTCTCTGGTCATCCCCTGTACTGTGTCCACAGTCTCTGGTCATCTCCTGTACTGTGTCCGCAGTCTCTGGTCATCTCCTGTACTGTGTCCGCAGTCTCTGGTCATCTCCTGTACTGTTTCCGCAGTCTCTGGTCATCTCCTGTACTGTGTCTGCAGTCCATTGGTTCAGAGTATTTTTTTTCCTTTTTTTTCTCCTCTACAACCTAGGCGTGTCTTATGGTCATGTGTGTCTTATGGAGCGAAAAATACGGTATATTCACAGTTAACATCAACAGCACAGCATCTTAACATTACTGATCATTTTCCTTGTTTGTGGGAACACAATCACATGCTAGCAGCAGTGGTACAATATCTCACTTTTTTACACTTTTAGACACTGGTAGAGCAGGAGTTACACTTTATTTCTTTTTTTGCAGGACTTTTTATTTGCAGACTTGAGTTAAAAATAATTCACTGTATATTTAAAAGCAGATAGTGTACATATCTAAATTTGACCTGGTATCAGCCTTTTGTAATCCCCTGCACAGAATTCAGACTGGGTGAGAGAGTGGCAGCAGTAGCCTCCAACTGGGCTCTGCTACATGAACATAAAATGACAAGGAACAGGCTGTCAGGAGAAGAAAACAAAGTGTTGATATCCTCATTCTTCTGGTATCCAGTTATATCGTGGATACAAGGAGGTGACCAAGTAGTACCTTCTAACTGCTCCAGAACAAAGTTAGGTCTCCAGGATGTCTCTCAGGCCAGGGAAAATCTCAGAACTAGATGAACAGCAACTAAAATCTTCTGACAGGCAAAACTGGTTCCATATATCTATTTCAACAATATATTTAGACATTCACCAGGAGTTCAGCTTTAAGTTACTGTCAAAAAAATTCCTGTTTTATTGTTTTCTTAACTGTTATCACAATTGTAGTAATGAAGCATATACAACTTGGCAGGTTTTGAATCATTACATGAGATTAGGAGACCCACAGAAGATGTAGTTAGGTATTGTTCTTGAATTAATTGGTTGCCTTAAGATTCTTTTGTTGTGGTAGATTTCCAAGGATTTAGAAGCAGCCGAAAAGGCTTAAATTTATTGCACATACAGCTCAAATTTGTATAGATCAATTACGTTAGCTATGGGTTTAGCAGAGTAATAATATTTTTTCCTTTTACTGATTAAAAAGTAAATAGATAAGCAGGAGTGTAATCACAAGAATCCGTACAAGTCTAAAAGAGATTAAAAAGCAAAAAAAAAAAGCAAAACATTGAATTTAGGACATAGCAATCCATAAAAACTAAGTTGTTGTCACTAAGGTTTGGTGACGTCAATCTACCAAGCACAGAATGTAATACCTCGTAAGTCCTTGTATACAGAATAAATGTAAAATTATAGAAACTGAATGAACTAGATACATTCTGAAAGTTCATTTGAATCTCAAGTGTAATCTGCCTTGAAGAATTGCCAACAAAATAAATACCAATAAAAACCATTAATTGTTTTTCTCTAATGCATAGTCTGTTAGCAAATCATCCATGCAGAATACTATGTTCTTTTTACCTGATGTTTTAAATTAGACCAGATGTATTCATAAAACATAGAATTCCTGGAGGACCCCTTATCCTCCTTTTACTCATAGCTTTTTGGTAGAACAGGATATTTTCCGTTTTTGATGCTGGTCACAACTGCACAGTGACGGAGATTCATTTATGGCCTTATTCTAGAGTTCAGTTATATCCATGTGAAGACTGGCAAATTAAACAATAGTAATAGCTTCTCATTCACTTTGCATAAGTAATGAAAAGCTACAGCTGAGGATGCTGAGAGCTTAAATTGCCTAAAAAAAACACATAGAATAGATGTTCCCAGCATGTCAAAATACACAAAATGCATTGTCTTATATCAAGTATTTAGGGCTTCTCTTGAGTATTAGTAATATTATCTAACAAAAGCAGCAAATAAAGATAAATAACCCATACACACTCTACCTGAATGGACTCAGTGACAATGTCTCTTTAACCACTTGCCGTCCAGAGGATTTACCCCCCTTCCTGACCAGGCCTTTTTTTGCTATACAGCGCTGCACTATTTCAACTAGTAATTGCACGGTCATACAATGCTATACCCAAACAAAATTGATATCCTTTTTTCACACAAATAGAGCTTTCTTTTGGTGGTATTTGATCCCCTCTGGGGTTTTTTTTGCGCTATAAACAAAAAAAGACAGAAAATTTTGAAAAAAAACTATGTTTTTTACTTCCGGCTATAAAAAATATATAGTAAACTCAAAGTTAGTCATAAATTTAGGCCAAAATGTATTCTGCTACATATCTTTGGTAAAAAAAAAAAATCCCAATAAGTGTATATTGATTTGTGTGAAAGTTATAGTCTACAAACTATGGTATAGATACTGCAATTTACGCCATTTTTTGCTATACAGCACTGTGCTAGTTTAACTTACAATTGCGCGGTCATGCAATGCTTTACCCAAACAAAAATGATGTCCTTTCTTTCACACAAATAGAGATTTCTTTTGTTTGTATTTGATCACCTGTGTGCTTTTTATTTTTTGTGCTTTAAACAAAAAAGACCGAAAATTTTGAAATATAACTATATTTTTTACTTTTGTTTATAATGCTCCATATGCACGGGACATTTGGAAAACACTTCTGAATGATGGAAACTGGCTGCTGGAAAACGTAGGTTAAAAATGCCTGTTTAGCCGCGTTTGCATACCGTGTTTATGCGCGTTTAGAAGAGTTTTCTTTTAGAAGCGTTTTTTTTAAAGATAACCTCAGGAGACCTTCCAAAATGTCCAGAGTGCACTGAAAAACAGTAACAAATTAACTGGGTTAGACATTTTGAAAGAAATAGAGAGAGCAGAAGCAGAGAGCAGTATTTGTTGAGATTAGCTGTCTTTTCTGGTTGTATTCACTATGGATCCCATCATGAGCATATTGCAGCACGTTCTACCATTTTTTCCTTCATGCGAAACCTGGAACTGTCTGTGCTGGTGTACTGGGTCTATTTGAATACATGGAAAACACTTTGCATGCATGTCTGATAATGAAAAAAGGCTCTGGACAGCATCTGGATATGGAACAGTTAAAAAACGCTTCTAAACGCAAATGCTTATAAATGTGGTTAGCCAAGTTTACAAGCATTTACAAGCATTTGCCATTTGAAACACTGATAAAATCCTCTCCTGAACGCAAGTTTGGTGCGTTAAAAAAAACGACTGTAAACTCAACTGCCTGTAAACAATATAGTGTACATGGACACAGGAAAACATTAGGGAGAGTTCAGGGGCTGCTAAAAAAAAATGTTGAAAAGCTCCTGAATGTGAGTTTATCAGCTGCAGTGTACGTGAGCCCTAAAAAATATACAGTAAACTCAAAATTAGTCATAAATTTAGGCCAAAATGTATTCTGCTACATATCTTTGGTAAAAAAATCCCAATAAGTGTATATTTATCTCTTTGTGTGAACATTATAGCGTCTACAAACTATTATATAGATAATGCAATGTACACACTTTTTTGCTATACAGAGCTGCGCTAGCTTAACTGACAATTGCGCGGTCATGCAATGCTGTACATAAATGAATTTTTTTTCCCACACAAATAGAGCTTTCTTTTGGTGGTATTTGATCACCTCTGGGTTTTTTTTGCGCTATAAACAAAAAGAGACCTAAAATTTTGAAAAAAATGATATGTTCTCATTTATGTAATAAAAAATATCCAAAAAACTCAAATGTCATCATAAATGTAGGCCAAAATTTATTTTGCTACATGTCTTTGGTAAAAAAAAATCCCAATAACTACATGTTAATTGGTTTGTGTGAAAGTTATAGCATCTACAAACTATGGTATAGATAATAAAATTTACACAGCTTTTACATTCTGACTGCCTATCACATTTCTTGAGGTGCTAAAATATCAGGATAGTACAAACACCCCCAAATGACCCCTTTCCGGAAAGTAGACATTCTAATCTATCTGCTGAAAGGCATGTTGAGTCCATGGAAGATTTATTTTTTTTCCATGAGTTTTTGGAATATGATAAAAACATTTTTTTAACACAAAGCTGTCACTTAAATGATATATTGCTCACACAAGCCATGGGTATATTACACCTCAAAATACATTCTGCTACTTCTACCAAGTATGGGGATACCACATGTGTGAGACTTTTTGGGAGCCTAGCCACATACAGGAGGCTGAAATCCAATGACCACTTTGAAAGCCTGAAGATGCGTAACTTCCTCATTTCACTTCTTCACTACCTATCACCGTTTCGGAGACCCTGAAATGCCAGGATAGCACCAAACCCACACAAATGACCCCTTTTTAGAAAGCAGACACCCCAAGGAATTTAAAAAGAGGCATGGTGAGTATTTTGTAGATCTAATTTTTTCTAACAAGGTTTTGAAATATGTTATTTGTTTTCTTTATTAATTTTCCAAAAACTTGTGGCAACAAACGAGATCTGCAAAATACTCACCATGCCTTTTATCAAATTCTTTGCAGGCATCATCCTGGTTTAACCACTCAAAGTCCAGTGATGTGCCAGTACGTCGCTGGTCCTTGTTGGGTATATATGCTGTGTTCCTTTATTCTTATGCAGAAGAAAAAAAAGAAGAAAAAGTGTGTGGTATGCCCACCATTAGAATATACCACCCTGCATCCATCCACTTCTAATGGTGGGCACACATAAAATGTTCCTTTTTTGTCATTCAGCCTGTGGGCTGAACAAAAAAAAAAACGTAATAGATTCCTCTATTTACATTGATTGATGTGGATGAAGAAATCTCTGACAAAATGTTTTTTTTTAATATATACCAACGCATAGGGGCCATCCACCCACTGGCTACCCCAGGCCCCTATGCTTCCGCATATAAGCTCTTTTTTTTAACTGCGGATGAAAAATCTCATCCAACAGTGCTGCACACACCTACTTACGTATATTCTGAGAGCAAGGACCCCCCTGTTGCTGCCAGAATAAACAAGTTGGTGCTGCAGCTGATTGGCATTCCTGCAAAGAAAACAGCAATGGTTAACAATTAAACAGTAACTCTTGAAATATGTGCCAAAATAATTATAAAATATATATACCGAAGCATAGGGGCCATCCACCCACTGGCCACCCCAGGCCGCCATACTTCGGCATATATGCTCTTATTTTAACTGCAGATGAAAAATCTCATCCAACAGCGCTGCACACACTGACTTATGTATATTCTGAGAGTAAGTTCCTGTTGTTGTCAGAATAAACAGGTTGGTGCAGCAGCTGAATGGCATTTCTGCAAAGAAGACACCAATGGTTAACAATAAAACAGTAAAATCGTAACAGTAGAACAGTAACTCAACAACAAAAAAAAAATACAACTATTTTTGGTTTTTAAAATGTAAAAAAAATTTTTGTACTTGTACTTTTTTATTTTTTATGTCTTTTTTTAAAACTTGAACTTAAACAGATTGTAGGGTCTCTTAAAATGCGATAGCCAGTTCCAGACTATCTAACATCTTTTGAGGCCCTGTGTAAATATGTGCCCTGAACTGTGCTGTGCTGTACCCTATACTAATACTCCACTAGTGTGTGGTAGTGACGGAAGCAGTCCTTGAGGCAGAGACCAGGTTGGCAAGGACAGGAGGCACAAATAAAGCGGGTGTCACACCTAATTCCATGTCTGCTACAGACACATTTTTTTTGGGGTGTTCTTTGGGTTGGGGTACCAGGAATGGCATTGGGAAAATGCCTCTAATGCAGCCAGCTAACTGCATCTGGGTTGGGCCACAGCACCTTCTGGATACGAAAGGGTTGTGATGATCTCTTCCTGGAATTTTAGGAAGGATCCACTTTGTCCACTTGCTTTGTAAAGCACAAAAGCATTATACAGAGCCAATTGAAATAAATAAACAGACAATTTTTTGTACCAGTGTCTGGATTTTTGGGAAACTAAGTATGGCTTCATCATCTGGTCATTAAAGTCCACTGCTCCAATGTTAGGGTTATAGTCTGCACACAGAGGGGCTTCTCAACAACACCAGCTGCCGTGGCAATTTGGATGGTCGTGTCTGCGTGAATGGAAATCAGGATGAAAACATCCCGTTTGTCCTTCCACTTCACTGTGAGCAATTCCTCATTTCTCAAATAGGCTTTTTCCCCCTTTCTAAGATGGATATTCACAAGCCATTGGGGGAAGCCCTGGCGATTAGGTCACACCGTGCCAAATGCAACAATTCCAAGATTGTACAAATGTGTAAATAGTGGCACGCTTGAATAAAAATTGCCCACATACTGTATAAGTGATACCCCATATGGAAAAAGGATGACACCAAGTCCCAAACTACCTTGCCACCACTCCCCATGTAGTCTTGGCATCCGAGGGGAGGCTCCACATGACTATCTTTTCCCTCATAAATCTGAAACTTATATGTATAGCCTGTCGCCCTCTCACAGGTCTTATACATCTTGACCCCATATCTGGCATGCTTGCTGGGGAGAAATACTTTGAATGCAAGGCGGACAGAAAAATTAGTGAGGGACTCATCAACACAGATGTTTTGCTGGGGAGTATAGACATCTGCAAATTTTTGGTTAAGGTGATTTACGAGGGCACAGAAGAGTGTATTGTCATTGAAATGCATATCTATGCCTGGCCATGACAGTAGAGAACACGGGCATATGATGAATGACCATATGACCAATAAAACCGCAATTCATTTTTTTTAGCAATGCCCATGTTGTGGGTTAGGCCCAAAAGAACTTTAAATTTGGAAACGGTAATGGGTTTCCATGCGAATGGTCTGGCATGGTTTGAATTTGGGTTGGCGGCAACACACTGTTGTGCATATAAATTACTTTGATCCACAATCAATGCATACAAATCTTTCGTGAAAAACAGCTCCAAAAAAATCAAGGGGAGTAGTTAAATTTGCTGTTTCCACCTGAATTCCGTATTGGGCAGTGAATGGGGGGAGTATGGGTGCTGCAGAATTTGTGGGCTGCCAATTGGGATTTGCAAGCACATCCGGAAAGATACTAGGTAAAGAAAAATGTGTATACGAGCGCACCTATTTGCAGCAGCTGTACATCAGGTAACCATACACCTTTAAAATAACATAAATAAAAAATGCAGCGCTACAAAACCAAGATACTCAATGAAGACAAATAGATGATTCATGTGAATAAATGACTGAACAAACGTGATAGTTCATAAAATAGGGTGACTTTTAGTGTTCTCCTCTCTGTTCTGCACTCCTGGTGCTCAGGCGTTTGTGCAAAATAGTGCTGAAAGAATGCACACTCACCAGAACGCCCAGGGAAATGAGCGTTTTGTTAATATGTATTCCCCTCAGGGACATCAGCTGGTCAGGATAGGGTAGTATGCTAGCCTCCCTCAAGAGCTCCTGGATGTTTCTGTGTGATCCCTTAGTAGGTAGCCTGTGGACTTCTCCTTGAAGATCACATACGTTCCTTACCCAGCGATGACTGCAAATGAATACTCCCCAAGGGAGTCAAAACAAGGACGCCTCCATAGTGTAGTAGGTGATTACTAAGGGTTTTATTAACAAATAAAGCATCCAAGGTACACAGCGGAGTATATAAAACAACGGACTGACCGTCCAATGGTAAAGGTGGCCGCCGGAGCTCCACGATGCTCCGGCGGCGTGACGTCACGGCGTTCCTGGCTCCTCCTATGCGTTTCGTGCACACGCACGTCGTCTGGGGGGATTTGCCAATGAACGCCGAGCCGTACGTCGTCCATTTATATGCTAGGCGCATGCGCAGTAAAGAAGGCGCCATATTCTAGAAGTGTGAACTGAAGACATCCAGATACCGATATGGGCGCCATTTTTCGTTGGTTTTATTGCTTATACATACTGTTACAACAACAGCATGTATAGCCAGCCGGCTGTCATTATCAATAACAGCACTACAACCCCATAAAGGTCTCTCTTCGGTATTTAATCCAAACGCCAATTTCATATATATTAATTTTATATGGTAATGAGGTAGGTGCCTTCCAATTAACCAAATTAAAGGGCAAATCGATAGTATATATAGCACTAGCATATAAACCACTTCATAAAAATCCATATACATATAGTATTCATTAACATTAAAACCAGGGTAGCTACTAATAAGCAATAAAAAATAAAAACACTGGACATACATAAGTCCATACTAAAAGATATACATAAAATTATAAAATGGTGCAGATGGCTGTATCCTTTTAATTGTTTTTGTTAGCCAGTCCCAATCAGTGACACTAAAATATATAAAAAACTAAACCAAGGTACAATAAGAAGAAAATTACGATAAAATCATATCATCACATCCTATTCTCTTAGTATGGCGATAAACATACATAAAATACAGTGGAAAGAGGATCCATAGAGTTCTAACTATTATTAATAAAACAATTTAGATCTATGTCTATATTATGGCCTTTTGGGTGTAGAGTCTGAAGCTCATATATCCAGCGTGTTTCAAGTTGTGAGACCCCCCGCAATTTGTTTACCCCCCTCCAATGGGGTTGTACTATATCTATCCCAACAAACTGTAAAGATGATGGGTCATTATTGTGCTTACGTTTAAAGTGATAAGACAATGAGTGATCTTTATATCCCTTTTTAATGTTGTTGATATGTTCTCTCAGCCTATCGCGTAGGCGTCTGGTAGTACGTCCCACATACTGGAGTTTTCAAGAACATTCAAGGAGATATACTACATTTTTGCTATAGCAGGTTATACATTTGTCTAATTTATACGTTCTTCCTGTAGTACATGAAGAAAAAGTGAATTGTTTCTGTTTCCTTACGTTATTCGTCGTACAAATAACGCACTTGTTACAAGGAAAAAAACCTGTTATGTTTGGTGCAAACCAGATCTTTTCTGGGGGGTTAATAACATTCGGTGCTAATCGGTGTCTCAATGCTGTAGCCTTTTTATATATAACCTCCGGCTTTGCTGGAAGAATTTTAGAAAGGATGGGATCCGCCAACAAGACATTCCAATTTTTATTGATAATGTGTTTAATGGCCCTATGCTGTATAGAATATGTGGTTAAAAAAGGGGCAAGATAGTGCCTTACTGGTCATTCTTTTATCCTCCAGTAATGCACTCCTGTCCATATCAGCCACTTGTTGGATAGTATCATCGATTTTATGCTGAGGATATCCTTTTTCCAGGAATTTCATTTTTAAAGTGTCAGCTTGCATGTAATACGTATCCAATTTAGTACAATTCCTGCGGATTCTTGTAAATTGACCTTTCGGAATGTTTGCAAGCCACGCAGGGTGGTGACAACTTTCTAGCGGGATGAAACTATTCCTATCGGTTTTTTTGAAGAAGGATTCAGTAATGACCATACCATTATCATTAAACAATGTCAAGTCCAAGAAATGAATATCTGTATTGCTATATGTATAACTAAACTCAATATTAAGTGTGTTATCATTAAGTGTTTTAAAAAAGTTGTGCAAAGATTCCTCCTCCCCATTCCATAATAAAAACACGTCATCTATAAATCTTTTATAAAATATTAACTCTGGCCACTCTCTTGCATAGATTAAAAACTCCTCCCAATATGCCATAAAAAGATTTGCTAGGCTGGGGGCAAACTTCGCCCCCATCGCCACGCCTTTGGTTTGCAAGAAATAATTACGATCAAACCAGAAATAGTTGTTCTGCATTGCGAACTGCAGTAATGTTAGAATATATTCAATATGTGAGGGGGATAAAGTGCTATAGGCGTCCAAAAAATATTTGGCGGCGTCCATCCCATCTTCATGTGCAATATTGCTATATAAGGATGTGACATCCGCTGTAACTAAAAAGGTTTGAGATGAAATTTTGATATCTTTGATGTCATTCAAAATGTGCTTTGTATCCTTTAGAAACGACGGGGTTTGTGTGACCAGTGGTTGTAGGAAATAATCTATATATTCTCCTACTTTGGAAAATAATGAGCCTATTCCACTTATAATAGGCCGTCCTGGTGGTTTCGTCAGATTTTTATGCACCTTTGGGAGTATATAAAACACTGGAAGCCTGGGGGCTGATGGACACAGAAATTCTTTTTCTTTTTTATTTAATATACCACTCTCAAATCCCTTTTTAATAATATTTTTCAGACCTTTTTTAAGGGTTGATAAAGGATTCCCAGGAAGGCGGGTATAAGTAGTAGTATCATTTAAGATCCTATAGGATTCCTCTAGGTAGTCAAGTTTATTAAGTATGACTACCCCTCCTCCTTTATCCGCTGGTCTAATGACCAGGTCTTTCCTTTTTAGGAGGAGGTCAACTGCTTTCTTGGTATCCGTGTCGGGGGCTTTTTTAATATTTAGTTCCTCCAGATCTTTTAATACTAATTCTATATTGTCAAGGTACTTCTTGACCTTATCAGATTCTTTATTGTACTCATCCGTACCTTTAAATGGAATGAGTTTCTCTTTAATAACATTAATTTCAGAGTCTAGGTAAGTTAATTTCTTCTTTTTTCTGGTAATTAAAAATTTTATTAGATCCATTCTCTCTCTAATTAATGTTATTAGAGAGAAACTCATTCCATTTAAAGGTACGGATGAGTACAATAAAGAATCTGATAAGGTCAAGAAGTACCTTGACAATATAGAAAAAGAACAAAAAATAAAGAAAAAGAAAAAATATGCGAGGGATTTTAAAGACTATCAAGAAAATGTAGTGTTTAGGTGGCAATCAGATGAGGAGAAGTTACAATTAATAACCAATCCCACTGATACTAGTAAGAAGAAACCTAAAAAGACACAGCCTAATATAAGATATGAACCTACACATCTACAACATCAATCTCCTAAACATAACAAACAGTCCAATCAATACAATATACCAACATCAAATAGATATGAAGCTTTAAATGATCCAAATGTGGGGACACGGAATATGCAATGGCATCCATCACATGACCAACATAATCAGTCTAACAGTGGACAATACTATCATAATAGGAATCCTTACCCCCATCAGCAAGGAGCGGTAGCATCTCCTAGGCAACACCATCAGAATTATTACTCAAACGCTAATTACTATCCGCGTCACCAGGGGGCAGCAGCGCCTCCTAAGCACTATAACCAGGGGCCTATGCACTCAAATAAACCATTTAACCCACAATTCAATAGGGATCATTATGACAATCGGTATTATCAGCAGACACCACCAAGAGTACCATATAATTATGATTCTAATAGAACACCTCAGGTTCATTTTTTAGGGGAAGGAGGGTCTCGGAAAAGAAGCGGTTCCGGAGAGGGAAAAGGGGGGGGGGGGGGAAAGGGTCAACAGAAACAGGCAAGAGAAGGAAAACGTAGCTGTTCAAGGGATTTTTAATCTGAGTGATATAGTACTTACGCAACCTGAATTAAAACTTCTGGACAAGGGGCTTAAGTTCGCCCCTAAACAGAAGTTAAATAAGTTTCAAACTTATATTGATATTCACAGATTCTCACGACAACTTTCATTAAAAAGATACTTTCACTCTAATCCATACAATTATGATCAGAGTAATAATAATAATCACTCAACATTAAAAAATGCCTCAACTTTTAATCCCCCACCCCAATCCAGATCTTATGTCAATATCTTTAAAGAATTAGTATTAAAAGATCTGGAGGAACTAAATATTAAAAAAGCCCCCGACACGGATACCAAGAAAGCAGTTAACCTCCTCCTAAAAAGGAAAGACCTGGTCATTAGACCAGCGGATAAAGGAGGAGGGGTAGTCATACTTAATAAACTTGACTACCTAGAGGAATCCTATAGGATCTTAAATGATACTACTACTTATACCCGCCTTCCTGGGAATCCTTTATCAACCCTTAAAAAAGGTCTGAAAAATATTATTAAAAAGGGATTTGAGAGTGGTATATTAAATAAAAAAGAAAAAGAATTTCTGTGTCCATCAGCCCCCAGGCTTCCAGTGTTTTATATACTCCCAAAGGTGCATAAAAATCCGACGAAACCACCAGGACGGCCTATTATAAGTGGAATAGGCTCATTATTTTCCAAAGTAGGAGAATATATAGATTATTTCCTACAACCACTGGTCACACAAACCCCGTCGTTTCTAAAGGATACAAAGCACATTTTGAATGACATCAAAGATATCAAAATTTCATCTCAAACCTTTTTAGTTACAGCGGATGTCACATCCTTATATAGCAATATTGCACATGAAGATGGGATGGACGCCGCCAAATATTTTTTGGACGCCTATAGCACTTTATCCCCCTCACATATTGAATATATTCTAACATTACTGCAGTTCGCAATGCAGAACAACTATTTCTGGTTTGATCGTAATTATTTCTTGCAAACCAAAGGCGTGGCGATGGGGGCGAAGTTTGCCCCCAGCCTAGCAAATCTTTTTATGGCATATTGGGAGGAGTTTTTAATCTATGCAAGAGAGTGGCCAGAGTTAATATTTTATAAAAGATTTATAGATGACGTGTTTTTATTATGGAATGGGGAGGAGGAATCTTTGCACAACTTTTTTAAAACACTTAATGATAACACACTTAATATTGAGTTTAGTTATACATATAGCAATACAGATATTCATTTCTTGGACTTGACATTGTTTAATGATAATGGTATGGTCATTACTGAATCCTTCTTCAAAAAAACCGATAGGAATAGTTTCATCCCGCTAGAAAGTTGTCACCACCCTGCGTGGCTTGCAAACATTCCGAAAGGTCAATTTACAAGAATCCGCAGGAATTGTACTAAATTGGATACGTATTACATGCAAGCTGACACTTTAAAAATGAAATTCCTGGAAAAAGGATATCCTCAGCATAAAATCGATGATACTATCCAACAAGTGGCTGATATGGACAGGAGTGCATTACTGGAGGATAAAAGAATGACCAGTAAGGCACTATCTTGCCCTTTTTTAACCACATATTCTATACAGCATAGGGCCATTAAACACATTATCAATAAAAATTGGAATGTCTTGTTGGCGGATCCCATCCTTTCTAAAATTCTTCCAGCAAAGCCGGAGGTTATATATAAAAAGGCTACAGCATTGAGACACCGATTAGCACCGAATGTTATTAACCCCCCAGAAAAGATCTGGTTTGCACCAAACATAACAGGTTTTTTTCCTTGTAACAAGTGCGTTATTTGTACGACGAATAACGTAAGGAAACAGAAACAATTCACTTTTTCTTCATGTACTACAGGAAGAACGTATAAATTAGACAAATGTATAACCTGCTATAGCAAAAATGTAGTATATCTCCTTGAATGTTCTTGAAAACTCCAGTATGTGGGACGTACTACCAGACGCCTACGCGATAGGCTGAGAGAACATATCAACAACATTAAAAAGGGGTAGAAAGATCACTCATTGTCTTATCACTTTAAACGTAAGCACAATAATGACCCATCATCTTTACAGTTTGTTGGGATAGATATAGTACAACCCCATTGGAGGGGGGTAAACAAATTGCGGGGGGTCTCACAACTTGAAACACGCTGGATATATGAGCTTCAGACTCTACACCCAAAAGGCCATAATATAGACATAGATCTAAATTGTTTTATTAATAATAGTTAGAACTCTATGGATCCTCTTTCCACTGTATTTTATGTATGTTTATCGCCATACTAAGAGAATAGGATGTGATGATATGATTTTATCGTAATTTTCTTCTTATTGTACCTTGGTTTAGTTTTTTATATATTTTAGTGTCACTGATTGGGACTGGCTAACAAAAACAATTAAAAGGATATAGCCATCTGCACCATTTTATAATTTTATGTATATCTTTTAGTATGGACTTATGTATGTCCAGTGTTCTTATTTTTTATTGCTTATTAGTAGCTACCCTGGTTTTAATGTTAATGAATACTATATGTATATGGATTTTTATGAAGTGGTTTATATGCTAGTGCTATATATACTATCGATTTGCCCTTTAATTTGGTTAATTGGAAGGCACCTACCTCATTACCATATAAAATTAATATATATGAAATTGGCGTTTGGATTAAATACCGAAGAGAGACCTTTATGGGGTTGTAGTGCTGTTATTGATAATGACAGCCGGCTGGCTATACATGCTGTTGTTGTAACAGTATGTATAAGCAATAAAACCAACGAAAAATGGCGCCCATATCGGTATCTGGATGTCTTCAGTTCACACTTCTAGAATATGGCGCCTTCTTTACTGCGCATGCGCCTAGCATATAAATGGACGACGCACGGCTCGGCGTTCATTGGCAAATCCCCCCAGACGACGTGCGTGTGCACAAAACGCGTAGGAGGAGCCAGGAACGCCGTGACGTCACGCCGCCGGAGCATCGTGGAGCTCCGGCGGCCATCTTTACCATTGGACGGTCAGTCCGTTGTTTTATATACACCGCTGTGTACCTTGGATGCTTTATTTGTTAATAAAACCCTTTGTAATCACCTACTACACTATGGAGGCGTCCTTGTTTTGACTCCCTTGGGGAGTATTCATTTGCAGTCATCGCTGGGTAAGGAACGTATGTGATCTTCAAGGAGAAGTCCACAGGCGACCTACCAAGGGATCACACAGAAACATCCAGGAGCTCTTGAGGGAGGCTAGCATACTACCCTATCCTGACCAGCTGATGTCCCTGAGGGGAATACATATTAACAAAACGCTCATTTCCCTGGGCGTTCTGGTGAGTGTGCATTCTTTCAGCACTATTTTGCACAAACGCCTGAGCACCAGGAGTGCAGAACAGAGAGGAGAACACTAAAAGTCACCCTATTTTATGAACTATCACGTTTGTTCAGTCATTTATTCACATGAATCATCTATTTGTCTTCATTGAGTATCTTGGTTTTGTAGCGCTGCATTTTTGATTTAAGGAAAGATACTAGGGGCTCTACAGGCCTGTGTTTGAACTCTTGGTGGTTGCGGGACACTGCTTGTGCTCACCACTGCACCAGCTTGTACTGCACTTATCGGACTCACCACATCACCAAGTGATACTGCAGTGCTGGTATGTATAAGACCAGGATGCATTAGGCCACATTTTGAAGCCTTACATGCTGCATAAGTTCATCTATGCGGAATGCTAGTATGGACTATGTCCCAGCTTTGGGAGTTACAATTTACCAGAATTTTCAACTTATTTCTATGGTGCGTATTGGGGAGATGCCTGTATTTTTTCACAGCTGCTGGTTTTTATAATTGGCCAATTATGATTTTATTTGGGATTTGGGATCTATGTTATATTTTTTTAATGCTATAATACATTTCATATTTTACATATGTTGAGCTGTCCACCGAGTCTCCGATGTAGGCAGTAGTGGTCTTGGTTGGGTTACATTGTTAAATTGTGAGATTTGAGGTAGAGCCTTAGTCAGATTTGTATTGTTATTGCTTTTGATATTTTCAGTATACATACCGGAGGCTCCCTCATGGTTCATAAACATCAAAATATATATTTTTTCTTTTCTCTCCTACTATGTATAGTTTTGATAGTATAGTATAGTATAGACCTTGGATCTGAAGGGCACATTTTATTGTTAACTTCTAACTTTGTTCACATTTAGCTCATGGCCCACAGATGAATAGGGTTGGGGTTACAGCCCTGTGCAGGAAGCAGGGGACCCCAGAAGAGGAAGTTTGGGGCCACTCTGCACAGTACCATTGCACAGAACAAGTAAGTACAACATATTTATTATTTTAAAGTGGTTATAAAATGCTTACATATACCCAGTAAAGTGATTGGCCTCCAGTGATACACAAAGAGGAAACAAAGCCTCCTACATAAATTGTACCTGTCTATCTGCACTCCTCTCTTCTGTGCATCTGTTCAAAGTGCTGAATTTATAAAGCTTGTCTGAGAGTTCAGAAAACAGGTGGAGGAGAGCTGAAACTACTCTCTGCAGAGCTCAGGGAGGAGAGCTCTGAGAACTGATTGGAGGGAAGAGACACATCACTGTCTACACAGCTCACAGGAACAGAGCTGAGGCTCTCTGCTGGAGGTCACTCCCTTGTCACTCTTTTTCTCTTGGTGTCAGGCTAACTTGTCAGAAGCAATTCATGATGATAGCAGAGGAATGAAGCAGCAGACAGAAATGACACGTAGTGCTCCTAATTGAGACAACTACACACTATAGAGGTGTACGCTTTGTTCATAAGTGGTGATACTAACAACAAATGTTTGCCTGAATAAAATACAGGTAGTTCTTAAGTGAACTAACACAAAAGTTCTGTCATTAGTGCTGTTTTAAATTCCCCAGATAATGCCATTGTAAGTCAGTTGTAATTTGAAAGTAGTTAAAGTGCACATGTGCTCAGAAAATGAACCTCAGTAAAAAGGGTTCATGTATTTAAATGTTCTTAACAAGCACAAAAAAGAGCTTTTAAACAAACCTTCACTGACTTCTCTAGCTGCATGTATTGTGAACCAGTTCATTCTCAAAGACTCTAAACTTCAGTCAGTTTTTAATGACTTAGAAACATCTGCGGTGTTTTTTAACTGGAAGGCTGGCAGGCTGCCAAGATTCTCCTTCTACAGAAAGTAAATGGGAAGCGAATTGTAATTTTTGGTTCCACTCTTTTTAATCTTTAAGGATGAATATCTCAACAATGCGTGAACTAGGAGAACAATGAGGTGAACAATGAGGTGTGGTGAACAATGAGAGGAGGTGAGCAATGAGTTGACCTAGGTTTTTTTTCTTTAAAGTGTTTTCACTGTGTGCCTTTTTTAACTAGTATATCACAACACCCCGGAGTGCATTCTGGGCTCTTCAGGGGTGCATGTCAAATTGTTAAAAAAGATGTACAAAGGCAAGTGGATCAGTTAGCTTGATCCTTCCGCTATGTACTGCTCACTAACCGCCCTGCCACTATGTATGGCTCACTGACCACCCTGCCACTATCTACTGCTCACTGACCACTCTACCAATATGTACTGGTCACAGACAACCCTGCCACTACTGATCACAGACCACCCTACTACTAAATACTACTCACTGATTTGAATATTGTACAATGCAACTATGCATCACAATCTACAGTCCACCACTAAAACTATGTTTTAGGCCTCCATTACCTGGACATACTTATGCGTACACACATGTTTTCCCCCATGGGAATGCACAGATATCTCATGCATCTACATGCAGGTAGTCCTATTCTTGTCAATTAGGAAGCATTAGCTGCACCCACACAGATGTCCGTGCAGCCACTGCATCTCAATTGACATGAATAAGATTTCCTGCATGCAGATGCATGCGACACCTATGCATCCTCATGCTGGCAGACATGGCCCTCTCAAGGATGTATGCAATACCCCCATGTGAATGAGGCCTTAGGCTGGTGTGTTCAGAGATTGTGCATAGTTTTAAAGGGTGCCTTGACTGAAAAAAGTTGGGAAACTATAGTTTAGAATACAGTATATAATCACTTTAGGCCGCAACAGACAGATGACATATACACTATATTGCCAAAAGTATTGGGACACCCCTCCAAATCACTGGAGCCAGGTGTTCCAATCATCTCCTTGGCCACAGGTGTATAAAATCAAGCACCTAGGCATGCAGACTGCTTCAACAAACATGTGTGAAAGAATGGTTAGCTGTCAGGAGCTCAGTGATATCAAGCATGATACCGTGATAGGTTGTCACCTGTGCAAAAAATCCATCCATGACATTTCCTTGCTACTAAATATTCCACAGTCAACTGTTAGTGGTATTATAACAAAATGGAAGCGACTGGGAACAACAGCGTATCAGCCACAAACTGGTAGACCATTTAAAATGACAGAGCGGGGTCAGCACATGCTGAGGCGCACAGTGTGCAGAAGTCGCCAACTGTCTGCAGAGTCAATATCTAAAGACCTCCAAACTTCATGTGTCCTTCATATTAGCACAACAACAGTGCATAGAGAGCTTCATGGAATGGGTTTCCGTGGCCGAGCAGCTGCATCCAAGCCAAACTTCACCAAGTGCAGTGCAAAACATCAGATGCAGTGGTATAAAGCATGCCGCCACTAGACTCTAGAGCAGTGGAGACGTGTACTCTGAAGTGACAAATCATGCTTCTCTTTCTGGCAATCCAATGGATGTGTCTGGGTTTGACAGTTGCCAGGAGAAAGGTACTTGCCTGACTGCATTGTGCCAAGTGTAAAGTTTGGTGGAGGGAGGATTATGGTGTTGGGTTGTTTTTCAGGGGTTGGGCTTTGCCCCTTAGTTCCAGTGAAGGGAACTCTTAAGGCATCAGCATACCAAGACATTTTGGACAATTTAATGCTCCCAACTTTGTGGGAACAGTTCGGGGATGGCTCCTTCCTGTTCCAACATGATTACGAACCAGTGCACAAAGCAAAGTTCATAAAGACATGGATGAGTGAGATTGAGGTGGAGGAGCTTGACTGTCCTGCACAGAGTCCTGATCTCAACCCGATAGAACACCTTTGGGATGTATTAGAGAGGAGACTGCAAGCCAGGCCTTCTCATCTGACATCAGTTCCTGACCTCACAAATGCGCTTCTGGAAGAATGGTCACACATTCCCATAGACACACTCCTAAACCTTGTGGACAGCCTTCCCAGAAGAGTTGAAGCTATTATAGCTGCCAAGGGTGGGCCAACTCAATATTGAACCATACGGACTAAGACTGGGATGCCATTAAAGATCATATACATGTAATGGCAGGCGTCCCAATACTTTGGGCAATATAGTGTATATCAAGGAGCTGTTTTACTTACCAATGGATGTGAATTACTGCTCATCCATTCATGAACTTTACACAACCCTATGCCATAGTATAACCCTTATTCACTTTTATTATTATTAAATTATTATTGAAAGTTTTTTACTGTATGTAATTAGTTTTCGTTTTCATGTATTTTGTTCACTTGTTTATTGTAATTTGCAACTAAAGGCATCCTAAAGATGTTTTTCCATACTTATTATGAGTAAATCATACTGGTATAACAAAAACTACAATGCCATGCCCAATTCAGATAAGTCTCAATAATTTTTGATGCCACCCTACATACTCCACAGCCTCCATTTGGTTTTCTATAGGCCAACAGAGGGATAATACATGCTACATAGCTAGAAGAATCCACAACATTATTGTTAAGATTTTCAGATTCCTGATTCACGTGCCTATTGAGTTGACTTTCAATGAGTAACATTACACTGCTGGTTCACAGTCTAATGAGCCAAAAGGATACAGGGGAAGCTGCAAAACAGGCTTCATTTACTTAAACTCAGTATCCCTGGATATGTATTTTACTGTCCTAGGAAAATATTAAGGAAAATAAAGTGTAGCAAGTGCTTTATTAAATCACTCTGCAAAGGTAGTAGTTCAAGTGTTTCCTTGGACAGCAGAAAGTTTGTATATGTTCTGTCCATCACTGAATATTTTATACCTCTAATAGCTTTTTCTATTTTATTTTCTAATAAGGAAATATGAAGAGAGCTTCCTTTCCTCTAATTGAAATAGCTATTTTGGTTGATAAAAAAAATAATAGAGTAGATACAATATGATATATTGTCCCCATACCTTTTTTTTATCTCATCTTCTGGAAGAGAAAAAAACCCTTCCATTCTACCCCTCTGTACGTCATCTATATTTTATATTAAAATAAAACTACATAGAAGCCCGAACTTCGCATATAAAACTCAAATGATAAGCTGGAAACTAGGTCTTCTCTCTTCTGCTCCATAGTGTAGGGGCATCTGCTCTGCAGAGCCCACAAATCTTCTTGGTAAGATGAGCACTAGCCATTGGTTGCCACAAGTGCACATCACCAGGTTCACAAAGAAGTCTCCCAAGGTTCTGAAGCATTCCAATTTCTTGCAATTATGGGGTGTGGATACAAGAGTGGTTGTCTGAGCAGCAGAGAGGAAAGACAAAAACTTCCAATTACTGGTCACCACTACCAGACAGGAGCTGAAAGGGGATCATATCATAAATAAATGTAACACCCTCCTAGTTAGCTAGGGGGAGCTAGAATCTACTTGTTAGAGAGAAGGGCTGAGTAGCAGCCTGGGTGCAATAGTCAGAAAGTCAAATTTGGGTCCGGAGCTGAGAGGCCAGCCCCTGTGGATATTCCCCCTGCTCTAAAGCTTTGGAGGAAGGCCTAGAGGTAGTGGGTGGATCTGAAGAGATGCTGTACTCTCGAGGGATCTTAGCCAATCCCCAATATTAGACTTTGCAAGGGGCTGGGACCACCCTTAGAAGTTAGTGAGCCTGATCAGTTGCAGGAGAGTTCAGGTGGAAGACAGGGAGGAAGATGTAAGGCTAGAAGCATTCAGGTGGATGATGGATAGGAAATAAGGCTGGAGAGCAGGAGCCTGGGAGGGGGCCCAGATGGAGAGAGGGGCTCACCTACAGGTAGTGGAGCTGTAAAGGAAGAAAACTCAGAGCCTCACTGACGCCCAAAGCAAGGACCACCTGTACAGCAGGGAAGGAGCAGCCCAGCTAGAAGGCCTGGTAGCAGCCACCAACCCATCAGCAGTACAGGAGAAGATCTGAGTAAGTACCCCTGCACCCCCTGGGTGGATAGGGGAAGGAGCACTTTGGTGGGAAACCAGATTCACCACCTGCCTGGGACTGTTCATTGCTTAAAGCGACAGGCACCAGATCCCTTGTTCAGAGATACCTCCAGATTGCTGGGTGCAGGAAGAGGAGTTCATCTAGGGTCTGGGGTGGTACATTATTGGACACTGACTGGCTCTACTACAGAGACTGTGTTGCAGCGGAGGCTTGTAAATAGTTCCAAGAAGTTCTTCTCAGTTCATCGGTTCCAGTGGGCATCCTGTACACCCCTAACCTTATCTCAGTTCAAATTCCCCTAATAAAATCACAAAAAACAAAACGGAAGGACTGATCTCTGACTCTGGATGCAAGCCTGTGTGAAGGTGCGTATTGTCTGGTTGTTCAGGACTATAGGGGGACCCGAAATCTCTTTGCAACTCCTAAGCGGTTAATGCAGGGGTTGGCAAACTTTTTGACTTGAGGGCCGCAATGGGTTCATATATTGGACCCGGGGGCCGGACCAAGAGTAGATAGTAATTCACCCCCCATAGTAATTCATCCCCCATAGTAATTCATCCCCCATATAGTAATTCATCCCCCATAGTAATTCATCCCCCATAGTAATTAATCCCCCATATAGTAATTCATCCCCCATAGTAATTCATCCCCCATAGTAATTAATCCCCCATATAGTAATTCATCCCCCATAATAATTCATCCCCCATATAGTAATTCATCCCCCATAGTAATGAATCCCCCATATAGTAATTCATCCCCCATATAGTAATTCATCCCCCATATAGTAATTCATCCCCCATAGTAATTCATCCCCCATAGTAATTAATCCCCCATATAGTAATTCATCCCCCATAGTAATTCATCCCCCATATAGTAATTCATCCCCCATAGTAATTAATCCCCCATATAGTAATTCATCACCCATAGTAATTCATCCCCCATAGTAATTAATCCCCCATAGTAATTCATCCCCCATAGTAATTCATCCCCCATATAGTAATTCATCCCCCATAGTAATTCATCCCCCATAGTAATTCATCCCCCCTATAGTAATTCATTCCCCATATTAATTCATCCCCCATATTAATTCATCCCTCATATAGTATTTCATCCCCCACAGTACTATTCCCCCCCAAGTAGTAAGCCAAGTCCCCCCTGTGTCAATTCACTTACCTTTGCTCCGCGCGTTCCTCTCGCCGTGTTCCCGCGCCGTTCCGGTCTTCAGGGCGGACTGTGAGAGGAGCCTAGCTCCCTTCACGTTCGTCACGCTGCCCCGCCTACACACATCCTGACAGCCAATGTTTGCCTGCCCTGGCTGTGTTTTTTTTATCACGCTCCGCGGGCCGGATTAAAAGGTCCGCCGGGCCGTATACGGCCCGCGGGTCGTAGTTTGCCCATTGCTGGGTTAGTGCTACATAACGATGGATTCAAGTCAGTTTCTCTGGGTTCTAGAGGTTTTAAAACTACAGATGGGATGCTGGGAAACTAAGGTATTTGTTTCTTTTCTTTGGCTTTAAATTTAGAGTGCACCTACAGTGTATGGTCACCAACCATGAACACATTTCTTGGTAATTAGGCTATTATAAGTAGTATATTATCTGGGATGGTAAACTAAATGGTTAATAGTTTACCTTGGAAAACTGGGGTCACAGACTGCATTTCCCCAAGCTACATTGTGTGCATGTCAATGTGTTTTTTAAAGTGGTAGATTTCTTTGGGTTAATAGGAGTGTACCATTTCTATTGCTCATGGAGGCAGCACTATTATGTCTTTGGTATGTATATCAAAGGGCTGTACAAACTCTTATATAGTTATAACAGTAAACATGCATTTATTTAAACTGTGTATAGCTGTTTACCTGGAGTTGCACTTTAAATGAAAAATCATCCATGTAGTTGAGGTGACCTTTTCTACCTAACAGTTTAAGCCACAGACAACTCAAGATAAAACATGGTTCTAACTACTTCATCCATAAAGGTCTGACGTGTATTATTATGCCTTATACTGTATATTCCTACTTTAACATTAAAGAACATTTTTTCTGCAGACTAACAGTATAAATGACATATAGTGGTTTGGCTTAATTGTGTTCGTTGTGAGTAATTTTGATTTTTTTTCACGTCAATTGCTCTTTGGCTTGTGCGCACAATTTTAATCACACTTCTACGGTTTGAGCTATAATAATCTTAGATGCAGCTGTGGTTCTAATGTTAATGAACACTCACGGCAGTTTGCCAGCATTTGCTGTGACTATGTATTTTACAGCCCAGCACCACGTCCATTAGCCTCTTCTTTACTTCAGGCTTCTTCAAGTCAGCATGAAAAATAGCTGTGTGACTTCTGAAGGGAATGAAAAAAGCATGTAATAAACGATGCCAAGTTAAATTTTTGGTGTGAAGCGTGTAATCTAAACAGCTGGTGGATTTTAAGGTTGATACAAACACATAGAATTATATTTTGTTTGAAAATGTATCTATTATTCATTTAGTATTCATTGGTAATATATTTAATATTTCAGCTAGGACACAAATATATAGAAGATATGTGAATAGATGAAGTTCATTTACAGTATATGGGCTTTTTATTTTTGGCTGCACTATTTGGCAGAAAAATGATGTTTCATAGTTTTTTTTAACCAGTAACAAGTCCAAAAGTCAGATACTATAATGACGCTCTTAAAAGCTTGCAGGGAATCTGTCAATGCAAAACACTCTTCGTTAAATATAATCAGTGTTTCCTCAAAGTCTTGTCAGTATCTAAATTAATGTTGCAAAATAATACAAAATGATCTAAACCTGTGGCATTATTTATGATTGTTTGTGTCCAAGAACAGAGCAGCAGTGAGATATCCTGACTCAAATAGCCAGCAAATTAAAGCTGTGAGATCCAGGGCAAATAGCCCAGAGACTGAACAGCAATCAGGTGCAGAGCAGTTCAGATGACCTTCCAGTTCCCAATGTTCAGAGCCCACCTGGCATAACATATGCAGTTTTTGAGAATGTGCCTTACACAAATTACAGTAAGCAGATGTGGCTTAGTGTTGAAGTAAATGCCCAACCCAGGGAGCAGTCATGCAGAGGAATGGTAAGTCTCATACAAGAAATCAAGGCACATAACAGTTGATCTTCTACTTATAATTGCTCAGCAATGGAAGCATGTGTGTTTCGGGACTGACAAGGAAAGTTGGTAGAGCGTAAAGGGGAAGATGCAACAATAATAAATTAGTGAAAAATAAAGTAAGAATCTTGTTCTCCATGTAAGTATCAAGACAGCAGTATTCTAACATTTGAATACAAAATAAGTAAACATAAATGTAAAAATATGTGTACTATCTCTTTAAAAGTGTATAATCCATTGTGCCATTAAGCGTCACAAAACGCGCAAAAAAAAAGCAAAATTTCATATCAAGATTCGTATCACATTAACAATATATAAGTTGCAACAAAAATAAATAAATAGTGCAGATAAATAATTAAAATCAAAATTATAATGAAAGTTCATGCCATAATTAGTTCATCCCTAAAATTATACGCCAAAGTAATAATGTGAGCGAATATTGCAATCTGGTGTTAATCCAAGTGCTCCCACACCTCACTGTACACAGACGTCTTATCAAAAACAATACACCTCTAAATAATAGGAGGTCATCTGGGCATATGTAATTACAAGCCACTGCTCTCCAGCACTGGCCAATTCCAGGAAAAACCCACACTTCCTCATTATATCATTCATATGAACAAAAGAGCCCACATCATGTAATACCTCTTTTAAAAAAAAAATCACATTCATTATTTACAAGGGGATAAGAGGAACAATAATAGATTCCTCCCCTTTCCCAATGGAGTAGGGGGTCTATGGGGATTTGGATCTCTAAAATTTCTATAGTGCTTAGTGTTCAGTAGCCTGTTTACCATTCTACCAATGGGAGAAAAAAACTGATTGAAGACAACTTGTCTACCAGCTACAGCATATTTGCCTTAGGAAGCAATTTCCATTTAGATGATTGAGACAAACTTTTATTTTGGTTGCCAGGTTGGTTTAATGTAACCTATAATATGTTAACAAAAGTTTAATGTGTGTTAAATAATGTTTAATATTCAGTTTGGTTTAAATATGTCAGCCTATATAATTATATTCAAGCCACTGAAACAGCATATACTGAAACTACCTTTATCCAAAACTTTTTCTTAGTTTTGGATAGCGTCGGGAAGGGATAGAACCCTTATATTGTGTTGGTTTTGGGGGGTTTTTGTATTTTGTATCCAAATGGAGATATTTACTGCTACTGGAAATTTCTCCAGTGGGGGCACAGACTGAAACAAAACTTTTGTTTTTCATTCTTAAAATGGAGAAGGTTAAAACCTCTATCTGACTGTAGTGAATTTCTTCTATGAGGGTCATATACAGATTTAAAAAATTGACAAAAGTGTTTGCTTTTCCCAGTAGCAAGAATTTACTCCTTTTCCAAGGAGAACATGTACAGTATTATTGTAAGTTCCAATGAGCAGGGCTCTCTGATTTCCTTTGTATTGATTTAAATTATGACTGTACTGCCTGCCTTCATTTTGTAAAATACTACACAAACTGTTGGTGCTATATAAATCTGGTATTGTAATAATATTATTAACCACTTGCCCTACGGAAGATTTACCCTCCTTCCTAACCAGGCTATTTTTGCTGTTCGGCGCTGTGCTATTTCAACTAATAACTGTGTGGTCATGCAATGCTGTAACCAAACAAAATGTATGTCCTTCTTTCCACACAATTAGAGCTTTCTTTGGTGGTATTTGACCACCACTGGGTTTTATTTTTTGTGCTATAAAATTTTAATAAAAAATTTTAAAAAACAAACAATATTTTCTCATTTCTGTTATAAAAAATATCCAATAAACTCAAATTCCATTATACATTTAGACCAAAATGTATTTTACTACATTTCTTTGGTAAAAAAAATCCTAATAAGTGTATATTAATTGGTTTATGTGTTATAGAGTCTACAAACTATGGTATAGATACTGGAATTTACGCCATTTTTTGCTGTACGGTGCAGTGCTAGTTTAACTGACAATTGAGCAATCATGCAATATGGTACATAAATGAAATTTGAGTCCTTTTTTTCACACAAATAGAGCTTTCTTTTAGTGGTAATTGACTGCCTCTGGACTGGTGATAATCCAACAATCACTGAGCAGAGCTGCAGTCCTTATAAAGGCCACTGAGTGTCAGCAATTAGTGCACCCTGCGTGTGCTGGTGTGTTTTCATGCACAGGAATGTTTTACTACGTGTCGCCCGCCTATGCACATGCGCACTTCTTGCGTGAATTGGCGTGGCCATATTGTGCATTGGTGCATTTGCCCAGGCTTCCTGGTCTTTTCCTCTGACACAGCAACAATAAAACATTAACTCAATAAAACAATTTTTTTATTGAAATCTGTGCCAAAAAATATTGTAAAATATATATGCCAAAGCATAAGAGTGATCCACCCACTGGCCACCCTAGGCCCCCATGCTTGGGCATATATGTTCCTTTTTTTAACTGTGAATTAAAAATTTCATCCAACAGTGTTGCACACACATACGTATATTCGGACCCTGTTGCCGTCAAAATAAACATATTGGTGCTGCAGCTGAATGGCATTCCTACAAAGAAAAACAGTAACAATAAAACAATAACTCAATAAAACAACAACTATTTTTGTTTTTATGTTTATTTTCACTTTTTTTTATTTTTTTTTAAAACTGTAACCTCCAGATGTTGGGGTCTCTCAAAATGTGATAGCCAGTTTCCTGACTACCTAACATCTTTCAAGATCCTGTACATATATGTGCCCTAGACTTTGCTGTGCTGTACCCTATACTAATATTCCATTAGTGTATGGTAGCAATGGAAGCAATCCTTGAGGCAGAGACCAGGTTGGCCAGAACAGGAGGGAAAAAAATGCGGGTGTCACACCTAACTCCATGTCTGCTACAAACACAACATATTTTTTGCGGTGACTTTTGGGTTGGGGTACCAGGAATGGCATCAGGAAAATGACTCTCATGCAGCGGGCTTACTGCATCTGGGTTGGGGGTTTAGGCCACAGCACCTTCTGGATACAAAAGGGCCGTGATTATTATTATTATTATACAGTATTTATATAGCGCCAAAAGGTTTGCTCAGCGCTGTACATTATAGTGGGGGACAGTACATAAGACAATACAGTAACAAAACAATACAAGAGGGGTTCGAGGGCCCTGCTCTTTCGAGCTTACAATCTAGGAGGGAGGGGATAGAGGTACAGGAGGAAGTGGCTGTGGGGGATGGAGTGGGAGGAGGAGTGGAGGAGATCGGCTGTTAGGTGAGGGTGGGGTAGGCTTCCCTGAAGAGATGGGTCTGAAGGTGAGGAGGGTAGGTGACAGTCTGATGGATTGGGGTAGAGAGTTCCAGAGGATGGGGGAAGTCCTAGAGAAGTCCTGCAGTCGGGTGTGGGAGGAGGAGACCAGGGAGCTAGAAAATCGGAGGTCTTTTGAGGAGCGAAGAGTACGGGTTGGATGGTATTTGGGTATCAGGTCGGTGAGATAGTTTGGGGTAGCGTTATGAATGGCTTTGTATGTCAATGTTAGTAGTTTGAATTTAATGCGTTGGGCAATCGGAAGCCAGTGAGGAAATGACAGATGGGGGTGGCAGAAGTGGAGCGGTTGGTAAGGTGGATGAGTCTGGCCGCTGAGTTCAGGATAGACTGAAGCGGGGATAGTCTGTGTTGGGGTAGGCCGGTGAGAAGAGAGTTGCAGTAGTCCAGGCGTGAGATAATAAGGGAGTGTACGAGTTGTTTAGTAGTGTCTGGGGTTAGGAATGTACGTATTTTGGAGATGTTGGAGCCTGCATGAATTTGCCAGCGATTGGACATGGGGTTGGAAGGACAGGTTTGAGTCTAGGGTGACACCTAGGACTTTGGCTTGCGGGGTGGGATTGATGGTGGCGTTGTTGGTCGTGATGGAGATGATGGGAGGGGGCGCGGGCTGGGGGGAAAACTAGGAGTTCGGGTTTTGGAAAGGTTCAATTTGAGGAAATGGAGCGACATCCAGTCTGATATGTCATTCAGTAGGTGGGTGATACTGGCGGAGATGGTAGTGGTGTGGTGAGGGGTGGAGAGGTAAATTTGCGCGTTATCGGCATAGAGGTGATAGTTGAAGCCGTGGGAGTGTATCAGTTTGCCGAGGGAGGAGGTGTAGATGGAGAAAAAAAGAAGGGGCCCGAGGACAGAGCCTTGGGGGACCCCAACAGAGAGGGGGAGAGAGGGGGAGGTGGTAGCATTATAGGTAACACTGAAGGAGCGTTGGGATAGATAGGAGGAAAGCCAGGAGAGAGTGGAGTCTCTGATGCCAAGGGAGTGTAGTTTATTAAGGAGGAGGGGGTGGTCAACTGTGTCCAAGGCTGCGGAGAGGTCGAGGAATAGGAGGACTGAGTAGTGGCTATTAGCTTTGGCAGTTAGCAGGTCGTTAGTGATTTTGAGTAGGGTGGTTTCGGTGGAGTGTAGGGGATGGAAGCCAGACTGTAGAGGATTGAGGAGGTTGTTGTCAGTGAGGTGGGAGCTTAGGCGATTGTAGACTAAGCACTCAAGGAGCTTGGATGTGAATGGCAGCAGGGAGATGTTCAGGTTGGTGGGGTCCAGGGAGGGTTTTTTGAGTATGGGGGTGATGTGCGCGTGCTTTAGGGGGAGGGGAATACGCCAGTAGAGAGGGAGAGATTGAAGATGTGGGTGAGGGAGCGTAGGATGGAGGAGGAGGGTGACCGGAGGAGTTGTGTGGGGACAGGGTCAAGGGAGCAAGTGGTGAGCTGGGCTTCTGAGAAGACCTTAGTGACCTCCACAGTGGCAGCAGGGCTGAAGGAGCGGAGTGTTGGGGAGGTTATAGTGTGCGGGATGTTAGGTGTGGTGGGGGGCAGGGCAGTTGTGAGGTCAGAGGAGGGGAGAGTTGATGGGGTAATGGTGGGAGGGAGGCTAGGTGGGGAGGTAGATTGAGTATTGGCAATGTCCTTACGGATTGCGTCAATCTTGTTTTGGAAGTGATTGGCAATCTCGTGGGCGGTGAGTGAGTTACTGGGTGGGAGGGTGGGGGGAAAGTAGGGAGTTAAAAGTGGAGAAGTGCCGGCGAGGATAGGAGGAGAGGGTGTTAATGAGGGTTACGAAGTAGGCTTGCTTGGCGGCGTGGACGGAGGAGGTGTAGGTGAGGAAGGTGGATTTGTAGAGGGAGAATGCTCGAGGGGATCTGGTTTTGCGCCATAATCACTCCAGCGCGCGACTGCATCGTTTGAGATTTTTAGTGTGGTCATTCTGCCAGGGTTGAAGCGGTCGGGTCTAATGCTACATGTGGTTAGGGGTGCTAAGGAGTCTAGGGCAGCTGACAGCAAGTCGTTGTACGCAGTAGTGGCCAGGTCAGGGCATGACAGTGGAAGGATACTGTCGTACAGACGGTCAGCTGCCGAGTGGAGAGGGGCCGGGTTCAGGTTGCGGAGGTTGCGGCTGGTGATGGTTTGACGTTTTGGGGGTGGGGAGTTAGAGGATGGGGAGACGGAGAACGTAATGAGGTTGTGGTCAGAGAGAGGGAAGGGGGTGTTAGTGAAGTTGTGGAGGGTGCAGAGATGAGAGAAAACGAGGTCCAGGGTGTTCCCGTTGGTGTAGGTGGAGTACTGTGTGCACTGTGTGAGTGCAAAAGAAGAGGTTAAGTGTAGGAGTTGGGATGTAGCCGGGTTGTTGACATTGATAAGGATATTGAAGTCACCAAGGATGATGGTGGGTAGCTCAGAGGAGAGGAAGAAGGGTAGCCAGGCGGAAAAGTCGTCGAGGAAGCGGGATATGGGTCCAGGGGATCGATAGATTACTGCAATCCTCAGAGGGGTGGGAGGAAAGAGCCAGATGCAGTGGGCCTCGAAGGAGGAGAAGGATAGAGAGAGGGGGTTTGGGAGGACCTGGAAGGTGCTCAGCAGTGACAGGAGCATGCCAACCCCACCACCTCTACGACTGCTTGGTCTGGGTGAGTGGGTCCAGGCAAGGCCTATAATGCTACCACCTCCCCCTCACTCCCCCTCTCTGTTGGGGTTCCTCAAGGCTCTGTCCTTGGGCCCCTTCTCTTCTCCATCTACACCTCCTCCCTTGGCCAACTCATACACTCTCATGGCTTCAACTACCACCTCTATGCCGACGACACACAAATCTATCTCTCAACCCCCCACCTCACCCCCTCGGTCTCTGCCCGAATCACACACCTACTGAGCGACATATCAGATTGGATGTCGCTCCACTTCCTTAAACTGAATCTCTCCAAAACCGAGTTTCTTGTCTTCCCCCAGCCCGAACCCCAACCCCCATTGACTTCTCCATCACATCCAACAACGCCAATATCAAACCCGCCCTGCAGGCCAGAGTACTTGGTGTCATTCTGGACTCCAACCTACCCTTCCAGCCCCAAGTCCAATCTTTAACAAACTCGTGCAGACTCCACCTCCACAACATCACCAAAATCCGCACGTTCCTAACCCCAGAAACCACTAAACAGCTCATCCACTCCCTCATCATATCACGACTCGACTACTGCAACTTCCTCCTCACTGGCCTGCCTCGCCGCTGGCTATCCCCGCTTCAGTCGATCCTGAATATGGCTGCCAGACTCATTCACCTTTCCAACCACTCCGTTTCTGCCACCCCCCTCTGCCAATCCCTCCACTGGCTTCCGATTGCGCAACGGATCAAATTTAAAATCCTAATACTGACGTACAAAGCTGTCCATTATACTGCCCCGAACTACGTCACCGACCTAATATCCAAGTACCACCCAGCACGCACACTCCGCTCCTCACAAGACCTCCTTCTCTCTAGTTCCCTGGTCTCCTCCTCCCATGCCCGCCTCCAGGACTTCTCCTCTGGATGGATGAGGTCACCCATCCTCTGGAACTCCCTTCCCCAACCCATCAGATTATCACCTACTCTCCTCTCCTTTAGGCGCACCCTGAAAACCCATCTCTTCAGGGAAGCCTACCCCCTGCTAACTTGACCAACCTCCTCCACTCTTCCTACCACTCCATCCCCCACAGCTATCTCCTCCTGTACCACTATCCCGTCCCTTCTAGATTGTAAGCTCGAAAGAGCAGGGCCCTCGATCCCCTAATGTTTTGCATTGTATTGGTATTGTTCTGTCACGTTCTGTCCCCCTTTGTAATGTACAGCGCTGAGTGAACTATTGGCGCTTTATAAATACTGTATAATAATATAATAATAATAGGAGAATGCCACAGGGGAGGTAGAGTCAGTGGCTTGGATCCAGGTTTTGGTGACTGCTAGGAGGTTGAGGGAGTGGGAGATAAAGAGGTCATGGATGGCGGTGAGCTTGTTGCAAACCGATTGGGCGATGCGGCGAGGAGGGGGACAGGTATAAGGTTGAGGGGGTTGTGGAAACTAGTGGGAGTAGGAGGGTGCCTAGTGGGGGAGTGAGGTGGTCAGGGCCCAGGTGATGATCTCTTCCTGGAATTTTAGGAAGGATCCACTACGCCCAGTTGCTTTGTAAAGCACAAAAGCATTGTACAAAGCCAATTGAAATAAATAAACAGACACTTTTTTGTACCAGCATCTGGCTTTTTGGAAAACTAAGTACGGCTTCATCATCTGGTCGTTGAAGTCCACCCCTCCCATGTTAAGGTTATAGTCATCCAAATTGCCATGGCAATTTGGATGGTCATGCCTGCATGAATGGAAGACAAGATGAAAACATTCTGTTTGTCCTTTCACTTCACTGTGAGCAATTCATCAGTTTTCAAACAAGCTTTCTCCCCTTTTCTAAGATGGGTATTTACAAGCCATTGGGGAAGCCCTGGTGATTAGGTCACTCAATGCCAAATGCTCCAATTCCAAGATTGTACAAATGTCTAAATAGTTGCACGCTTGCATATAAATTGTCCACATATAAGTGGTACCTCATATTGAAAAAGGGTGACATCAAGTCCCAAACTATCTTGCCACTGCTCCCCATGTAATCTTGGGATCCGGGGGGCTCCACGTGCCTATGTATAGCCTGTTGCCATCTCACAGGTCTTATACATTTTGACCCCCATATCTGGCATGCTTGCTGGGGAGAAATTGTCTGAATGCAAGGTAGCCATAAAAATTAACTTGGGACTCATCAACGTTTTGCTGGGGAGTATACACATCTGCAAATTTCTGGCAAGGGTAACTTACGAGGGGCCAAATTTTGTGGTCACCCTGAGGACGACAGAGTGTGTTATCACTAAAATGCATAAATCGCATATATCCTCATATCTATGCCTGGCCATTGCAACAGAGAACACGGGCATATGATGAATCGGGTCTGTGGATCAATGTTTAGGGTTAGGTCCAAAAAAACTTTAAATTTGAAACCATAATACATTTGCATGCAAATCGTCTGGCAAGGTTTGAATTTGCGTTGGTGGCAATAAATTGTTGTGTGTATAAATTGCTTTGATCCACAATCAATCCACACAGATCTTCCATGAAAAACAGCTCCAAAAAATCAAGGGGAGTAGTTACATTTGCTGTTTCCACCTGAATTCCGGGTTGGGCAGTGAATGGGAGAAGTTGTGGGCTGCCAATCAGGATTTGAAAGCACATCCCAAAGGATAATATGAGTACTGCTGAGTTCGCATTCTTGGTGGCTGCTGGACACTACTTGTGCTAGTGACCGCACCAGCTTGTACTGCAGTTATGGGACTCGCCACATCACCAAGTGATACTGCAGTGCTGGTATGTAAAATACCAGGATGTACTAGGCCACGGGTGCTCACCAGTAGCCTAGTTAGGTCACTGTTAGGTAGAGCAGCACTAGTGCTGGCACTCTGCTGCATTTGAGAATCATCATGCGATTGTAAAACCTCAGTAACCTGGAAATGGGTCGAGTACGCCTGACCTTAGCAGGGACCTCTACTCCATCATCTGAGCTATCTGTCAGAGTGCCACTGCTCTCTACAGGTTCTTATTCTGAGCCCTATTTTGTCAGTGAGGCTTCCCCTTCACTCTCATCTGACATTCTCAGAATCCTGTAGGCCTGTTCACTAGAGTTCCTTTCGTTGGACATTTTGGCTACTAAATTTATAGGTACTCACTGGAAAAAGAGCACCTGGCTATCAGGGACTGCTTGAACCGCTCCAAAAAAAATTAACCTGCTAGTGCTAGCAGAGATCAGGCCTGATCTTACTAACCCTGCAGTTTTGTGTGCAATGTATCAAGCAACAGTGTTCTACTGATACTGCCCTTGCTGAGGGAGAAGGGGGGGTTAAGCAGAAGGGCTAAACACAGGTGCTGACAGGTGTCAGGGCTGATCCTGCTAATGCTGCTTTTTGGGAGACACTATACTATTGTGAATGCTGGTATAGTTCTGATCGGATCAAAGATATTGATCTGTTCAGACACTATACTAGCAATGGAGGTTTATTGTGTATGTGAGCGTGTTCCAGGCAATCAAAGAGTTAAATGCGATGACTTATGTAGTGGCAATCTGATGCTATCTGAGAGGGACGCTAACTGACAATAATGCTATCTGAAGTTGCCTGTGACATTAATACAGTGATCAGTAAAAAAATCTGTACTCTGTACTAATGACAATGATGACAGGGCAGTTAAGGGGTTAACTGGGGGGTGATCAGGGGGTTAAATGTGACCTAGCTGTGCTTTACTGTAAAAGTGTAGTGCTTTGACGCACGTGGATCTGCCTTCTTCTCTCTCTGAAATGGAATGTGCTCCAGGGAGAAAAGATTGCATAATTTCTTGTGCCTGTGTAATGTAAACACAGACACAGGCTGAGCTCTGATTGATTACATTCAATAAGCAGGTCCAGGCCAAACATCATTGCATTGAATCTGCTGAATGATCGGTGCTTAACCGAATCACAGCACCGCTGGGCCAGCGGGCGCTCGCGTGCCCTGCCCGTGAGCAAGGTGGGAGCGCGGATCACATATATACTGTATTTGTGATTTTGCACAGGGAGTTGGCCCTGTAGCAGAAAACCTGCTATAGGGCAGATGGCAAGCAGTTAATACTAATAATAATCTGCTAAATGAGTACAAATCAATGTAAATTGTATTTACCCCCAAATATCTGTCAAAATTTATTTTTTTGGAGATACATGGACATTACATGATAATGTTTCAATTTTGATCATTTTCATCATGCAGTGCTGTAAGCTAAAATTATTAAATTCCAGTCATTGATCCATCAGCCATGGCACTCTAACACGAATCTAGATTAATTCAAATTGGACCATGTATTTTTAGCCATTAAAAGAAGTTTTACACAGCATTTATATCTCATATCTCCTTCACACTTGACCCTGGGGACAAAAACTGATGAATTCAGAGTTATGCAGATCTGTGTTCCTATGTTATAATACATATTCCTGAATATATACTAGTTTACCTCATGAACAAAGAAAAAGTGAATTCTATTCTTTCTTGAAGTTTGTGATCCTGTCAAACGTACAACAGGAAGGTCAAAACTCTCCTATAATTGATATTTACTGTCTGTTTGCCAGCTCAAGAAAAGTCAGGTGCTGCATTTTAAAGATTCAACAGCAGTCTTAACTTGCAAAACAATGATTTAAACTACTTTGTAAAAGATAGAGATGAATTTTATGTTGATAAATTTCAGAGTATTTATTCATTATAAATTTAAAATGTATTTGTTTAATTGCTAAAGGAATACCAGATGTCCCCAAGTAAAGTTATGTATAATAGGCAATAATACAGTGAATAAAAACAAATACACATTTGTTTGTTTTACACATTTTCCCAAATGTATATACTGTATGTAACTGTATCACAATTCATACACCCCTTGATGGCAATAAATAGTGGTTATTTTATATGGTCAAGACTAAAAACTACATTTTAGTTCGGGTAAATACCAAATAATACACAAATATTATTTTTACATTCAACTAGCAGGCAGAGTTTTATTGTTTTCTCTTTGTCTACAGAGCTCAGTGGCTCATTCTGAAATGTAAACACACAAGGGAATGAGTCCGAGCGATTCTTGTGTCCTTAATTCCTTTCCAGCAGCTCAGTATACATTTCATTTAGAGACAGCATTCCTGACATGAATCCATAATGCTCTGGTAATCCCTTGTCATGAATGTACCCTTTGTTGAATGCTTATTTCTAAAACTATGATTGCATTGATGGCACTAAAGGGGGGGGGGGGTATTTAGAAACTTATAATATATATATATAACATTGACTCTAAACCAATAATTCCAAATTCATAATTCCACACGTATAGGAATTATATTATATTTGTGGCAAGCTTGCAACATATTTGGTTTTTATGATTAATCATAATTAATATTAAAATGTGTGGTTGGCCTTGAACAAGTGATAGTGTTGAATGCTTCAGCTATAGCTGAGCCAGTAAAATGTCAGAGTATTTGGAGTTAAGTTAACTAGCTGGAAGCTGAGTATTTAGGACATTTCTATAGATGGGCATAGCTGGTTAAAAGATCTCTGGTGTAGGATGTCATGGGAGTCAGAAGTGAACTAAAATAGAATTAGTATGAAATAATATATATTCTAATAGTATCTGTGTGTATTTAATTTATGTTTTATAAGTTGGTAATATTTGTTACATAAGTAGATTTTTGGTAATAGAACATTATTGAGATATTGTGTTGTAAAGATAGATTCTTAGTTATACTATCCTTTAAAAAGAGAAACAGGTCACATGAGTAGGCTGATGCAACATTGTCAAATTATGAAGCCACTACATATGGGCTTGCAAATCAAAAGACCATATATGTAGTATCTCCTCCCTTCAATGAAATTGCTCTACTAAGCAGAATTGTTTGCCATACAAGGTTCTGAGTTATGAGAATTATGATGTCCACATTTAACAAGAAAAGACATCCTAAGAGATGCGAAGGACACAACACATCCATCCATCCATTCACACACACACAAGCATGGCATGAAGACACTATGGTTATTTTCAGACTGACAAGCTTATACAGGTGCATTCTCTTAGAGACCTAAGATCACGTCACTTCCTTCTTCTTGCTCGGACTCATGCTGCATTGAACAGACAAGAAGCAAATCGCAGGACAGCCATGATAATAACGCTGACACATCTTAATAACTTCTGTTTTTATATTTTTGTTTTACCTACACTGAACTGTTATTCATTATACATTTTACATTGTTATTTTAAGCCATTGTATGATAAAATAAAATCACTTTATTTTTACTTTGCCGGCTCTTTAATTATTCGAAATCGCCTATAGACACTAAAGAATTATTATATGTGTCTCAGAAAATTCTACAAAAGCCTCTCCTTAACCACTTTCCCTGCTGCCCTATAGCAGAAATACTGCTACAGGGTGGCAGGGGTGTGCAAAATCATATATATATACATATATATACGTGATTTTGCATTTCCGGCCCTACCCGCGCTGCCATTGGCGGCCTCACCTGTCGATCACCTTGTCCCAGCCGGTGATTTCCCGCCGACACCCGGCGATCGCTGTGTATTACTGACGGCAATGGTGTATTTAGGTTTTGTGCTGCCCTAGGCAACACACAAATTGTCTGCCCCCCACGGACACCACCCAACACACCCCCTTCCCGCAGTGAGAGCCTGACATTGACCAACAACACCCCTGCCCTCCACCTGTGAGAGCCTTCTATTATCCCCCCCCCAGTGATAGAGAGAAATACACCCATCTTCACAGCTCCAGACATCCCCAGGAATGAGAGTCAGGCTCTACATACACCATCAAGCAGCCTAAAGCGTCTCTTGGATCCCACCTGGTTCCCATAGTGCTTGTGTCCCTTCTTCCATCCCTTCTTCTGGGGGGAGGTGCTGCCCCCCTGGAAAATGCCACCCTAGGCAAGTGCCTTGTTTGCCTTGTGGTAAATACACCCCTGACTGATGGGGAAGAGACCTGTATGTAAACAATACATCTCTCCCTTGTCAGCTCTGTTTTACTATGTGGGCTGTGTGTGCATTACACTGTAAGCACATTGCTTTGCATAGCAATGTGCTTACTCTTGTAAAGCACACACAACCCACATAGTAAAACAGCACACAATTAACCCTTTGAACGCCCCAGATGATAACCCCTTCCTGCCCAGTGTCATTAGTACAGTGTCATTGCTTTTTATTAGCACTGATCTTTGTATTGGTGTCACTGGGTGTCAGGGGAAAAGACAAAACCCGGGCAGATGCGCCAATGCTCAATATGGCTGCTCCAATTTGCACAAAGAAGTGCGCATGCGCATAGGAGGGCGGCACGTAATCGCGCATTCCTTTGCACGAAAACGCACCGGCACACGCAGGGTGCACTAATTGCTGACACTCGGTGGCCTTTATAAGGACTGCAGCTCAGCTCAGTGATTGCTGGATTATCGTCAGCCCCTCCCGTTCCTGAGTTTACTGCTGATTGCCCATTACCGACACGGATTGATCCTGACCTTGTTCCTGACTGCTGCTCTGTGTATGACCCCCGCTTGATCCTGACCTTGCTCCTGTCTGCTGCTCTGTGTATGACCCGAAGCTTGATCCTGACCTTGCTCCTGTCTGCTGCTCTGTGTATGACCCCTGCTTGATCCTGACCTTGCTCCTGTCTGCTGTTCCATATTGATCCTGGCTCTGGCTACTGACTACTCTACCCATCCTCTAGGATCCATGTGTTCTCTGATGAAACTCCTCCTGCAACTGGAGCACCCATGGGTTCCATCTTATCAGACATTTCCAAGCAGCAACACCACTGGTAACCCGTGCTTCTTTGGTCACTGCACCTCTTGTTTCCACCTCCAGGGGCACACTGCACTTAGCCATAAGGGGAGCCCTCTCTCTATTGCAGCCTCCAGTCAGGTACGTGACACTGGGGATGTCAGTGGCAGTTAGTCAGTTACCACCCAATGTCACAATGCCAGCCGCAGTCCCACAGTCTCGCTATAAGTCGCTGATCATCACCATTACTAGTATATACTGCATATTACCAAAAAATTCCAGTATCTATACCGCCATTTGTAGACTCTATAACTTTCACGTAAACCAATTAATTTACACGTATTGGGATTTTTTTTAGCAAACACATGTAGCAGAATACATTTTGGCCTAAATTTATGACAAAATTTGATTTTAAAATTTTTTTACTGGATATGTTTAATAGTAAAAAGTAAAAAATGTTGTTTTTTTCTCAAAGTTGGCTGTCGTTTTTTTATAGCGCAAAAAATAAAAAGCACAGAGCCGATCAAATACCACCAAAAGCAAGCTCTATTTGTGGGAAAAAAGGGACGTAAATTTAATTTGGGTGCAGCGTTGCATGACCGCGCAATTGTCAGTTTAGATAATGCAGCTCTGCATCACAAAAAATGGCACGGTCAGGAAGGGAGGTAAATCCGCTAGAGGACAAGTGGTTAAATTGGTGAGAACTCATTCCACTTATTGATTGATCTCTGAAAACATAAGCTGCCAGGCAATCTCTGGCTTAAATAATTTTATACAAACATAGTCTGCCTTCTTGATCTTTCCCCTGTCCTGCGTCTCTCTAGCACACACTTCTTCTATTTTGCAGCAATCTCCAGTGTCCAGTACTACACCTCTCATCCAGTTTCAGTTTTTCCTTGTACTGTTCTCCTTGTGTGCTTTCAGTGCCTCCTCCTCTGTATCGCTCCTCTGCCTTCAGGGATCCTCTTTATGCTACAGGAAACCCTATATTGCTTCATTCTTTCACCCCCATGATAATGCTCCTCAACTCTAACTTCAGTATTCAGAGGCATAAGTAGAACTTTCAGGAACCTGGTGCAAGAAACAATGAAGGGCCCACTAGCCACGACCCTTCCCCTGAGCTTGGGGCTCTTCCCTGCAAGCCTGGTGGCAAAACACCAGGGCCCATCGCAAGTGTGATCTTTGTCACCCTGGCAGTTCCACCACTGGTGTCAATAGTTTTTATTTTTGTTATTTAGTTGTTATCATTATTTACCTTTGTAGTTTTTTTTTTTTAACAATTTTATTTTTTAATTATTATTTACAATTTCTTAGGAACCCAGTTGGGGGGCTTTGGTGAAAATATCTGATGCTTCATCTTTGAGACAGAGAAAGGAGATTGGGGGTACAGACCCTTGAGTACAGATCGGTACTGATCACTGACTCTGTCCATTCAGAAAAGGAATTACATATTTACAAGCCCCTTTCCCACTCTTCATCCTGATACGTCCCCCACAGCAGCCAGAGGAGAGGGAAGAGGGGAAGCTGGCAGAGCTGCAGGGGAACAAGGGGGAGTCAGGGGACCGCACAGGGGCCGGGGATGGAAGGAGCAGCATATAGAGGAACAGATGCCTTCTATTTTCCTCCTGCAGCCACCGAATGCCTGTGGGAGGGAGAGGAGGATAAGCAGGCTTTCAGCAGCAGCAAGAGGAATATGGATGGGATTGGTTCCTCTATATGCTGCCCCTCCTATCCAGGTGTACAGGGGAGCCACATGGGCCTCTTGGAGCATGGGGTCAGGTTGCAAATCCGACCCCTGTGACCTCTGTAATTGAGCCCCTGACAGTATTCCTCCTGTTTATTATCTTTCCCCTTCTTTGCGTATGCATCCGTTTTCAGGTGTCTGGCTGTGGAGTATGCAGCATGTCAACCACAAGTCAGTTAGACTGAAAGGTTTTCTTGCCATCTAAAAAAAATCAATCACTAATGCATCTTTGTATGAAATACTGTAAATGTTTACACATTAAGCACAGAGCACTGAATATATGTGCATTATTGTGTGGAAGAGATATTAAATTATATTTATGGTTATTTGGTGGTACTAAATTGGGAGAATTTATACTGTTTCAATCATAATGTTGTATTTGTTTGTTATATGTTAATCAAAGAGTGGTGCTAGCTTGCTTTTTAAATGGATAATTAGCAAAAAAGCAGCACAGAGGATTATCACTCTAGTTTAGCACTTTACCATGTTGCCACATGATAACATTTCCTAGCGATACTTGCTACTATGAAGCCATGTCTCTAAAAACACCAATATTCTAGCCCAACCCATCATTTGCCGCTGTACACTATGCATGTGTGGACTATATAACATATAGTACATTATTCATAGTGTATGTGATATGAAGTAAATGTTAACATTATGGTCTATCTGATGCAATGCATTGTTAAAATATATCAAATCATACAGTATGTCAAAAAATAGATCACTATCTATTGTGATGACATCTCAGTAAGCTCCGCCCAGTGCATTTCATTATCAGAGAATGTATTCATGGGACTTCTGTTGTTCACTCCCTGTCCCTTTTTCCTGACCCCAGTTTTGGTTCCCCCTAGTGGTCTGCTCCCTGCACCTCCAGTATTCCCCTACTTTTCTGTGTTCCCCATTTTGTCTAAATAGTATTTAGCTAGTTGTTAGGCTTTCTATTTGTTAGGTTGATTAACCACTTGCCCTCCAGAGGAATTACCCCCTTTCCTGACCAGGCCATTTTTTTTATAGATATGTCGCTGCGTTACTTTACCTGACAATTGCATGGTCATGCTACGCTATACGTAAATTAATATATTAACTTTTTTTCCCACAGATAAAGCTTTGGTGGTATTTGATCGCCTCTGCATTTGTTATTTTTGTTTGCTATAAACAAAAAAAGACTGACAATTTTGAAAAAAAAAACAATATTTTTTACTTTTTGCTATACAGTAAAACATATCCAATAAAAAATTTTCAAAATAAAATTTCATCATAAATCTAGGCCAAAATATATTCTGCTACATATCTTTGCTAAACAAAATCCCAATACCTGTAAATTAATTGGTTTACTTGAAAGTTATAGCATCTACAAATGGTGCTAAATATACTGGAATTTTTATTTTTATTATACTAGTAATAGCGGCGACAGGGGCGGACTGACCATTTGGAAACTCAGGCACTGCCCGAGGGCTCGGGGTCAATAGGGGGCCCCATGAGATGCCCCTGGTACCATTTTCATAGGCTTTTTTGAGTTTGGGCAAGGACACAGGGGCCCCATGATCCCCTATTGCCCGAGGGCTCCATGAGTTGTCAGTCCGCCCCTGAGCGGCGATCAGCGACTTATAGCGGGACTGCAACGGGCATTCTGACACTGGGTGTAAACTGGCTAACTGACACTGCCAGTGACACTAATACAGTGATACGTGCTAATAAAAAGCACTGACACTGTATTAATGACACTGGACAGGAAGGGGTTAACATCTGGGGTGATCGAAGGGTTGACTGTGTGCTGTGTGTGTTTTACCATGTGTGCTGTGTGCTCTTTTACTACAGAGATATGCTGCTTTGTATTTCTCTGCTGTGGTTGAGGATCACCTTGAGGGTGATAGGGAATAGTCCTGGACTTCTTTATTCCTAAAAAAGCTAGAAGTTCTTTGATCAGTTTACTTTTAAAGTCTCTGCCCTGATCTGAGTGAATCCACTGTGGGAGTCAGTAGAGCACAAAGGATTTTTCCACTAACACTTTGGCTACGTGGATGTCTGCTGGTTCTTTGTGGGGAATACCTGAGCATATCTAGTGGAGTGATCTGTCATTAGTAAGGCATTCCCCGCCCACTAGAATCTGGTTCTAGACACAAGAAATCGATACACACCAGCTCCATTGGTCCTTTGTTTTGAAGGTGGCCTAATGAGGCAGCTTGTTTAGGCAGAGTATTTCTTTTAATACAGTTTAAACAGCTGCTGTGGCAGTACTCTTCCACTTCTGTTCTCATCCATGGCCAGAAGAATTGATCTCTGTCCAGCAAGTAGGTCCACTCCTGGCCTAGGTGCCCATGTTTATCATGCAGTGACCTCAACTCCATTCTTCTGAACTGGTTAGGTAAAAAGAGTTGCCATAGATCATCACTTCGGGCCAAGGGGCCCCTTCGGCTGACCACCCCATTCCTCAGTTCTAATCCCACTCCCTATGGATGACTTTGACATCTTCCACTCAAAGTAGATCAGGTCACTGCTCCATAAGGGCCCTTTTTGTAAGTTGGCAGAGCGGGTCTTGATCCTGGGCTTCCTGCATATTTTTAGTGTTGAGCTGTGGCAGCTCCTCACCCTTCAGCTGTGACACATTGTAATAGTATGATGGGATGCAGTCACCTCTTACTCCCATCACTTCAGTGTAGGCTACTCGTTTGGTCACATACACATCACCCTGACTCCTGGCCTGCAGCTCCTCTGGGGACACTTGTAAACAGCTTAGCTCGGCAGCCATCTGACCATAAGCTTTCCTAGATAGGCCATCCGCATCTTTATTTCCTGGGCTTCCTGCATATTTTTAGTGTTGAGCTGTGGTAGCTACTCACCCTTCAGCTGTGACACATTGTAATAGTATGATGGGATGCAGTCCCCTCTTACTCCCATCACTTCAGTGTAGGCTACTTGTTGGTCACATACACATCACCCTGACTCATGGCCTGCAGCTCCTCTGGGGACACTTGTAAACAGCTTAGCTTGGCAGCCCTTTGACCATCCACATCTATATTTCCTACTCCATGCTCCATACACTTCAGACTGAAGCAGAATCCAGACAGGGCATCCAGCCACCGATGTCCAGTGGCATCTAGCTTGGCTCTGCTGAGTACATAAGTTAGTGGATTGTTCTCTGTCTTCATCAAAAACTCAGCCCCATAGAAATAGTTCTTCAACCTATCCACCATGGCCCACTTCAAGGCAAGGAACATCAGCTTGTTTGTTGGGTAACTGCTTTGAGCAGGGGAGAGGCACCAGATCGCAAGCCCTATGGTCAGTAGCAATCCAGCATGTTCCTGATACAGGATGGCCCCAAGCCCCTTTCTTCTGGCATCTACATGGAGCTCGTATGGCTTGGAAGGGTCTGCATACGCCAACACTGGAACTTGTCTTAGACACTATTTCAGCTTGATGAAAGCCTGCTCACACTGCTTGGCCCAATGACCACTGATTGATTCACAAGGTCTTTGTGGCCCCTTTGCAGAGGGCTCTTGCTCGGTCCACTGGTTTCTCCCTCCATATTTTTTAAGTGAGTCAGTGAGGGGTGTAGCTGTCTTAGTGAATCCCTCCACAAACAGATGGTAGTATGCACAGAATCTGAAAAATAACCTCAATTTTGTAATGTTGTTGGGTTGAGACCAGGTAGTCACAGCTTCAATCCTGCTGAGGTGAGTGGCTACACTTTCTGCAGAGACTATATGCTCCAAGTAGGTAATTTCTGGCCTTCCTCATGGAGTCTTTGAAACAATCTTTCCAACTTCGTGCTCTTCTAGGGTCCTCCCAAACACGATTATACCATCAGCCTCTGAAAAGTAGTGGGCACTCTAGATAGGACCTGGGGCATACGGTCAAATTTGGTTTATCTCTGAGGGACTGGGGCAGACTATCGCAAGCGTAACAAAGGTCTCTATGCTCCCAGTTAAAGCTGCAACAGCGTAGGGTCTGACAATGGGTCAAAGGATTTCATCCCAATACCTAATGGCAGTCAGGGTGCCATTGTCTAGCCTGTAGAGGTCTGTGCGTCCCTCCATACATATGTCTTCCCAGACCATCAGTGACCCACCAGCAAAAAGGTCATGCTGAACAATGTTACAGGCAGCATAACATTCTCCATTGCTTCTCCAGATCCTTTCACACCTGTCACATGTGCTCAGGGTGAACCTACTCTCATCTGTGAAAAGCACGGGACGCCAGTAGTGTACCTGCCAATTCTGGTGTTCAATGGCAAATGCCAATCGAGCTCTATGGTGCCGGGCAGTGAGCACAGGGCCCACTAGAGGATGTCAGGCCCTCAGGCCACCCTCATGAAGTCTGTTTCTGATTTTTGGGTCAGAGACATTCACACCAGTGGCCTGCTGGAGGTCATTTTGTAGGGCTCTGGCAGTGCTCATCCTGTTTCTCCTTGCACAAAGGAGCAGGTACCAGTCTTGCTGATGGGTTAAGGACCTTCTACAGCCCTGTCCAGCTCTCCTAGAGTAAATGACTGTCTCCAGTAATCTCTTACATGCTCTTGAGACTGTGCTGGGAGACACAGCAAATCTTCTGGCAATGGTACATATTGATGTGCCATCCTGGAGGAGTTGGATTGCCTGTGCAACCTCTGTAGAGCCAAGGTATCATCTCATGCTACCAGTAGTGACATTGACACTAGCCAAATGCAAAACTAGTGAAAAACAGTCAGAAAAGATGAGTAGGGAAAAAAGTGACAGTGGCCTCCACCTATAAAACCATTCCTGTTTTGGGGATCGTCTCATTGTTGCCCATCGTGCGCACCTGTTGTTAATTTCATTAACACCAAAGCAACTGAAACTGATTAACAACCCCCTCTACTACATTACTGACCAGATTAGCATCCCAGTAGTTTAATTTACTTGATGCTACACTCTGATTAAAAAGAGTACATTTAATTTATTTGAGCAGTGTATTTATCTTTTTTTTTTTAAGGAGGAAGCTTTCAGATAGTCCACTGAGTGTATTGATTAATTTAGTCTGAGTGGCCTCTTTCTGCAGTATATTTGCTATTTTTTCTTTATGACACCTCTTCTCACAGGTGTATAGCTTTAAATCTTAAATCTTAGAGGATAGTCGATAGCCAGGAGTTTGTCTGAAAGTCTGTTGCCTTCAAGTTATTATGGCCCAATGTCATATTTTATTTGTGAATCAGTATCTAATATTGACCATGCGAAGCTTCAAGTGACCCCAGGATGAATTTGAATGGCCTTCAAACTTTCCGGGGACAGCAAGTGGAAGTGGGATAGAGTGTATCACAGTGCCTATTTACTCACTGTACTCAGAAGCAGACATGGATCCCTTTACCTGCTTTTTCCACAACTCTCTATGTTCCTGAACACACCCAAAATGATGAGTTATCTGCTACCCTCCCCCTGAAGCAAAGAATGTCCACACCTGACAAGGCACAGGTGGCTGGACAAATGATCTATAGCCAGATGGGACGTCTTCCACTGTCAGAATCAGCATGAGGGCAGTCAAGCAGGAACCTAATATAATGCAGCTTCTTTGGAAGACCCAGCTACTGTGGGGATCACCTACCAAAACTTTCTAAGTTTACTTTAATTCCTGCGGGGTCCCCCCCCCCCAAGTCTTTTGGCCTAGGATCCCTTCAGAGTAGTGATTCTTAGACACACTCTCTGTTGCTATAGTCTTATATAAACTATGCTGTTTTACCCTGACGAGCCATAGAGACGTTGCTGTGAGTCCATTTTTGTGCAACTTTCATAATCTGTTTTGTAATATTCTGCAGTGCATGCATGCTCTTTGCCATTCTGGCATACACACGCACAAAAAGTCCTTTAACAGAAATATAACACAGAAACTTCAAAATAAATAACATTAATGTCTCCTGAAGTAACCCCACGTCAATCACAATGGTCAGCAATGTAATCCATGTGTAGAAATGTGCTAGTTGCTTTAAATCTTAAACAGCAGCTGCAAAGCATTTTTCTCTTTTCCCTCTTTGTGAGTGACAGACAGGAAAAAAAACAGGACTGTGCTCTGATTGGCTGTTGCTACAGCTGAGAAGGATTCACCCATAGCAGCACTGCTGTAGCTGAACTTATGACTGGCTGTTGAGGAAGGGAGAGAAGAGGAAGGGAGCTAAGAAGCACACATGGGGAAGGAGACATTTTGGGTTGGGACCACATGGAGCACAGGCTGCTTGTGTAAAGTCACAAAGGTCTCACTCTCTGTGCTGAACCCATAAACTGGGCTGGTTGTGTGTACCCAGAGGAATGTTGCAGGAGGACGGTGAGCAAACCAAGGATTGTGCTGCCTGACACTCAGGATTACAGTCACTCAAGTGCATGTGTCCCTCAAAGTTTGGAGCTGCTGAGAGAGAGAGAGAGAGAGAGAGGATTTCTACTACTGTTTAATGCTATCTAGATGACAGTCCAGAAACAGTGAGTACTCTGTGATGAAAGGGGAATTTTGATATTGCTGTATTTTCTGTTCATCTCTGGAGAATGCTCATGAGAAAGCCTGCTCTCTAATTCTCAGAGTAACACAGATCTTGGAAAGCCCAAGCTGCTCAGAATTAGCTATTCCTGCTACTGATTGATGATAGCGCTCTGTCACTATATACTACTGGTTATTGTTTCCTCAAAACTTGTGCTGTGGCTGAAGAGTGTGTTTTAGTTCCAAATCCCTACAGAAACTTGCTGCTCTAAATCTATTGAGCAAGTGTCAGTACATCGGGATTCACCTGTATGGTAAATACATTTTTGGAGTGTGTTGTTCTCTATCTTCCCTATTGTAATGTTCACTGGGAGGTTCTGCTTAAAGGAGACTGTGCTATCCTGTTACCCCTGGATTACAAATACTTTCCCATTCAGGGAGTGAGCGCTCTTCCATTCATTAAAGGGCGCCAACGTTGATAGACTTTACGTTTCATCCCACTGGCCAGTGGTTAGGTAGGACATTTCTGCTTTAGATAGCACTGCTACAGCAAATGTCAATCAGCTGATAAACCTCATTAACAATTATTGTTATTTCATGTGTCAGTGTCACCCTCATATGCCATCCTAGTCAGTGTGATACTAGTCATTTCTTGGAGGCTTTGGCGAGTGAATAGTGACTTCTTACTAACTGTGTTATGCAAAGTGGTATCTGTGTTTTATGTACATTCCCTGTGTTAAATCTAGTTAAAGCTAGTTCTTTTTCAGGGCTTGTCTTCTTCAATAAAGCCAATAAAAAATATTCTCAGAGTCTCGAAGTGTTCTGGGTATAATCGGACGTTGCACCAGATTCAGGTGGGAGCTGAACCTATATATCTAGCCAAATAACACCCATGGGTGTGCTACACATGTTAATTACAGAGACCAGCAATGTAAATCAAAATTTGGTGAATGCTGTTTCCTGGCTATCTGTTTGCATCACTGAAGCCATGGAATTTAGGGACAGACTAAAACATTTAATGTGAAAACGGCTTAATGTAGCTTAACGTACCATAATGTGCCTAAATCTCAATCAATTGACTTGAAACTTTGCACAGCCCAAGTTCTCAACATCCCAAACATGTCCTAGAAGTTTCATAGATTTTGAACACACATTAGAAGACCCTATCTATAGCAACATATTCTGAAAATTTCAGGTCATTTGGTAAATCACACCAAAAGTTATTCACATTAAGCTATATTTGACAGTGCTAAAACATTTAATGTGAAGAGCTTAATGTAAAAAGAGCTTAACGAACCATAATGTACCTAAACCTCAATCAATTGACTTGAAACTTTGCACAGCCCAAGTTCTCAACATCCCAAACATGTCCTAGAAGTTTCATAGATTTTGAACTTCCACAAAGAAAATGGGGGACATTAAGGTTGTTTTTTGGGGGGCTTAATGTGGCTTAACGTCCAAAAAAGAGCTTAGATGTTTACCAATTTCCCCCAAACTTCACAAAATACAAGAATCTACATCACGGGTACTGAATTAAAATTCATGGAGATCCAGTTTTTAATCCTTTTTTTCTGCAGAGTTCCGAATCTCATTTTTATTCTATGACTCAGGTCATTAATGTCACAGACCCTTTTCAATGAATGTCCTCAGTCCCCCTTTTCCAATTACACCCCTCTATATATCACAACTCCTTTTCACATCAGAGCCCCCCAAAATTACAGCCACACTTACATCACATCCCCTTGCAATCATAACCCCATCACAGTCGCCTTTGCAATCACAACCCCCCACATAACAGCTCACCCCCTCTTGACATCACAGCCCTCCTCCTCACATCACAAACCCTTCATATCACAGTCCCCCTTTCACATCACAGCCCACCCATAATACAGCTCCCCCATCTTACATCACAGCCCACCATATCACAGCTCCACATCTCGCATCAAAGCTCCCCCTTCTCACATCACAGCCCGGCATATCACAGCTCCCCCTCCCGCATCACAGCTTCCCCTTCTTACATCACAGCCCCCCATACCACAGCTTCTCCCTCTCACATTATTTCCCCACTCTCACAAAACTTTATATTACAGCACCCCCCCCATTCTCATCACAGCCCCTTATATCACGGCTCCCCATTCTCACATCACAGCCCCCTATATAACATCACAGCCCCCCATATCACAGCCCCCATATCACAGATTCTCCCTATCACATCACAGCTCCCCAAGTATTACAATTCCCCTCTCTCACAGCCACTCATATCAGAGCTCACTCCTCACAGCTCCCTCCTCTCACTTCCCAGCCCCCCATATCACAGCTCCCTCTCTGACATCACAGACCCCCCCCCCCATAATCTCCCCCTAGCTTAACTCAGTGTTGTGGAGGGCTGGGAGAGTGGCAAGTTAGACTCCTCTTCTGGGTGTGCACACCTGCTGCTGCCACTAGGCTCCGTGCCTCCTGCCCTCCTCCTTACTGTGGGTTCAGTGGTGGACGAGTGCATTGGGGGGGAAGAGGTTGGGCATACTCCTGTACACCTTACTTTCCTCCAACCCACTCTGCTGTGACTTCAACAGCGGTGGTAGGTGAGTGAATGTGGGGGGGAGGGGATTCAGGTCCTCCTTGCTGTGGGTTCAGTGGCGACAAGTGTACTCAGGGGGAGGGGTCGGGCAACTGCTGCTCCCCCTGTAGACCTTCCATTCCTTCCGCCCGCTCTGCTGCAGTGGGCGGGTGCATGGGGGGGTCCAGGTCCTCGTCCACCTTGCCATTTCTCCCACCCTCTGCAGGACAGTAATCCTTAACATCTGCAGTGGTGGAGGAAATGAGTCCGCTCAGGCTGCTGGGTGATACGGCTGAGGTCCAGACTGAACTATCACTTGGTCTGTGTACAGACCGCAGTCCGCCATTTAGTGAAACCTGCTCTACATGTACCAACAAATTGTGAAAATTTCAGGTTGTTTCATAAAACATGCCAAAAGTTATTCAGAGAGGGAGGGAGAGGGAGAGGGGGAGGGAGAGGGAGAGGGAGTGAGAAAGAAGGGGGGGGTGAGACTCTCAATGCCACTACATATCAAGGCTTGACTGGCTCCAATTGCTCAGCTCACAGCACAAGGAGACGAAGCAAAGTGATCACTAAAGCCCATCAGCCTTTCCCGTACTCTCAGTTGTCAGTAAAGGCAGAGAAGGGCTGTTGGTGCAGAACAGCAGTGGAGGCAGAATTTTCACAGAGGATATTGCAGTGTAGGATGTTCAGCTGCTTTCTCCAGCTGCTTGCTCTGCCCCCCCCCCCCCCCACCCATCTCTAGTTACACTCTCTTGTTCCTCCAGCACAGAATGCCATCCTCTGTCTCTCTACTCCTAGATTGTAAGCTCGAAAGAGCAGGGCCCTCGAACCCCTCGTGTATCACATTGTATTGGTATTGCTCTGTCACATGTTCTGTCCCCCTTTGTAATGTACAGAGCTGAGCGAACTATTGGCGCTTTATAAATACTGTATAATAATAATAAATAATAATTCCTGGCTCCCCTAATCACTCACAGCTCTCAGACTCTTCCATAGTCATGGTAAGCAGGGCAGACAATGGAGGAGGTGGAGCAGCTCAATAGAATAAAGTTGGAGCCTCCTGGCTGTGAATTCTGTGGCTTTGCATATACATCACTGGTTGCTAGATACCAGGCGGTCCTAGCAACCAGTGATTTCACTGGGGGACATTGGGCAGCGGCTACCAGAACCAGAAAGCTGGTCTTCCGAAAGCTGGTCTTTGGATGGTACAGCAAACAGAGGATTTTGAGCCAGCTGTTATGCTACCCCAATGTGCAGGCAGCAAGGGTTACAGACTCCCTTGGATGCAGCCTTCAGAGCAGCCCAAGGGGGCTGTCATTCCTAGGACACCACCTCCATGGACGATACAGACCGGCGGTCTGTGTATCCTGGTCCGCCCACTGCAACAAGCAGGGATGGAAATACATCCCTGCTTGCTGGAGAACAGAACTACAGATGGGATGTACCAAGACCAGTGTCTGTGGGAATAGGAGGCATAGCAGTGATCAGTCTTACTAGAACAACTACTCAGATAACAAGAATATGGATTACATATTCAGGGAAGGCAGGAGATAAGCAACAAGAACATGTAAAAAAAGATTTTGCCCAGAGTTCTCCTTTAAATGTTAATAATCTTTAGTCTGTTTTACCAAACAACCTGAGATTTTTATAATATGTTGGCATAGATAGAGTCTTCTATTGTATACATTTTGAGGAAATTGGATAACATCCAAGCTCTCTTTTGTACTTTAAGCCACAATTAGCTCCCCTAAAAATAAGTACAGCACCTCCCTGACCCCCAGAGGCATAGCGTGGACCCTCAAAGGCAGGGAAGGCTGACATCTTGTTTTCGTGCAGATCCTAGGCCTGTGAAGGGATGTGCGATCAAAGAAAAGTTAGGCGCCAGTCAGTTTAAGTACATCTTTGAATTCTTTATTGGGGAACTCCATAACTGGGAGATAGGACATAGGGTTTAGAACATTCATGTCAAATCTATATTAGAAAAGAACTTCAAACTCACCAGACCCTTTCAGTATTTCACAGTGCAGAATCAATAGGAGCACAAGCCGGCACTGGTTATTAGAGGAACAGCTAAATATGGATAGTCATGTGATCTTCAATAGGTCAGACAGAGTTGCCCCTTAGGTCCATTCTAGTACCAGGTACCTCCAGTAGCCATCCACCTTCTCTCATTTTCCTCCTCAATCAGCATGTGAGGCCCCTTCTTGAGGCCTAGTCAAACCTTTCCCGCACATAAGCATTACCTCCCCAGGCCAAGCCTGGAGGTAGACTGTACTAAGATTGAGCACATAGCAATTCTCATGAATATATACAGTGGATATAAAAAGTCGACATACCACTATTAAAAAAGTCAGGTTTCTGTGATGTAAGAAAATGAGACAAAGAAAAATAATTTCAGAAAAATTTCTACTTTTAATGTGACCTATAAACTGTACAACTCAGTTGAAAAACATATTGAAATCTTTTTGGTGGAGGGAAGTAAAAATAAAAGACTAAAATAATATGGTTGCATAAGTGTGCACCCCCTTAAACTAATACTTTGTTGAAGCACCTTTTCATGTTATTACATCACTCAGTCTTTTTGGGTATGAGTCTATCAGCATGGCACATCTTGACTTTGCAATATTTGCCCACTCTTCCTTGCAAAAACTCTTCAACTCTGTCAGATTGCGAAGGCATATCCTGTGCACAGCCGTCTTCACATCACCCCACAGATTTTCAATCAGATTCAGGTCTGGGCTCTGGCTGGCCCATTCTAAAACTTTAATCATCTTCTGGTGAAGCCATTCCTTTGTTGATTTGGATGTATGCTTGGGTCGTTGTCATGGTGAAAGATGAAGTTCCTCTTTATGTTCAGCTTTCTAGCAGAAGCCTAAAGGTTTTGTGCCAATATTGACTGGTATTTGGAACTTGGAAGAATGCACTTCCCAAGCATGCACCACAAGCCAGAAATCCCCAGTGATTAGCTGGTGAGCTACAAACACACACTCAAGTCAATTGATTGAGGTCAATTTTCAGAATTTGTTGCCATAGATAGGGTCTTCTAATGTGTGAAGTTTGGGGGGAGATTGATCAACATCTAAGCTCTTTTTTGTATGTTAAGCTACATTACGCTCCCCAAATAACAAGCTTAATGTCCCCCATTTTCTTTGTGGAAGTCTGAAATCTATGATACTTATAGGACATGTTTGAGACGTTGAGAACTTGGGCTGTGCTAAGTGTCAAGTCAATTGAATGAGGTTTAGGCACATTATGGTACGTTAAGCTCTTTTTACATTAAGTGGTTCACATTAAATGTTTTAGCACTGTAAAATATAGATTAATGTGAATAACGTTTGGTGTGATTTACCAAATGATCTGAAATTTTCAGAATATGTTGCCATATATAGAGTCTTCTACTGTGTGAAGTTTGGGGGAGATTGGTAAACATCTAAGCTGTTTATTGTACGTTAAGCTACATTAAGCTCCCCAAAAAACAAGCTTAATGTCCCCCATTTTCTTTGTGGAAGTTCAAAATCTATGAAACTTCTAGGACATGTTTGGGACACTGAGAACTTGGGCTGTGCAAATTTTCAAGTCAATTGATTAAGGTTTAGGTACATTATGGTACGTTAAGCTCTTTTTACATTCAGCTGTTCACATTAAATGTTTTAGCACTGTCAAATATAGCTTAATGTGAATAACTTTTGGTGTGATTTACCAAATGACCTGAAATTTTCAGAATATGTTGCTATAGATAGGGTCTTCTAATGTGTGAAGTTTGGGAGAGATTGGTAAACATCTAAGCTCTTTTTTGTACGTTAAGCCACATTAAGCTCCCCAAAAAACAAGCTTAATGTCCCCCATTTTCTTTGTGGAAGGCTATGAAGCTTGTAGGACATGTTTGGTAAGTTGAGAACTTGGGCTGTGCAAAGTTTCAAGTCAATTTATTGAGGTTTAGGCACATTATGGTACGTTAAGCTCTTTTTACATTAAGCTTTTCACATTACCGTATTTTTCGCTCCATAAGACGCACCTAGGTTTTAGAGGCAGAAAACAGGAAAAAAAAATTCTGAACTAATGGACTGCAGACATAGTACAGGAGATGACCAGAGACTGCGGACACAGTACAGGGATGACCAGAGACTGCGGACACAGTACAGGAGATGACCAGAGACTGCGGACACAGTACAGGAGATGACCAGAGACTGCAGACATAGTACAGGAGATGACCAGAGACTGCGGACACAGTACAGGAGATGACCAGAGACTGCGGACACAGTACAGGGGATGGATAGAGACTGCGGCCACAGTTCAGGGGATGACCAGAGACTGCGGCCACAGTACAGGAGATGACCAGAGACTGCAGACACAGTACAGGAGATGACCAGAGACTGCGGACACAGTGCAGGGGATGACCAGAGACTGCGGACACAGTGCAGGGGATGACCAGAGACTGCGGACACAGTGCAGGGGATGACCAGAGACTGCGGACACAGTGCAGGGGATGACCAAAGACTGCAGACACAGTGCAGGGGATGACCAGAGACTGCGGACACAGTACAGGGATGACCAGAGACTGCAGACACAGCACAGGGATGACCAGAGACTGCGGACAGCACAGGGATGACCAGAGACTGTGGATAGTACAGGGGATGACTGCTGACCTTTGGGGAGGGGGGGAGCGGGTACCTGAATTTGGGAGATACCCGCTCCCACTTCCGCGGAGTTGTTCTTTCATCTTACCTGTTCCTCTATCCAGCCGCGCGCTGTCTTCCCGGCTTCTGTAATGGCGCTCTGCATGACAGCCGGGTGCCCAGTGCGCATGAGCGAGAAGCACTTGCGCTTTGTGATTGGTCCGGCGGCTTCTGGGATCTGTCATGTGTCCCAGGTGCCGCCTTACCATTCACAAAAAGCACCGCTTCCTGCGCATGCGCACTTGGCACCCGGCTGTCATGCCCACACTACAGAAGCTGGGAAGACCGCGCCGCTGGATAGAGGAACGGGTAAGATGAAAGAACAACTGCACGGAAGTGGGAGCGGGTACCTGTCAAATTCAGGTACCCGATCCCCCTCCCTCCCCAAAGGTCAGCAGTCATCTCTATAAGGTCCCGCTGTAGAGCTGAGCGGCCGGCCCGGTATTCTGACACGGCGGCTGTGGAAATACCGGACCGGCCGCTCCATATTCGCTCCATAAGACGCACTAACATTTTCCCCCCTTTTTTGGGGGGAAAAAAGTGCGTCTTATGGAGCGAAAAATACGGTAAATGTTTTAGCACTGTCAAATATAGCTTAATGTGAATAACTTTTGGTGTGATTTACCAAATGACCTGAAATTTTCAGAATATGTTGCCATAGATAGGGTCTTCTAATATATAAAGTTTGGGGGAGATTGGTAAACATCTAAGCTGTTTTTTGTACGTTAAGCTACATTAAGCTCCCCAAAAAACAAGCTTAATATCCCCCATTTTCTTTGTGGAAGTTCAAAATCTATGAAGCTTCTAGAACATGTTTGGTAAGTTGAGAACTTGGGCTGTGCAAAGTTTCAAGTCAATTGATTGAGGTTTAGGTACATTATGGTACGTTAAGCTCTTTTTACATTCAGCTGTTCACATTAAATGTTTTAGCACTGTCAAATATAGCTTAATGTGAATAACTTTTGGTATGATTTACCAAATGATCTAAAATTTTCAGAATATGTTGACATAGATAGAGTCTTGTATTGTTTGAAGTTTGGGGGAAATTGGTCAACATATAAGCTCTTTTTTGTATGTTAAGCTTCATTAAGCTCCCCAAAAAACAAGCTTAATGTCCCCCATTTTCTTTGTGGAAGTTCAAAATCTATGAAACTTCTAGGACATGTTTGGGACATTGACAACTTGGGCTGTGCAACGTTTCATGTCAATTGATTTTGGTTTAGGCACATTATGGTACGTTAAGCTCTTTTTACATTAAGCTCTTCACATTAAATGTTTTAGCACTGTAAAATATAGCTTAATGTGAATAACTTTTGGTGTGATTTACTAAATGATCTGAAATTTTCAGAATATGTTGCCATAGATAGGGTCTTCTACTGTGTGAAGTTTGGGGGAGATTGGTAAACATCTAAGCTGTTTTCTGTACGTTAAGCTACATTAAGCTCCCCAAAAACCAAGCTTAATGTCCCCCATTTTCTTTGTGGAAGTTCAAAATCTATGAAACTTCTAGGACATGTTTGGGACATTGAGAACGTGGGCTGTGCAAAGTTTCAAGTCAATTGATTGAGGTTTAGGCACATTATGGTACGTTAAGCTCTTTTTACATTAAGCTCTTCACATTAAATGTTTTAGCACTGTAAAATATAGCTTAATGTGAATAACTTTTGGTGTGATTTACCAAATGACCTGAAATGTTCAAAATATGTTGCCATAGATTGAGTCTTCTACTGTGTGAAGTTTGGGAGCGATTGGTAAACATCTAAGCTCTTTTTTGTACGTTAAGCCACAATAAGCTCCCCAAAAAACAAGCTTAATGTCCCCCATTTTCTTTGTGGAAGGCTGATATCTATGAAGCTTGTAGGACATGTTTGGTAAGTTGAGAACTTGGGCTGTGCAAAGTTTCAAGTCAATTTATTGAGGTTTAGGCACATTATGGTACGTTAAGCTCTTTTTACATTAAGCTTTTCACATTACCGTATTTTTCGCTCCATAAGACGCACCTAGGTTTTAGAGGCAGAAAACAGGAAAAAAAAATTCTGAACTAATGGACTGCAGACATAGTACAGGAGATGACCAGAGACTGCGGACACAGTACAGGGATGACCAGAGACTGCGGACACAGTACAGGAGATGACCAGAGACTGCGGACACAGTACAGGAGATGACCAGAGACTGCGGACACAGTACAGGAGATGACCAGAGACTGCGGACACAGTACAGGAGATGACCAGAGACTGCGGACACAGTACAGGAGATGACCAGAGACTGCGGACATAGTACAGGAGATGACCAGAGACTGCGGACACAGTACAGGAGATGACCAGAGACTGCAGACATAGTACAGGAGATGACCAGAGACTGCGGACACAGTACAGGAGATGACCAGAGACTGCGGACACAGTGCAGGGGATGACCAGAGACTGCGGACACAGTGCAGGGGATGACCAGAGACTGCGGACACAGTGCAGGGGATGACCAGAGACTGCGGACACAGTGCAGGGGATGACCTGAGACTGCGGACACAGTGCAGGGGATGACCAGAGACTGCAGACACAGTACAGGAGATGACCAGAGACTGCGGACACAGTGCAGGGGATGACCAGAGACTGCGGACACAGTGAAGGGGTTGACCAGAGACTGCGGACACAGTGCAGGGGATGACCAGAGACTGCGGACACAGTGCAGGGGATGACCAGAGACTGCGGACACAGTGCAGGGGATGACCAGAGACTGCGGACACAGTACAGGGATGACCAGAGACTGCGGACACAGCACAGGGATGACCAGAGACTGCGGACAGCACAGGGATGACCAGAGACTGTGGATAGTACAGGGGATGACTGCTGACCTTTGGGGAGAGGGGGGAGCGGGTACCTGAATTTGAGAGATACCCGCTCCCACTTCCGCGGAGTTGTTCTTTCATCTTACCTGTTCCTCTATCCAGCCGCGCGCTGTCTTCCCGGCTTCTGTAATGGCGCTCTGCATGACAGCCGGGTGCCCAGTGCGCATGAGCGAGAAGCACTTGCGCTTTGTGATTGGTCCGGCGGCTTCTGGGATCTGTCATGTGTCCCAGGTGCCGCCTTACCATTCACAAAAAGCACCGCTTCCTGCGCATGCGCACTTGGCACCCGGCTGTCATGCCCACACTACAGAAGCCGGGAAGACCGCGCCGCTGGATAGAGGAACGGGTAAGATGAAAGAACAACTGCACGGAAGTGGGAGCGGGTACCTGTCAAATTCAGGTACCCGATCCCCCTCCCTCCCCAAAGGTCAGCAGTCATCTCTATAAGGTCCCGCTGTAGAGCTGAGCGGCCGGCCCGGTATTCTGACACGGCGGCTGTGGAAATACCGGACCGGCCGCTCCATATTCGCTCCATAAGACGCACTAACATTTTCCCCCCTTTTTTGGGGGGAAAAAAGTGCGTCTTATGGAGCGAAAAATACGGTAAATGTTTTAGCACTGTCAAATATAGCTTAATGTGAATAACTTTTGGTGTGATTTACCAAATGACCTGAAATTTTCAGAATATGTTGCCATAGATAGGGTCTTCTAATGTATAAAGTTTGGGGGAGATTGGTAAACATCTAAGCTGTTTTTTGTACGTTAAGCTACATTAAGCTCCCCAAAAAACAAGCTTAATATCCCCCATTTTCTTTGTGGAAGTTCAAAATCTATGAAGCTTCTAGAACATGTTTGGTAAGTTGAGAACTTGGGCTGTGCAAAGTTTCAAGTCAATTGATTGAGGTTTAGGTACATTATGGTACGTTAAGCTCTTTTTACATTCAGCTGTTCACATTAAATGTTTTAGCACTGTCAAATATAGCTTAATGTGAATAACTTTTGGTATGATTTACCAAATGATCTAAAATTTTCAGAATATGTTGACATAGATAGAGTCTTGTATTGTTTGAAGTTTGGGGGAAATTGGTCAACATATAAGCTCTTTTTTGTATGTTAAGCTTCATTAAGCTCCCCAAAAAACAAGCTTAATGTCCCCCATTTTCTTTGTGGAAGTTCAAAATCTATGAAACTTCTAGGACATGTTTGGGACATTGACAACTTGGGCTGTGCAACGTTTCATGTCAATTGATTTTGGTTTAGGCACATTATGGTACGTTAAGCTCTTTTTACATTAAGCTCTTCACATTAAATGTTTTAGCACTGTAAAATATAGCTTAATGTGAATAACTTTTGGTGTGATTTACTAAATGATCTGAAATTTTCAGAATATGTTGCCATAGATAGGGTCTTCTACTGTGTGAAGTTTGGGGGAGATTGGTAAACATCTAAGCTGTTTTCTGTACGTTAAGCTACATTAAGCTCCCCAAAAACCAAGCTTAATGTCCCCCATTTTCTTTGTGGAAGTTCAAAATCTATGAAACTTCTAGGACATGTTTGGGACATTGAGAACGTGGGCTGTGCAAAGTTTCAAGTCAATTGATTGAGGTTTAGGCACATTATGGTACGTTAAGCTCTTTTTACATTAAGCTCTTCACATTAAATGTTTTAGCACTGTAAAATATAGCTTAATGTGAATAACTTTTGGTGTGATTTACCAAATGACCTGAAATGTTCAAAATATGTTGCCATAGATTGAGTCTTCTACTGTGTGAAGTTTGGGAGCGATTGGTAAACATCTAAGCTCTTTTTTGTACGTTAAGCCACAATAAGCTCCCCAAAAAACAAGCTTAATGTCCCCCATTTTCTTTGTGGAAGGCTGATATCTATGAAGCTTGTAGGACATGTTTGGTAAGTTGAGAACTTGGGCTGTGCAAAGTTTCAAGTCAATTTATTGAGGTTTAGGCACATTATGGTACGTTAAGCTCTTTTTACATTAAGCTTTTCACATTACCGTATTTTTCGCTCCATAAGACGCACCTAGGTTTTAGAGGCAGAAAACAGGAAAAAAAAATTCTGAACTAATGGACTGCAGACATAGTACAGGAGATGACCAGAGACTGCGGACACAGTACAGGGATGACCAGAGACTGCGGACACAGTACAGGAGATGACCAGAGACTGCGGACACAGTACAGGAGATGACCAGAGACTGCGGACACAGTACAGGAGATGACCAGAGACTGCGGACACAGTACAGGAGATGACCAGAGACTGCGGACACAGTACAGGAGATGACCAGAGACTGCGGACATAGTACAGGAGATGACCAGAGACTGCGGACACAGTACAGGAGATGACCAGAGACTGCAGACACAGTACAGGAGATGACCAGAGACTGCGGACACAGTACAGGAGATGACCAGAGACTGCGGACACAGTGCAGGGGATGACCAGAGACTGCGGAGACAGTGCAGGGGATGACCAGAGACTGCGGACACAGTGCAGGGGATGACCAGAGACTGCGGACACAGTGCAGGGGATGACCTGAGACTGCGGACACAGTGCAGGGGATGACCAGAGACTGCAGACACAGTACAGGAGATGACCAGAGACTGCGGACACAGTGCAGGGGATGACCAGAGACTGCGGACACAGTGAAGGGGTTGACCAGAGACTGCGGACACAGTGCAGGGGATGACCAGAGACTGCGGACACAGTGCAGGGGATGACCAGAGACTGCGGACACAGTGCAGGGGATGACCAGAGACTGCGGACACAGTACAGGGATGACCAGAGACTGCGGACACAGCACAGGGATGACCAGAGACTGCGGACAGCACAGGGATGACCAGAGACTGTGGATAGTACAGGGGATGACTGCTGACCTTTGGGGAGAGGGGGGAGCGGGTACCTGAATTTGAGAGATACCCGCTCCCACTTCCGCGGAGTTGTTCTTTCATCTTACCTGTTCCTCTATCCAGCCGCGCGCTGTCTTCCCGGCTTCTGTAATGGCGCTCTGCATGACAGCCGGGTGCCCAGTGCGCATGAGCGAGAAGCACTTGCGCTTTGTGATTGGTCCGGCGGCTTCTGGGATCTGTCATGTGTCCCAGGTGCCGCCTTACCATTCACAAAAAGCACCGCTTCCTGCGCATGCGCACTTGGCACCCGGCTGTCATGCCCACACTACAGAAGCCGGGAAGACCGCGCCGCTGGATAGAGGAACGGGTAAGATGAAAGAACAACTGCACGGAAGTGGGAGCGGGTACCTGTCAAATTCAGGTACCCGATCCCCCTCCCTCCCCAAAGGTCAGCAGTCATCTCTATAAGGTCCCGCTGTAGAGCTGAGCGGCCGGCCCGGTATTCTGACACGGCGGCTGTGGAAATACCGGACCGGCCGCTCCATATTCGCTCCATAAGACGCACTAACATTTTCCCCCCTTTTTTGGGGGGAAAAAAGTGCGTCTTATGGAGCGAAAAATACGGTAAATGTTTTAGCACTGTCAAATATAGCTTAATGTGAATAACTTTTGGTGTGATTTACCAAATGACCTGAAATTTTCAGAATATGTTGCCATAGATAGGGTCTTCTAATGTATAAAGTTTGGGGGAGATTGGTAAACATCTAAGCTGTTTTTTGTACGTTAAGCTACATTAAGCTCCCCAAAAAACAAGCTTAATATCCCCCATTTTCTTTGTGGAAGTTCAAAATCTATGAAGCTTCTAGAACATGTTTGGTAAGTTGAGAACTTGGGCTGTGCAAAGTTTCAAGTCAATTGATTGAGGTTTAGGTACATTATGGTACGTTAAGCTCTTTTTACATTCAGCTGTTCACATTAAATGTTTTAGCACTGTCAAATATAGCTTAATGTGAATAACTTTTGGTATGATTTACCAAATGATCTAAAATTTTCAGAATATGTTGACATAGATAGAGTCTTGTATTGTTTGAAGTTTGGGGGAAATTGGTCAACATATAAGCTCTTTTTTGTATGTTAAGCTTCATTAAGCTCCCCAAAAAACAAGCTTAATGTCCCCCATTTTCTTTGTGGAAGTTCAAAATCTATGAAACTTCTAGGACATGTTTGGGACATTGACAACTTGGGCTGTGCAACGTTTCATGTCAATTGATTTTGGTTTAGGCACATTATGGTACGTTAAGCTCTTTTTACATTAAGCTCTTCACATTAAATGTTTTAGCACTGTAAAATATAGCTTAATGTGAATAACTTTTGGTGTGATTTACTAAATGATCTGAAATTTTCAGAATATGTTGCCATAGATAGGGTCTTCTACTGTGTGAAGTTTGGGGGAGATTGGTAAACATCTAAGCTGTTTTCTGTACGTTAAGCTACATTAAGCTCCCCAAAAACCAAGCTTAATGTCCCCCATTTTCTTTGTGGAAGTTCAAAATCTATGAAACTTCTAGGACATGTTTGGGACATTGAGAACGTGGGCTGTGCAAAGTTTCAAGTCAATTGATTGAGGTTTAGGCACATTATGGTACGTTAAGCTCTTTTTACATTAAGCTCTTCACATTAAATGTTTTAGCACTGTAAAATATAGCTTAATGTGAATAACTTTTGGTGTGATTTACCAAATGACCTGAAATGTTCAAAATATGTTGCCATAGATTGAGTCTTCTACTGTGTGAAGTTTGGGAGCGATTGGTAAACATCTAAGCTCTTTTTTGTACGTTAAGCCACAATAAGCTCCCCAAAAAACAAGCTTAATGTCCCCCATTTTCTTTGTGGAAGGCTGATATCTATGAAGCTTGTAGGACATGTTTGGTAAGTTGAGAACTTGGGCTGTGCAAAGTTTCAAGTCAATTTATTGAGGTTTAGGCACATTATGGTACGTTAAGCTCTTTTTACATTAAGCTTTTCACATTACCGTATTTTTCGCTCCATAAGACGCACCTAGGTTTTAGAGGCAGAAAACAGGAAAAAAAAATTCTGAACTAATGGACTGCAGACATAGTACAGGAGATGACCAGAGACTGCGGACACAGTACAGGGATGACCAGAGACTGCGGACACAGTACAGGAGATGACCAGAGACTGCGGACACAGTACAGGAGATGACCAGAGACTGCGGACACAGTACAGGAGATGACCAGAGACTGCGGACACAGTACAGGAGATGACCAGAGACTGCGGACACAGTACAGGAGATGACCAGAGACTGCGGACATAGTACAGGAGATGACCAGAGACTGCGGACACAGTACAGGAGATGACCAGAGACTGCAGACATAGTACAGGAGATGACCAGAGACTGCGGACACAGTACAGGAGATGACCAGAGACTGCGGACACAGTGCAGGGGATGACCAGAGACTGCGGACACAGTGCAGGGGATGACCAGAGACTGCGGACACAGTGCAGGGGATGACCAGAGACTGCGGACACAGTGCAGGGGATGACCTGAGACTGCGGACACAGTGCAGGGGATGACCAGAGACTGCAGACACAGTACAGGAGATGACCAGAGACTGCGGACACAGTGCAGGGGATGACCAGAGACTGCGGACACAGTGAAGGGGTTGACCAGAGACTGCGGACACAGTGCAGGGGATGACCAGAGACTGCGGACACAGTGCAGGGGATGACCAGAGACTGCGGACACAGTGCAGGGGATGACCAGAGACTGCGGACACAGTACAGGGATGACCAGAGACTGCGGACACAGCACAGGGATGACCAGAGACTGCGGACAGCACAGGGATGACCAGAGACTGTGGATAGTACAGGGGATGACTGCTGACCTTTGGGGAGAGGGGGGAGCGGGTACCTGAATTTGAGAGATACCCGCTCCCACTTCCGCGGAGTTGTTCTTTCATCTTACCTGTTCCTCTATCCAGCCGCGCGCTGTCTTCCCGGCTTCTGTAATGGCGCTCTGCATGACAGCCGGGTGCCCAGTGCGCATGAGCGAGAAGCACTTGCGCTTTGTGATTGGTCCGGCGGCTTCTGGGATCTGTCATGTGTCCCAGGTGCCGCCTTACCATTCACAAAAAGCACCGCTTCCTGCGCATGCGCACTTGGCACCCGGCTGTCATGCCCACACTACAGAAGCCGGGAAGACCGCGCCGCTGGATAGAGGAACGGGTAAGATGAAAGAACAACTGCACGGAAGTGGGAGCGGGTACCTGTCAAATTCAGGTACCCGATCCCCCTCCCTCCCCAAAGGTCAGCAGTCATCTCTATAAGGTCCCGCTGTAGAGCTGAGCGGCCGGCCCGGTATTCTGACACGGCGGCTGTGGAAATACCGGACCGGCCGCTCCATATTCGCTCCATAAGACGCACTAACATTTTCCCCCCTTTTTTGGGGGGAAAAAAGTGCGTCTTATGGAGCGAAAAATACGGTAAATGTTTTAGCACTGTCAAATATAGCTTAATGTGAATAACTTTTGGTGTGATTTACCAAATGACCTGAAATTTTCAGAATATGTTGCCATAGATAGGGTCTTCTAATGTATAAAGTTTGGGGGAGATTGGTAAACATCTAAGCTGTTTTTTGTACGTTAAGCTACATTAAGCTCCCCAAAAAACAAGCTTAATATCCCCCATTTTCTTTGTGGAAGTTCAAAATCTATGAAGCTTCTAGAACATGTTTGGTAAGTTGAGAACTTGGGCTGTGCAAAGTTTCAAGTCAATTGATTGAGGTTTAGGTACATTATGGTACGTTAAGCTCTTTTTACATTCAGCTGTTCACATTAAATGTTTTAGCACTGTCAAATATAGCTTAATGTGAATAACTTTTGGTATGATTTACCAAATGATCTAAAATTTTCAGAATATGTTGACATAGATAGAGTCTTGTATTGTTTGAAGTTTGGGGGAAATTGGTCAACATATAAGCTCTTTTTTGTATGTTAAGCTTCATTAAGCTCCCCAAAAAACAAGCTTAATGTCCCCCATTTTCTTTGTGGAAGTTCAAAATCTATGAAACTTCTAGGACATGTTTGGGACATTGACAACTTGGGCTGTGCAACGTTTCATGTCAATTGATTTTGGTTTAGGCACATTATGGTACGTTAAGCTCTTTTTACATTAAGCTCTTCACATTAAATGTTTTAGCACTGTAAAATATAGCTTAATGTGAATAACTTTTGGTGTGATTTACTAAATGATCTGAAATTTTCAGAATATGTTGCCATAGATAGGGTCTTCTACTGTGTGAAGTTTGGGGGAGATTGGTAAACATCTAAGCTGTTTTCTGTACGTTAAGCTACATTAAGCTCCCCAAAAACCAAGCTTAATGTCCCCCATTTTCTTTGTGGAAGTTCAAAATCTATGAAACTTCTAGGACATGTTTGGGACATTGAGAACGTGGGCTGTGCAAAGTTTCAAGTCAATTGATTGAGGTTTAGGCACATTATGGTACGTTAAGCTCTTTTTACATTAAGCTCTTCACATTAAATGTTTTAGCACTGTAAAATATAGCTTAATGTGAATAACTTTTGGTGTGATTTACCAAATGACCTGAAATGTTCAAAATATGTTGCCATAGATTGAGTCTTCTACTGTGTGAAGTTTGGGAGCGATTGGTAAACATCTAAGCTCTTTTTTGTACGTTAAGCCACAATAAGCTCCCCAAAAAACAAGCTTAATGTCCCCCATTTTCTTTGTGGAAGGCTGATATCTATGAAGCTTGTAGGACATGTTTGGTAAGTTGAGAACTTGGGCTGTGCAAAGTTTCAAGTCAATTTATTGAGGTTTAGGCACATTATGGTACGTTAAGCTCTTTTTACATTAAGCTTTTCACATTACCGTATTTTTCGCTCCATAAGACGCACCTAGGTTTTAGAGGCAGAAAACAGGAAAAAAAAATTCTGAACTAATGGACTGCAGACATAGTACAGGAGATGACCAGAGACTGCGGACACAGTACAGGGATGACCAGAGACTGCGGACACAGTACAGGAGATGACCAGAGACTGCGGACACAGTACAGGAGATGACCAGAGACTGCGGACACAGTACAGGAGATGACCAGAGACTGCGGACACAGTACAGGAGATGACCAGAGACTGCGGACACAGTACAGGAGATGACCAGAGACTGCGGACATAGTACAGGAGATGACCAGAGACTGCGGACACAGTACAGGAGATGACCAGAGACTGCAGACATAGTACAGGAGATGACCAGAGACTGCGGACACAGTACAGGAGATGACCAGAGACTGCGGACACAGTGCAGGGGATGACCAGAGACTGCGGACACAGTGCAGGGGATGACCAGAGACTGCGGACACAGTGCAGGGGATGACCAGAGACTGCGGACACAGTGCAGGGGATGACCTGAGACTGCGGACACAGTGCAGGGGATGACCAGAGACTGCAGACACAGTACAGGAGATGACCAGAGACTGCGGACACAGTGCAGGGGATGACCAGAGACTGCGGACACAGTGAAGGGGTTGACCAGAGACTGCGGACACAGTGCAGGGGATGACCAGAGACTGCGGACACAGTGCAGGGGATGACCAGAGACTGCGGACACAGTGCAGGGGATGACCAGAGACTGCGGACACAGTACAGGGATGACCAGAGACTGCGGACACAGCACAGGGATGACCAGAGACTGCGGACAGCACAGGGATGACCAGAGACTGTGGATAGTACAGGGGATGACTGCTGACCTTTGGGGAGAGGGGGGAGCGGGTACCTGAATTTGAGAGATACCCGCTCCCACTTCCGCGGAGTTGTTCTTTCATCTTACCTGTTCCTCTATCCAGCCGCGCGCTGTCTTCCCGGCTTCTGTAATGGCGCTCTGCATGACAGCCGGGTGCCCAGTGCGCATGAGCGAGAAGCACTTGCGCTTTGTGATTGGTCCGGCGGCTTCTGGGATCTGTCATGTGTCCCAGGTGCCGCCTTACCATTCACAAAAAGCACCGCTTCCTGCGCATGCGCACTTGGCACCCGGCTGTCATGCCCACACTACAGAAGCCGGGAAGACCGCGCCGCTGGATAGAGGAACGGGTAAGATGAAAGAACAACTGCACGGAAGTGGGAGCGGGTACCTGTCAAATTCAGGTACCCGATCCCCCTCCCTCCCCAAAGGTCAGCAGTCATCTCTATAAGGTCCCGCTGTAGAGCTGAGCGGCCGGCCCGGTATTCTGACACGGCGGCTGTGGAAATACCGGACCGGCCGCTCCATATTCGCTCCATAAGACGCACTAACATTTTCCCCCCTTTTTTGGGGGGAAAAAAGTGCGTCTTATGGAGCGAAAAATACGGTAAATGTTTTAGCACTGTCAAATATAGCTTAATGTGAATAACTTTTGGTGTGATTTACCAAATGACCTGAAATTTTCAGAATATGTTGCCATAGATAGGGTCTTCTAATGTATAAAGTTTGGGGGAGATTGGTAAACATCTAAGCTGTTTTTTGTACGTTAAGCTACATTAAGCTCCCCAAAAAACAAGCTTAATATCCCCCATTTTCTTTGTGGAAGTTCAAAATCTATGAAGCTTCTAGAACATGTTTGGTAAGTTGAGAACTTGGGCTGTGCAAAGTTTCAAGTCAATTGATTGAGGTTTAGGTACATTATGGTACGTTAAGCTCTTTTTACATTCAGCTGTTCACATTAAATGTTTTAGCACTGTCAAATATAGCTTAATGTGAATAACTTTTGGTATGATTTACCAAATGATCTAAAATTTTCAGAATATGTTGACATAGATAGAGTCTTGTATTGTTTGAAGTTTGGGGGAAATTGGTCAACATATAAGCTCTTTTTTGTATGTTAAGCTTCATTAAGCTCCCCAAAAAACAAGCTTAATGTCCCCCATTTTCTTTGTGGAAGTTCAAAATCTATGAAACTTCTAGGACATGTTTGGGACATTGACAACTTGGGCTGTGCAACGTTTCATGTCAATTGATTTTGGTTTAGGCACATTATGGTACGTTAAGCTCTTTTTACATTAAGCTCTTCACATTAAATGTTTTAGCACTGTAAAATATAGCTTAATGTGAATAACTTTTGGTGTGATTTACTAAATGATCTGAAATTTTCAGAATATGTTGCCATAGATAGGGTCTTCTACTGTGTGAAGTTTGGGGGAGATTGGTAAACATCTAAGCTGTTTTCTGTACGTTAAGCTACATTAAGCTCCCCAAAAACCAAGCTTAATGTCCCCCATTTTCTTTGTGGAAGTTCAAAATCTATGAAACTTCTAGGACATGTTTGGGACATTGAGAACGTGGGCTGTGCAAAGTTTCAAGTCAATTGATTGAGGTTTAGGCACATTATGGTACGTTAAGCTCTTTTTACATTAAGCTCTTCACATTAAATGTTTTAGCACTGTAAAATATAGCTTAATGTGAATAACTTTTGGTGTGATTTACCAAATGACCTGAAATGTTCAAAATATGTTGCCATAGATTGAGTCTTCTACTGTGTGAAGTTTGGGAGCGATTGGTAAACATCTAAGCTCTTTTTTGTACGTTAAGCCACAATAAGCTCCCCAAAAAACAAGCTTAATGTCCCCCATTTTCTTTGTGGAAGGCTGATATCTATGAAGCTTGTAGGACATGTTTGGTAAGTTGAGAACTTGGGCTGTGCAAAGTTTCAAGTCAATTTATTGAGGTTTAGGCACATTATGGTACGTTAAGCTCTTTTTACATTAAGCTTTTCACATTACCGTATTTTTCGCTCCATAAGACGCACCTAGGTTTTAGAGGCAGAAAACAGGAAAAAAAAATTCTGAACTAATGGACTGCAGACATAGTACAGGAGATGACCAGAGACTGCGGACACAGTACAGGGATGACCAGAGACTGCGGACACAGTACAGGAGATGACCAGAGACTGCGGACACAGTACAGGAGATGACCAGAGACTGCGGACACAGTACAGGAGATGACCAGAGACTGCGGACACAGTACAGGAGATGACCAGAGACTGCGGACACAGTACAGGAGATGACCAGAGACTGCGGACATAGTACAGGAGATGACCAGAGACTGCGGACACAGTACAGGAGATGACCAGAGACTGCAGACACAGTACAGGAGATGACCAGAGACTGCGGACACAGTACAGGAGATGACCAGAGACTGCGGACACAGTGCAGGGGATGACCAGAGACTGCGGAGACAGTGCAGGGGATGACCAGAGACTGCGGACACAGTGCAGGGGATGACCAGAGACTGCGGACACAGTGCAGGGGATGACCTGAGACTGCGGACACAGTGCAGGGGATGACCAGAGACTGCAGACACAGTACAGGAGATGACCAGAGACTGCGGACACAGTGCAGGGGATGACCAGAGACTGCGGACACAGTGAAGGGGTTGACCAGAGACTGCGGACACAGTGCAGGGGATGACCAGAGACTGCGGACACAGTGCAGGGGATGACCAGAGACTGCGGACACAGTGCAGGGGATGACCAGAGACTGCGGACACAGTACAGGGATGACCAGAGACTGCGGACACAGCACAGGGATGACCAGAGACTGCGGACAGCACAGGGATGACCAGAGACTGTGGATAGTACAGGGGATGACTGCTGACCTTTGGGGAGAGGGGGGAGCGGGTACCTGAATTTGAGAGATACCCGCTCCCACTTCCGCGGAGTTGTTCTTTCATCTTACCTGTTCCTCTATCCAGCCGCGCGCTGTCTTCCCGGCTTCTGTAATGGCGCTCTGCATGACAGCCGGGTGCCCAGTGCGCATGAGCGAGAAGCACTTGCGCTTTGTGATTGGTCCGGCGGCTTCTGGGATCTGTCATGTGTCCCAGGTGCCGCCTTACCATTCACAAAAAGCACCGCTTCCTGCGCATGCGCACTTGGCACCCGGCTGTCATGCCCACACTACAGAAGCCGGGAAGACCGCGCCGCTGGATAGAGGAACGGGTAAGATGAAAGAACAACTGCACGGAAGTGGGAGCGGGTACCTGTCAAATTCAGGTACCCGATCCCCCTCCCTCCCCAAAGGTCAGCAGTCATCTCTATAAGGTCCCGCTGTAGAGCTGAGCGGCCGGCCCGGTATTCTGACACGGCGGCTGTGGAAATACCGGACCGGCCGCTCCATATTCGCTCCATAAGACGCACTAACATTTTCCCCCCTTTTTTGGGGGGAAAAAAGTGCGTCTTATGGAGCGAAAAATACGGTAAATGTTTTAGCACTGTCAAATATAGCTTAATGTGAATAACTTTTGGTGTGATTTACCAAATGACCTGAAATTTTCAGAATATGTTGCCATAGATAGGGTCTTCTAATGTATAAAGTTTGGGGGAGATTGGTAAACATCTAAGCTGTTTTTTGTACGTTAAGCTACATTAAGCTCCCCAAAAAACAAGCTTAATATCCCCCATTTTCTTTGTGGAAGTTCAAAATCTATGAAGCTTCTAGAACATGTTTGGTAAGTTGAGAACTTGGGCTGTGCAAAGTTTCAAGTCAATTGATTGAGGTTTAGGTACATTATGGTACGTTAAGCTCTTTTTACATTCAGCTGTTCACATTAAATGTTTTAGCACTGTCAAATATAGCTTAATGTGAATAACTTTTGGTATGATTTACCAAATGATCTAAAATTTTCAGAATATGTTGACATAGATAGAGTCTTGTATTGTTTGAAGTTTGGGGGAAATTGGTCAACATATAAGCTCTTTTTTGTATGTTAAGCTTCATTAAGCTCCCCAAAAAACAAGCTTAATGTCCCCCATTTTCTTTGTGGAAGTTCAAAATCTATGAAACTTCTAGGACATGTTTGGGACATTGACAACTTGGGCTGTGCAACGTTTCATGTCAATTGATTTTGGTTTAGGCACATTATGGTACGTTAAGCTCTTTTTACATTAAGCTCTTCACATTAAATGTTTTAGCACTGTAAAATATAGCTTAATGTGAATAACTTTTGGTGTGATTTACTAAATGATCTGAAATTTTCAGAATATGTTGCCATAGATAGGGTCTTCTACTGTGTGAAGTTTGGGGGAGATTGGTAAACATCTAAGCTGTTTTCTGTACGTTAAGCTACATTAAGCTCCCCAAAAACCAAGCTTAATGTCCCCCATTTTCTTTGTGGAAGTTCAAAATCTATGAAACTTCTAGGACATGTTTGGGACATTGAGAACGTGGGCTGTGCAAAGTTTCAAGTCAATTGATTGAGGTTTAGGCACATTATGGTACGTTAAGCTCTTTTTACATTAAGCTCTTCACATTAAATGTTTTAGCACTGTAAAATATAGCTTAATGTGAATAACTTTTGGTGTGATTTACCAAATGACCTGAAATGTTCAAAATATGTTGCCATAGATTGAGTCTTCTACTGTGTGAAGTTTGGGAGCGATTGGTAAACATCTAAGCTCTTTTTTGTACGTTAAGCCACAATAAGCTCCCCAAAAAACAAGCTTAATGTCCCCCATTTTCTTTGTGGAAGGCTGATATCTATGAAGCTTGTAGGACATGTTTGGTAAGTTGAGAACTTGGGCTGTGCAAAGTTTCAAGTCAATTTATTGAGGTTTAGGCACATTATGGTACGTTAAGCTCTTTTTACATTAAGCTTTTCACATTACCGTATTTTTCGCTCCATAAGACGCACCTAGGTTTTAGAGGCAGAAAACAGGAAAAAAAAATTCTGAACTAATGGACTGCAGACATAGTACAGGAGATGACCAGAGACTGCGGACACAGTACAGGGATGACCAGAGACTGCGGACACAGTACAGGAGATGACCAGAGACTGCGGACACAGTACAGGAGATGACCAGAGACTGCGGACACAGTACAGGAGATGACCAGAGACTGCGGACACAGTACAGGAGATGACCAGAGACTGCGGACACAGTACAGGAGATGACCAGAGACTGCGGACATAGTACAGGAGATGACCAGAGACTGCGGACACAGTACAGGAGATGACCAGAGACTGCAGACATAGTACAGGAGATGACCAGAGACTGCGGACACAGTACAGGAGATGACCAGAGACTGCGGACACAGTGCAGGGGATGACCAGAGACTGCGGACACAGTGCAGGGGATGACCAGAGACTGCGGACACAGTGCAGGGGATGACCAGAGACTGCGGACACAGTGCAGGGGATGACCTGAGACTGCGGACACAGTGCAGGGGATGACCAGAGACTGCAGACACAGTACAGGAGATGACCAGAGACTGCGGACACAGTGCAGGGGATGACCAGAGACTGCGGACACAGTGAAGGGGTTGACCAGAGACTGCGGACACAGTGCAGGGGATGACCAGAGACTGCGGACACAGTGCAGGGGATGACCAGAGACTGCGGACACAGTGCAGGGGATGACCAGAGACTGCGGACACAGTACAGGGATGACCAGAGACTGCGGACACAGCACAGGGATGACCAGAGACTGCGGACAGCACAGGGATGACCAGAGACTGTGGATAGTACAGGGGATGACTGCTGACCTTTGGGGAGAGGGGGGAGCGGGTACCTGAATTTGAGAGATACCCGCTCCCACTTCCGCGGAGTTGTTCTTTCATCTTACCTGTTCCTCTATCCAGCCGCGCGCTGTCTTCCCGGCTTCTGTAATGGCGCTCTGCATGACAGCCGGGTGCCCAGTGCGCATGAGCGAGAAGCACTTGCGCTTTGTGATTGGTCCGGCGGCTTCTGGGATCTGTCATGTGTCCCAGGTGCCGCCTTACCATTCACAAAAAGCACCGCTTCCTGCGCATGCGCACTTGGCACCCGGCTGTCATGCCCACACTACAGAAGCCGGGAAGACCGCGCCGCTGGATAGAGGAACGGGTAAGATGAAAGAACAACTGCACGGAAGTGGGAGCGGGTACCTGTCAAATTCAGGTACCCGATCCCCCTCCCTCCCCAAAGGTCAGCAGTCATCTCTATAAGGTCCCGCTGTAGAGCTGAGCGGCCGGCCCGGTATTCTGACACGGCGGCTGTGGAAATACCGGACCGGCCGCTCCATATTCGCTCCATAAGACGCACTAACATTTTCCCCCCTTTTTTGGGGGGAAAAAAGTGCGTCTTATGGAGCGAAAAATACGGTAAATGTTTTAGCACTGTCAAATATAGCTTAATGTGAATAACTTTTGGTGTGATTTACCAAATGACCTGAAATTTTCAGAATATGTTGCCATAGATAGGGTCTTCTAATGTATAAAGTTTGGGGGAGATTGGTAAACATCTAAGCTGTTTTTTGTACGTTAAGCTACATTAAGCTCCCCAAAAAACAAGCTTAATATCCCCCATTTTCTTTGTGGAAGTTCAAAATCTATGAAGCTTCTAGAACATGTTTGGTAAGTTGAGAACTTGGGCTGTGCAAAGTTTCAAGTCAATTGATTGAGGTTTAGGTACATTATGGTACGTTAAGCTCTTTTTACATTCAGCTGTTCACATTAAATGTTTTAGCACTGTCAAATATAGCTTAATGTGAATAACTTTTGGTATGATTTACCAAATGATCTAAAATTTTCAGAATATGTTGACATAGATAGAGTCTTGTATTGTTTGAAGTTTGGGGGAAATTGGTCAACATATAAGCTCTTTTTTGTATGTTAAGCTTCATTAAGCTCCCCAAAAAACAAGCTTAATGTCCCCCATTTTCTTTGTGGAAGTTCAAAATCTATGAAACTTCTAGGACATGTTTGGGACATTGACAACTTGGGCTGTGCAACGTTTCATGTCAATTGATTTTGGTTTAGGCACATTATGGTACGTTAAGCTCTTTTTACATTAAGCTCTTCACATTAAATGTTTTAGCACTGTAAAATATAGCTTAATGTGAATAACTTTTGGTGTGATTTACTAAATGATCTGAAATTTTCAGAATATGTTGCCATAGATAGGGTCTTCTACTGTGTGAAGTTTGGGGGAGATTGGTAAACATCTAAGCTGTTTTCTGTACGTTAAGCTACATTAAGCTCCCCAAAAACCAAGCTTAATGTCCCCCATTTTCTTTGTGGAAGTTCAAAATCTATGAAACTTCTAGGACATGTTTGGGACATTGAGAACGTGGGCTGTGCAAAGTTTCAAGTCAATTGATTGAGGTTTAGGCACATTATGGTACGTTAAGCTCTTTTTACATTAAGCTCTTCACATTAAATGTTTTAGCACTGTAAAATATAGCTTAATGTGAATAACTTTTGGTGTGATTTACCAAATGACCTGAAATGTTCAAAATATGTTGCCATAGATTGAGTCTTCTACTGTGTGAAGTTTGGGAGCGATTGGTAAACATCTAAGCTCTTTTTTGTACGTTAAGCCACAATAAGCTCCCCAAAAAACAAGCTTAATGTCCCCCATTTTCTTTGTGGAAGGCTGATATCTATGAAGCTTGTAGGACATGTTTGGTAAGTTGAGAACTTGGGCTGTGCAAAGTTTCAAGTCAATTTATTGAGGTTTAGGCACATTATGGTACGTTAAGCTCTTTTTACATTAAGCTTTTCACATTACCGTATTTTTCGCTCCATAAGACGCACCTAGGTTTTAGAGGCAGAAAACAGGAAAAAAAAATTCTGAACTAATGGACTGCAGACATAGTACAGGAGATGACCAGAGACTGCGGACACAGTACAGGGATGACCAGAGACTGCGGACACAGTACAGGAGATGACCAGAGACTGCGGACACAGTACAGGAGATGACCAGAGACTGCGGACACAGTACAGGAGATGACCAGAGACTGCGGACACAGTACAGGAGATGACCAGAGACTGCGGACACAGTACAGGAGATGACCAGAGACTGCGGACATAGTACAGGAGATGACCAGAGACTGCGGACACAGTACAGGAGATGACCAGAGACTGCAGACACAGTACAGGAGATGACCAGAGACTGCGGACACAGTACAGGAGATGACCAGAGACTGCGGACACAGTGCAGGGGATGACCAGAGACTGCGGAGACAGTGCAGGGGATGACCAGAGACTGCGGACACAGTGCAGGGGATGACCAGAGACTGCGGACACAGTGCAGGGGATGACCTGAGACTGCGGACACAGTGCAGGGGATGACCAGAGACTGCAGACACAGTACAGGAGATGACCAGAGACTGCGGACACAGTGCAGGGGATGACCAGAGACTGCGGACACAGTGAAGGGGTTGACCAGAGACTGCGGACACAGTGCAGGGGATGACCAGAGACTGCGGACACAGTGCAGGGGATGACCAGAGACTGCGGACACAGTGCAGGGGATGACCAGAGACTGCGGACACAGTACAGGGATGACCAGAGACTGCGGACACAGCACAGGGATGACCAGAGACTGCGGACAGCACAGGGATGACCAGAGACTGTGGATAGTACAGGGGATGACTGCTGACCTTTGGGGAGAGGGGGGAGCGGGTACCTGAATTTGAGAGATACCCGCTCCCACTTCCGCGGAGTTGTTCTTTCATCTTACCTGTTCCTCTATCCAGCCGCGCGCTGTCTTCCCGGCTTCTGTAATGGCGCTCTGCATGACAGCCGGGTGCCCAGTGCGCATGAGCGAGAAGCACTTGCGCTTTGTGATTGGTCCGGCGGCTTCTGGGATCTGTCATGTGTCCCAGGTGCCGCCTTACCATTCACAAAAAGCACCGCTTCCTGCGCATGCGCACTTGGCACCCGGCTGTCATGCCCACACTACAGAAGCCGGGAAGACCGCGCCGCTGGATAGAGGAACGGGTAAGATGAAAGAACAACTGCACGGAAGTGGGAGCGGGTACCTGTCAAATTCAGGTACCCGATCCCCCTCCCTCCCCAAAGGTCAGCAGTCATCTCTATAAGGTCCCGCTGTAGAGCTGAGCGGCCGGCCCGGTATTCTGACACGGCGGCTGTGGAAATACCGGACCGGCCGCTCCATATTCGCTCCATAAGACGCACTAACATTTTCCCCCCTTTTTTGGGGGGAAAAAAGTGCGTCTTATGGAGCGAAAAATACGGTAAATGTTTTAGCACTGTCAAATATAGCTTAATGTGAATAACTTTTGGTGTGATTTACCAAATGACCTGAAATTTTCAGAATATGTTGCCATAGATAGGGTCTTCTAATGTATAAAGTTTGGGGGAGATTGGTAAACATCTAAGCTGTTTTTTGTACGTTAAGCTACATTAAGCTCCCCAAAAAACAAGCTTAATATCCCCCATTTTCTTTGTGGAAGTTCAAAATCTATGAAGCTTCTAGAACATGTTTGGTAAGTTGAGAACTTGGGCTGTGCAAAGTTTCAAGTCAATTGATTGAGGTTTAGGTACATTATGGTACGTTAAGCTCTTTTTACATTCAGCTGTTCACATTAAATGTTTTAGCACTGTCAAATATAGCTTAATGTGAATAACTTTTGGTATGATTTACCAAATGATCTAAAATTTTCAGAATATGTTGACATAGATAGAGTCTTGTATTGTTTGAAGTTTGGGGGAAATTGGTCAACATATAAGCTCTTTTTTGTATGTTAAGCTTCATTAAGCTCCCCAAAAAACAAGCTTAATGTCCCCCATTTTCTTTGTGGAAGTTCAAAATCTATGAAACTTCTAGGACATGTTTGGGACATTGACAACTTGGGCTGTGCAACGTTTCATGTCAATTGATTTTGGTTTAGGCACATTATGGTACGTTAAGCTCTTTTTACATTAAGCTCTTCACATTAAATGTTTTAGCACTGTAAAATATAGCTTAATGTGAATAACTTTTGGTGTGATTTACTAAATGATCTGAAATTTTCAGAATATGTTGCCATAGATAGGGTCTTCTACTGTGTGAAGTTTGGGGGAGATTGGTAAACATCTAAGCTGTTTTCTGTACGTTAAGCTACATTAAGCTCCCCAAAAACCAAGCTTAATGTCCCCCATTTTCTTTGTGGAAGTTCAAAATCTATGAAACTTCTAGGACATGTTTGGGACATTGAGAACGTGGGCTGTGCAAAGTTTCAAGTCAATTGATTGAGGTTTAGGCACATTATGGTACGTTAAGCTCTTTTTACATTAAGCTCTTCACATTAAATGTTTTAGCACTGTAAAATATAGCTTAATGTGAATAACTTTTGGTGTGATTTACCAAATGACCTGAAATGTTCAAAATATGTTGCCATAGATTGAGTCTTCTACTGTGTGAAGTTTGGGAGCGATTGGTAAACATCTAAGCTCTTTTTTGTACGTTAAGCCACAATAAGCTCCCCAAAAAACAAGCTTAATGTCCCCCATTTTCTTTGTGGAAGGCTGATATCTATGAAGCTTGTAGGACATGTTTGGTAAGTTGAGAACTTGGGCTGTGCAAAGTTTCAAGTCAATTTATTGAGGTTTAGGCACATTATGGTACGTTAAGCTCTTTTTACATTAAGCTTTTCACATTACCGTATTTTTCGCTCCATAAGACGCACCTAGGTTTTAGAGGCAGAAAACAGGAAAAAAAAATTCTGAACTAATGGACTGCAGACATAGTACAGGAGATGACCAGAGACTGCGGACACAGTACAGGGATGACCAGAGACTGCGGACACAGTACAGGAGATGACCAGAGACTGCGGACACAGTACAGGAGATGACCAGAGACTGCGGACACAGTACAGGAGATGACCAGAGACTGCGGACACAGTACAGGAGATGACCAGAGACTGCGGACACAGTACAGGAGATGACCAGAGACTGCGGACACAGTACAGGAGATGACCAGAGACTGCGGACACAGTACAGGAGATGACCAGAGACTGCAGACACAGTGCAGGGGATGACCAGAGACTGCAGACACAGTACAGGAGATGACCAGAGACTGCGGACACAGTGCAGGGGATGACCAGAGACTGCGGACACAGTGAAGGGGTTGACCAGAGACTGCGGACACAGTGCAGGGGATGACCAGAGACTGCGGACACAGTGCAGGGGATGACCAGAGACTGCGGACACAGTGCAGGGGATGACCAGAGACTGCGGACACAGTACAGGGATGACCAGAGACTGCGGACACAGCACAGGGATGACCAGAGACTGCGGACAGCACAGGGATGACCAGAGACTGTGGATAGTACAGGGGATGACTGCTGACCTTTGGGGAGAGGGGGGAGCGGGTACCTGAATTTGAGAGATACCCGCTCCCACTTCCGCGGAGTTGTTCTTTCATCTTACCTGTTCCTCTATCCAGCCGCGCGCTGTCTTCCCGGCTTCTGTAATGGCGCTCTGCATGACAGCCGGGTGCCCAGTGCGCATGAGCGAGAAGCACTTGCGCTTTGTGATTGGTCCGGCGGCTTCTGGGATCTGTCATGTGTCCCAGGTGCCGCCTTACCATTCACAAAAAGCACCGCTTCCTGCGCATGCGCACTTGGCACCCGGCTGTCATGCCCACACTACAGAAGCCGGGAAGACCGCGCCGCTGGATAGAGGAACGGGTAAGATGAAAGAACAACTGCACGGAAGTGGGAGCGGGTACCTGTCAAATTCAGGTACCCGATCCCCCTCCCTCCCCAAAGGTCAGCAGTCATCTCTATAAGGTCCCGCTGTAGAGCTGAGCGGCCGGCCCGGTATTCTGACACGGCGGCTGTGGAAATACCGGACCGGCCGCTCCATATTCGCTCCATAAGACGCACTAACATTTTCCCCCCTTTTTTGGGGGGAAAAAAGTGCGTCTTATGGAGCGAAAAATACGGTAAATGTTTTAGCACTGTCAAATATAGCTTAATGTGAATAACTTTTGGTGTGATTTACCAAATGACCTGAAATTTTCAGAATATGTTGCCATAGATAGGGTCTTCTAATGTATAAAGTTTGGGGGAGATTGGTAAACATCTAAGCTGTTTTTTGTACGTTAAGCTACATTAAGCTCCCCAAAAAACAAGCTTAATATCCCCCATTTTCTTTGTGGAAGTTCAAAATCTATGAAGCTTCTAGAACATGTTTGGTAAGTTGAGAACTTGGGCTGTGCAAAGTTTCAAGTCAATTGATTGAGGTTTAGGTACATTATGGTACGTTAAGCTCTTTTTACATTCAGCTGTTCACATTAAATGTTTTAGCACTGTCAAATATAGCTTAATGTGAATAACTTTTGGTATGATTTACCAAATGATCTAAAATTTTCAGAATATGTTGACATAGATAGAGTCTTGTATTGTTTGAAGTTTGGGGGAAATTGGTCAACATATAAGCTCTTTTTTGTATGTTAAGCTTCATTAAGCTCCCCAAAAAACAAGCTTAATGTCCCCCATTTTCTTTGTGGAAGTTCAAAATCTATGAAACTTCTAGGACATGTTTGGGACATTGACAACTTGGGCTGTGCAACGTTTCATGTCAATTGATTTTGGTTTAGGCACATTATGGTACGTTAAGCTCTTTTTACATTAAGCTCTTCACATTAAATGTTTTAGCACTGTAAAATATAGCTTAATGTGAATAACTTTTGGTGTGATTTACTAAATGATCTGAAATTTTCAGAATATGTTGCCATAGATAGGGTCTTCTACTGTGTGAAGTTTGGGGGAGATTGGTAAACATCTAAGCTGTTTTCTGTACGTTAAGCTACATTAAGCTCCCCAAAAACCAAGCTTAATGTCCCCCATTTTCTTTGTGGAAGTTCAAAATCTATGAAACTTCTAGGACATGTTTGGGACATTGAGAACGTGGGCTGTGCAAAGTTTCAAGTCAATTGATTGAGGTTTAGGCACATTATGGTACGTTAAGCTCTTTTTACATTAAGCTCTTCACATTAAATGTTTTAGCACTGTAAAATATAGCTTAATGTGAATAACTTTTGGTGTGATTTACCAAATGACCTGAAATGTTCAAAATATGTTGCCATAGATTGAGTCTTCTACTGTGTGAAGTTTGGGAGCGATTGGTAAACATCTAAGCTCTTTTTTGTACGTTAAGCCACAATAAGCTCCCCAAAAAACAAGCTTAATGTCCCCCATTTTCTTTGTGGAAGGCTGATATCTATGAAGCTTGTAGGACATGTTTGGTAAGTTGAGAACTTGGGCTGTGCAAAGTTTCAAGTCAATTTATTGAGGTTTAGGCACATTATGGTACGTTAAGCTCTTTTTACATTAAGCTTTTCACATTACCGTATTTTTCGCTCCATAAGACGCACCTAGGTTTTAGAGGCAGAAAACAGGAAAAAAAAATTCTGAACTAATGGACTGCAGACATAGTACAGGAGATGACCAGAGACTGCGGACACAGTACAGGGATGACCAGAGACTGCGGACACAGTACAGGAGATGACCAGAGACTGCGGACACAGTACAGGAGATGACCAGAGACTGCGGACACAGTACAGGAGATGACCAGAGACTGCGGACACAGTACAGGAGATGACCAGAGACTGCGGACACAGTACAGGAGATGACCAGAGACTGCGGACACAGTACAGGAGATGACCAGAGACTGCGGACACAGTACAGGAGATGACCAGAGACTGCAGACACAGTGCAGGGGATGACCAGAGACTGCAGACACAGTACAGGAGATGACCAGAGACTGCGGACACAGTGCAGGGGATGACCAGAGACTGCGGACACAGTGAAGGGGTTGACCAGAGACTGCGGACACAGTGCAGGGGATGACCAGAGACTGCGGACACAGTGCAGGGGATGACCAGAGACTGCGGACACAGTGCAGGGGATGACCAGAGACTGCGGACACAGTACAGGGATGACCAGAGACTGCGGACACAGCACAGGGATGACCAGAGACTGCGGACAGCACAGGGATGACCAGAGACTGTGGATAGTACAGGGGATGACTGCTGACCTTTGGGGAGAGGGGGGAGCGGGTACCTGAATTTGAGAGATACCCGCTCCCACTTCCGCGGAGTTGTTCTTTCATCTTACCTGTTCCTCTATCCAGCCGCGCGCTGTCTTCCCGGCTTCTGTAATGGCGCTCTGCATGACAGCCGGGTGCCCAGTGCGCATGAGCGAGAAGCACTTGCGCTTTGTGATTGGTCCGGCGGCTTCTGGGATCTGTCATGTGTCCCAGGTGCCGCCTTACCATTCACAAAAAGCACCGCTTCCTGCGCATGCGCACTTGGCACCCGGCTGTCATGCCCACACTACAGAAGCCGGGAAGACCGCGCCGCTGGATAGAGGAACGGGTAAGATGAAAGAACAACTGCACGGAAGTGGGAGCGGGTACCTGTCAAATTCAGGTACCCGATCCCCCTCCCTCCCCAAAGGTCAGCAGTCATCTCTATAAGGTCCCGCTGTAGAGCTGAGCGGCCGGCCCGGTATTCTGACACGGCGGCTGTGGAAATACCGGACCGGCCGCTCCATATTCGCTCCATAAGACGCACTAACATTTTCCCCCCTTTTTTGGGGGGAAAAAAGTGCGTCTTATGGAGCGAAAAATACGGTAAATGTTTTAGCACTGTCAAATATAGCTTAATGTGAATAACTTTTGGTGTGATTTACCAAATGACCTGAAATTTTCAGAATATGTTGCCATAGATAGGGTCTTCTAATGTATAAAGTTTGGGGGAGATTGGTAAACATCTAAGCTGTTTTTTGTACGTTAAGCTACATTAAGCTCCCCAAAAAACAAGCTTAATATCCCCCATTTTCTTTGTGGAAGTTCAAAATCTATGAAGCTTCTAGAACATGTTTGGTAAGTTGAGAACTTGGGCTGTGCAAAGTTTCAAGTCAATTGATTGAGGTTTAGGTACATTATGGTACGTTAAGCTCTTTTTACATTCAGCTGTTCACATTAAATGTTTTAGCACTGTCAAATATAGCTTAATGTGAATAACTTTTGGTATGATTTACCAAATGATCTAAAATTTTCAGAATATGTTGACATAGATAGAGTCTTGTATTGTTTGAAGTTTGGGGGAAATTGGTCAACATATAAGCTCTTTTTTGTATGTTAAGCTTCATTAAGCTCCCCAAAAAACAAGCTTAATGTCCCCCATTTTCTTTGTGGAAGTTCAAAATCTATGAAACTTCTAGGACATGTTTGGGACATTGACAACTTGGGCTGTGCAACGTTTCATGTCAATTGATTTTGGTTTAGGCACATTATGGTACGTTAAGCTCTTTTTACATTAAGCTCTTCACATTAAATGTTTTAGCACTGTAAAATATAGCTTAATGTGAATAACTTTTGGTGTGATTTACTAAATGATCTGAAATTTTCAGAATATGTTGCCATAGATAGGGTCTTCTACTGTGTGAAGTTTGGGGGAGATTGGTAAACATCTAAGCTGTTTTCTGTACGTTAAGCTACATTAAGCTCCCCAAAAACCAAGCTTAATGTCCCCCATTTTCTTTGTGGAAGTTCAAAATCTATGAAACTTCTAGGACATGTTTGGGACATTGAGAACGTGGGCTGTGCAAAGTTTCAAGTCAATTGATTGAGGTTTAGGCACATTATGGTACGTTAAGCTCTTTTTACATTAAGCTCTTCACATTAAATGTTTTAGCACTGTAAAATATAGCTTAATGTGAATAACTTTTGGTGTGATTTACCAAATGACCTGAAATGTTCAAAATATGTTGCCATAGATTGAGTCTTCTACTGTGTGAAGTTTGGGAGCGATTGGTAAACATCTAAGCTCTTTTTTGTACGTTAAGCCACAATAAGCTCCCCAAAAAACAAGCTTAATGTCCCCCATTTTCTTTGTGGAAGGCTGATATCTATGAAGCTTGTAGGACATGTTTGGTAAGTTGAGAACTTGGGCTGTGCAAAGTTTCAAGTCAATTTATTGAGGTTTAGGCACATTATGGTACGTTAAGCTCTTTTTACATTAAGCTTTTCACATTACCGTATTTTTCGCTCCATAAGACGCACCTAGGTTTTAGAGGCAGAAAACAGGAAAAAAAAATTCTGAACTAATGGACTGCAGACATAGTACAGGAGATGACCAGAGACTGCGGACACAGTACAGGGATGACCAGAGACTGCGGACACAGTACAGGAGATGACCAGAGACTGCGGACACAGTACAGGAGATGACCAGAGACTGCGGACACAGTACAGGAGATGACCAGAGACTGCGGACACAGTACAGGAGATGACCAGAGACTGCGGACACAGTACAGGAGATGACCAGAGACTGCGGACATAGTACAGGAGATGACCAGAGACTGCGGACACAGTACAGGAGATGACCAGAGACTGCAGACACAGTACAGGAGATGACCAGAGACTGCGGACACAGTACAGGAGATGACCAGAGACTGCGGACACAGTGCAGGGGATGACCAGAGACTGCGGAGACAGTGCAGGGGATGACCAGAGACTGCGGACACAGTGCAGGGGATGACCAGAGACTGCGGACACAGTGCAGGGGATGACCTGAGACTGCGGACACAGTGCAGGGGATGACCAGAGACTGCAGACACAGTACAGGAGATGACCAGAGACTGCGGACACAGTGCAGGGGATGACCAGAGACTGCGGACACAGTGAAGGGGTTGACCAGAGACTGCGGACACAGTGCAGGGGATGACCAGAGACTGCGGACACAGTGCAGGGGATGACCAGAGACTGCGGACACAGTGCAGGGGATGACCAGAGACTGCGGACACAGTACAGGGATGACCAGAGACTGCGGACACAGCACAGGGATGACCAGAGACTGCGGACAGCACAGGGATGACCAGAGACTGTGGATAGTACAGGGGATGACTGCTGACCTTTGGGGAGAGGGGGGAGCGGGTACCTGAATTTGAGAGATACCCGCTCCCACTTCCGCGGAGTTGTTCTTTCATCTTACCTGTTCCTCTATCCAGCCGCGCGCTGTCTTCCCGGCTTCTGTAATGGCGCTCTGCATGACAGCCGGGTGCCCAGTGCGCATGAGCGAGAAGCACTTGCGCTTTGTGATTGGTCCGGCGGCTTCTGGGATCTGTCATGTGTCCCAGGTGCCGCCTTACCATTCACAAAAAGCACCGCTTCCTGCGCATGCGCACTTGGCACCCGGCTGTCATGCCCACACTACAGAAGCCGGGAAGACCGCGCCGCTGGATAGAGGAACGGGTAAGATGAAAGAACAACTGCACGGAAGTGGGAGCGGGTACCTGTCAAATTCAGGTACCCGATCCCCCTCCCTCCCCAAAGGTCAGCAGTCATCTCTATAAGGTCCCGCTGTAGAGCTGAGCGGCCGGCCCGGTATTCTGACACGGCGGCTGTGGAAATACCGGACCGGCCGCTCCATATTCGCTCCATAAGACGCACTAACATTTTCCCCCCTTTTTTGGGGGGAAAAAAGTGCGTCTTATGGAGCGAAAAATACGGTAAATGTTTTAGCACTGTCAAATATAGCTTAATGTGAATAACTTTTGGTGTGATTTACCAAATGACCTGAAATTTTCAGAATATGTTGCCATAGATAGGGTCTTCTAATGTATAAAGTTTGGGGGAGATTGGTAAACATCTAAGCTGTTTTTTGTACGTTAAGCTACATTAAGCTCCCCAAAAAACAAGCTTAATATCCCCCATTTTCTTTGTGGAAGTTCAAAATCTATGAAGCTTCTAGAACATGTTTGGTAAGTTGAGAACTTGGGCTGTGCAAAGTTTCAAGTCAATTGATTGAGGTTTAGGTACATTATGGTACGTTAAGCTCTTTTTACATTCAGCTGTTCACATTAAATGTTTTAGCACTGTCAAATATAGCTTAATGTGAATAACTTTTGGTATGATTTACCAAATGATCTAAAATTTTCAGAATATGTTGACATAGATAGAGTCTTGTATTGTTTGAAGTTTGGGGGAAATTGGTCAACATATAAGCTCTTTTTTGTATGTTAAGCTTCATTAAGCTCCCCAAAAAACAAGCTTAATGTCCCCCATTTTCTTTGTGGAAGTTCAAAATCTATGAAACTTCTAGGACATGTTTGGGACATTGACAACTTGGGCTGTGCAACGTTTCATGTCAATTGATTTTGGTTTAGGCACATTATGGTACGTTAAGCTCTTTTTACATTAAGCTCTTCACATTAAATGTTTTAGCACTGTAAAATATAGCTTAATGTGAATAACTTTTGGTGTGATTTACTAAATGATCTGAAATTTTCAGAATATGTTGCCATAGATAGGGTCTTCTACTGTGTGAAGTTTGGGGGAGATTGGTAAACATCTAAGCTGTTTTCTGTACGTTAAGCTACATTAAGCTCCCCAAAAACCAAGCTTAATGTCCCCCATTTTCTTTGTGAAAGTTCAAAATCTATGAAACTTCTAGGACATGTTTGGGACATTGAGAACGTGGGCTGTGCAAAGTTTCAAGTCAATTGATTGAGGTTTAGGCACATTATGGTACGTTAAGCTCTTTTTACATTAAGCTCTTCACATTAAATGTTTTAGCACTGTAAAATATAGCTTAATGTGAATAACTTTTGGTGTGATTTACCAAATGACCTGAAATGTTCAAAATATGTTGCCATAGATTGAGTCTTCTACTGTGTGAAGTTTGGGAGCGATTGGTAAACATCTAAGCTCTTTTTTGTACGTTAAGCCACAATAAGCTCCCCAAAAAACAAGCTTAATGTCCCCCATTTTCTTTGTGGAAGGCTGATATCTATGAAGCTTGTAGGACATGTTTGGTAAGTTGAGAACTTGGGCTGTGCAAAGTTTCAAGTCAATTTATTGAGGTTTAGGCACATTATGGTACGTTAAGCTCTTTTTACATTAAGCTTTTCACATTACCGTATTTTTCGCTCCATAAGACGCACCTAGGTTTTAGAGGCAGAAAACAGGAAAAAAAAATTCTGAACTAATGGACTGCAGACATAGTACAGGAGATGACCAGAGACTGCGGACACAGTACAGGGATGACCAGAGACTGCGGACACAGTACAGGAGATGACCAGAGACTGCGGACACAGTACAGGAGATGACCAGAGACTGCGGACACAGTACAGGAGATGACCAGAGACTGCGGACACAGTACAGGAGATGACCAGAGACTGCGGACACAGTACAGGAGATGACCAGAGACTGCGGACACAGTACAGGAGATGACCAGAGACTGCGGACACAGTACAGGAGATGACCAGAGACTGCAGACACAGTGCAGGGGATGACCAGAGACTGCAGACACAGTACAGGAGATGACCAGAGACTGCGGACACAGTGCAGGGGATGACCAGAGACTGCGGACACAGTGAAGGGGTTGACCAGAGACTGCGGACACAGTGCAGGGGATGACCAGAGACTGCGGACACAGTGCAGGGGATGACCAGAGACTGCGGACACAGTGCAGGGGATGACCAGAGACTGCGGACACAGTACAGGGATGACCAGAGACTGCGGACACAGCACAGGGATGACCAGAGACTGCGGACAGCACAGGGATGACCAGAGACTGTGGATAGTACAGGGGATGACTGCTGACCTTTGGGGAGAGGGGGGAGCGGGTACCTGAATTTGAGAGATACCCGCTCCCACTTCCGCGGAGTTGTTCTTTCATCTTACCTGTTCCTCTATCCAGCCGCGCGCTGTCTTCCCGGCTTCTGTAATGGCGCTCTGCATGACAGCCGGGTGCCCAGTGCGCATGAGCGAGAAGCACTTGCGCTTTGTGATTGGTCCGGCGGCTTCTGGGATCTGTCATGTGTCCCAGGTGCCGCCTTACCATTCACAAAAAGCACCGCTTCCTGCGCATGCGCACTTGGCACCCGGCTGTCATGCCCACACTACAGAAGCCGGGAAGACCGCGCCGCTGGATAGAGGAACGGGTAAGATGAAAGAACAACTGCACGGAAGTGGGAGCGGGTACCTGTCAAATTCAGGTACCCGATCCCCCTCCCTCCCCAAAGGTCAGCAGTCATCTCTATAAGGTCCCGCTGTAGAGCTGAGCGGCCGGCCCGGTATTCTGACACGGCGGCTGTGGAAATACCGGACCGGCCGCTCCATATTCGCTCCATAAGACGCACTAACATTTTCCCCCCTTTTTTGGGGGGAAAAAAGTGCGTCTTATGGAGCGAAAAATACGGTAAATGTTTTAGCACTGTCAAATATAGCTTAATGTGAATAACTTTTGGTGTGATTTACCAAATGACCTGAAATTTTCAGAATATGTTGCCATAGATAGGGTCTTCTAATGTATAAAGTTTGGGGGAGATTGGTAAACATCTAAGCTGTTTTTTGTACGTTAAGCTACATTAAGCTCCCCAAAAAACAAGCTTAATATCCCCCATTTTCTTTGTGGAAGTTCAAAATCTATGAAGCTTCTAGAACATGTTTGGTAAGTTGAGAACTTGGGCTGTGCAAAGTTTCAAGTCAATTGATTGAGGTTTAGGTACATTATGGTACGTTAAGCTCTTTTTACATTCAGCTGTTCACATTAAATGTTTTAGCACTGTCAAATATAGCTTAATGTGAATAACTTTTGGTATGATTTACCAAATGATCTAAAATTTTCAGAATATGTTGACATAGATAGAGTCTTGTATTGTTTGAAGTTTGGGGGAAATTGGTCAACATATAAGCTCTTTTTTGTATGTTAAGCTTCATTAAGCTCCCCAAAAAACAAGCTTAATGTCCCCCATTTTCTTTGTGGAAGTTCAAAATCTATGAAACTTCTAGGACATGTTTGGGACATTGACAACTTGGGCTGTGCAACGTTTCATGTCAATTGATTTTGGTTTAGGCACATTATGGTACGTTAAGCTCTTTTTACATTAAGCTCTTCACATTAAATGTTTTAGCACTGTAAAATATAGCTTAATGTGAATAACTTTTGGTGTGATTTACTAAATGATCTGAAATTTTCAGAATATGTTGCCATAGATAGGGTCTTCTACTGTGTGAAGTTTGGGGGAGATTGGTAAACATCTAAGCTGTTTTCTGTACGTTAAGCTACATTAAGCTCCCCAAAAACCAAGCTTAATGTCCCCCATTTTCTTTGTGGAAGTTCAAAATCTATGAAACTTCTAGGACATGTTTGGGACATTGAGAACGTGGGCTGTGCAAAGTTTCAAGTCAATTGATTGAGGTTTAGGCACATTATGGTACGTTAAGCTCTTTTTACATTAAGCTCTTCACATTAAATGTTTTAGCACTGTAAAATATAGCTTAATGTGAATAACTTTTGGTGTGATTTACCAAATGACCTGAAATGTTCAAAATATGTTGCCATAGATTGAGTCTTCTACTGTGTGAAGTTTGGGAGCGATTGGTAAACATCTAAGCTCTTTTTTGTACGTTAAGCCACAATAAGCTCCCCAAAAAACAAGCTTAATGTCCCCCATTTTCTTTGTGGAAGGCTGATATCTATGAAGCTTGTAGGACATGTTTGGTAAGTTGAGAACTTGGGCTGTGCAAAGTTTCAAGTCAATTTATTGAGGTTTAGGCACATTATGGTACGTTAAGCTCTTTTTACATTAAGCTTTTCACATTACCGTATTTTTCGCTCCATAAGACGCACCTAGGTTTTAGAGGCAGAAAACAGGAAAAAAAAATTCTGAACTAATGGACTGCAGACATAGTACAGGAGATGACCAGAGACTGCGGACACAGTACAGGGATGACCAGAGACTGCGGACACAGTACAGGAGATGACCAGAGACTGCGGACACAGTACAGGAGATGACCAGAGACTGCGGACACAGTACAGGAGATGACCAGAGACTGCGGACACAGTACAGGAGATGACCAGAGACTGCGGACACAGTACAGGAGATGACCAGAGACTGCGGACATAGTACAGGAGATGACCAGAGACTGCGGACACAGTACAGGAGATGACCAGAGACTGCAGACACAGTACAGGAGATGACCAGAGACTGCGGACACAGTACAGGAGATGACCAGAGACTGCGGACACAGTGCAGGGGATGACCAGAGACTGCGGAGACAGTGCAGGGGATGACCAGAGACTGCGGACACAGTGCAGGGGATGACCAGAGACTGCGGACACAGTGCAGGGGATGACCTGAGACTGCGGACACAGTGCAGGGGATGACCAGAGACTGCAGACACAGTACAGGAGATGACCAGAGACTGCGGACACAGTGCAGGGGATGACCAGAGACTGCGGACACAGTGAAGGGGTTGACCAGAGACTGCGGACACAGTGCAGGGGATGACCAGAGACTGCGGACACAGTGCAGGGGATGACCAGAGACTGCGGACACAGTGCAGGGGATGACCAGAGACTGCGGACACAGTACAGGGATGACCAGAGACTGCGGACACAGCACAGGGATGACCAGAGACTGCGGACAGCACAGGGATGACCAGAGACTGTGGATAGTACAGGGGATGACTGCTGACCTTTGGGGAGAGGGGGGAGCGGGTACCTGAATTTGAGAGATACCCGCTCCCACTTCCGCGGAGTTGTTCTTTCATCTTACCTGTTCCTCTATCCAGCCGCGCGCTGTCTTCCCGGCTTCTGTAATGGCGCTCTGCATGACAGCCGGGTGCCCAGTGCGCATGAGCGAGAAGCACTTGCGCTTTGTGATTGGTCCGGCGGCTTCTGGGATCTGTCATGTGTCCCAGGTGCCGCCTTACCATTCACAAAAAGCACCGCTTCCTGCGCATGCGCACTTGGCACCCGGCTGTCATGCCCACACTACAGAAGCCGGGAAGACCGCGCCGCTGGATAGAGGAACGGGTAAGATGAAAGAACAACTGCACGGAAGTGGGAGCGGGTACCTGTCAAATTCAGGTACCCGATCCCCCTCCCTCCCCAAAGGTCAGCAGTCATCTCTATAAGGTCCCGCTGTAGAGCTGAGCGGCCGGCCCGGTATTCTGACACGGCGGCTGTGGAAATACCGGACCGGCCGCTCCATATTCGCTCCATAAGACGCACTAACATTTTCCCCCCTTTTTTGGGGGGAAAAAAGTGCGTCTTATGGAGCGAAAAATACGGTAAATGTTTTAGCACTGTCAAATATAGCTTAATGTGAATAACTTTTGGTGTGATTTACCAAATGACCTGAAATTTTCAGAATATGTTGCCATAGATAGGGTCTTCTAATGTATAAAGTTTGGGGGAGATTGGTAAACATCTAAGCTGTTTTTTGTACGTTAAGCTACATTAAGCTCCCCAAAAAACAAGCTTAATATCCCCCATTTTCTTTGTGGAAGTTCAAAATCTATGAAGCTTCTAGAACATGTTTGGTAAGTTGAGAACTTGGGCTGTGCAAAGTTTCAAGTCAATTGATTGAGGTTTAGGTACATTATGGTACGTTAAGCTCTTTTTACATTCAGCTGTTCACATTAAATGTTTTAGCACTGTCAAATATAGCTTAATGTGAATAACTTTTGGTATGATTTACCAAATGATCTAAAATTTTCAGAATATGTTGACATAGATAGAGTCTTGTATTGTTTGAAGTTTGGGGGAAATTGGTCAACATATAAGCTCTTTTTTGTATGTTAAGCTTCATTAAGCTCCCCAAAAAACAAGCTTAATGTCCCCCATTTTCTTTGTGGAAGTTCAAAATCTATGAAACTTCTAGGACATGTTTGGGACATTGACAACTTGGGCTGTGCAACGTTTCATGTCAATTGATTTTGGTTTAGGCACATTATGGTACGTTAAGCTCTTTTTACATTAAGCTCTTCACATTAAATGTTTTAGCACTGTAAAATATAGCTTAATGTGAATAACTTTTGGTGTGATTTACTAAATGATCTGAAATTTTCAGAATATGTTGCCATAGATAGGGTCTTCTACTGTGTGAAGTTTGGGGGAGATTGGTAAACATCTAAGCTGTTTTCTGTACGTTAAGCTACATTAAGCTCCCCAAAAACCAAGCTTAATGTCCCCCATTTTCTTTGTGGAAGTTCAAAATCTATGAAACTTCTAGGACATGTTTGGGACATTGAGAACGTGGGCTGTGCAAAGTTTCAAGTCAATTGATTGAGGTTTAGGCACATTATGGTACGTTAAGCTCTTTTTACATTAAGCTCTTCACATTAAATGTTTTAGCACTGTAAAATATAGCTTAATGTGAATAACTTTTGGTGTGATTTACCAAATGACCTGAAATGTTCAAAATATGTTGCCATAGATTGAGTCTTCTACTGTGTGAAGTTTGGGAGCGATTGGTAAACATCTAAGCTCTTTTTTGTACGTTAAGCCACAATAAGCTCCCCAAAAAACAAGCTTAATGTCCCCCATTTTCTTTGTGGAAGGCTGATATCTATGAAGCTTGTAGGACATGTTTGGTAAGTTGAGAACTTGGGCTGTGCAAAGTTTCAAGTCAATTTATTGAGGTTTAGGCACATTATGGTACGTTAAGCTCTTTTTACATTAAGCTTTTCACATTACCGTATTTTTCGCTCCATAAGACGCACCTAGGTTTTAGAGGCAGAAAACAGGAAAAAAAAATTCTGAACTAATGGACTGCAGACATAGTACAGGAGATGACCAGAGACTGCGGACACAGTACAGGGATGACCAGAGACTGCGGACACAGTACAGGAGATGACCAGAGACTGCGGACACAGTACAGGAGATGACCAGAGACTGCGGACACAGTACAGGAGATGACCAGAGACTGCGGACACAGTACAGGAGATGACCAGAGACTGCGGACACAGTACAGGAGATGACCAGAGACTGCGGACACAGTACAGGAGATGACCAGAGACTGCGGACACAGTACAGGAGATGACCAGAGACTGCAGACACAGTGCAGGGGATGACCAGAGACTGCAGACACAGTACAGGAGATGACCAGAGACTGCGGACACAGTGCAGGGGATGACCAGAGACTGCGGACACAGTGAAGGGGTTGACCAGAGACTGCGGACACAGTGCAGGGGATGACCAGAGACTGCGGACACAGTGCAGGGGATGACCAGAGACTGCGGACACAGTGCAGGGGATGACCAGAGACTGCGGACACAGTACAGGGATGACCAGAGACTGCGGACACAGCACAGGGATGACCAGAGACTGCGGACAGCACAGGGATGACCAGAGACTGTGGATAGTACAGGGGATGACTGCTGACCTTTGGGGAGAGGGGGGAGCGGGTACCTGAATTTGAGAGATACCCGCTCCCACTTCCGCGGAGTTGTTCTTTCATCTTACCTGTTCCTCTATCCAGCCGCGCGCTGTCTTCCCGGCTTCTGTAATGGCGCTCTGCATGACAGCCGGGTGCCCAGTGCGCATGAGCGAGAAGCACTTGCGCTTTGTGATTGGTCCGGCGGCTTCTGGGATCTGTCATGTGTCCCAGGTGCCGCCTTACCATTCACAAAAAGCACCGCTTCCTGCGCATGCGCACTTGGCACCCGGCTGTCATGCCCACACTACAGAAGCCGGGAAGACCGCGCCGCTGGATAGAGGAACGGGTAAGATGAAAGAACAACTGCACGGAAGTGGGAGCGGGTACCTGTCAAATTCAGGTACCCGATCCCCCTCCCTCCCCAAAGGTCAGCAGTCATCTCTATAAGGTCCCGCTGTAGAGCTGAGCGGCCGGCCCGGTATTCTGACAGGGCGGCTGTGGAAATACCGGACCGGCCGCTCCATATTCGGTCCATAAGACGCACTAACATTTTCCCCCCTTTTTTGGGGGGAAAAAAGTGCGTCTTATGGAGCAAAAAATACGGTAAATGTTTTAGCACTGTCAAATATAGCTTAATGTGAATAACTTTTGGTGTGATTTACCAAATGACCTGAAATTTTCAGAATATGTTGCCATAGATAGGGTCTTCTAATGTATAAAGTTTGGGGGAGATTGGTAAACATCTAAGCTGTTTTTTGTACGTTAAGCTACATTAAGCTCCCCAAAAAACAAGCTTAATATCCCCCATTTTCTTTGTGGAAGTTCAAAATCTATGAAGCTTCTAGAACATGTTTGGTAAGTTGAGAACTTGGGCTGTGCAAAGTTTCAAGTCAATTGATTGAGGTTTAGGTACATTATGGTACGTTAAGCTCTTTTTACATTCAGCTGTTCACATTAAATGTTTTAGCACTGTCAAATATAGCTTAATGTGAATAACTTTTGGTATGATTTACCAAATGATCTAAAATTTTCAGAATATGTTGACATAGATAGAGTCTTGTATTGTTTGAAGTTTGGGGGAAATTGGTCAACATATAAGCTCTTTTTTGTATGTTAAGCTTCATTAAGCTCCCCAAAAAACAAGCTTAATGTCCCCCATTTTCTTTGTGGAAGTTCAAAATCTATGAAACTTCTAGGACATGTTTGGGACATTGACAACTTGGGCTGTGCAACGTTTCATGTCAATTGATTTTGGTTTAGGCACATTATGGTACGTTAAGCTCTTTTTACATTAAGCTCTTCACATTAAATGTTTTAGCACTGTAAAATATAGCTTAATGTGAATAACTTTTGGTGTGATTTACTAAATGATCTGAAATTTTCAGAATATGTTGCCATAGATAGGGTCTTCTACTGTGTGAAGTTTGGGGGAGATTGGTAAACATCTAAGCTGTTTTCTGTACGTTAAGCTACATTAAGCTCCCCAAAAACCAAGCTTAATGTCCCCCATTTTCTTTGTGGAAGTTCAAAATCTATGAAACTTCTAGGACATGTTTGGGACATTGAGAACGTGGGCTGTGCAAAGTTTCAAGTCAATTGATTGAGGTTTAGGCACATTATGGTACGTTAAGCTCTTTTTACATTAAGCTCTTCACATTAAATGTTTTAGCACTGTAAAATATAGCTTAATGTGAATAACTTTTGGTGTGATTTACCAAATGACCTGAAATGTTCAAAATATGTTGCCATAGATTGAGTCTTCTACTGTGTGAAGTTTGGGAGCGATTGGTAAACATCTAAGCTCTTTTTTGTACGTTAAGCCACAATAAGCTCCCCAAAAAACAAGCTTAATGTCCCCCATTTTCTTTGTGGAAGGCTGATATCTATGAAGCTTGTAGGACATGTTTGGTAAGTTGAGAACTTGGGCTGTGCAAAGTTTCAAGTCAATTTATTGAGGTTTAGGCACATTATGGTACGTTAAGCTCTTTTTACATTAAGCTTTTCACATTACCGTATTTTTCGCTCCATAAGACGCACCTAGGTTTTAGAGGCAGAAAACAGGAAAAAAAAATTCTGAACTAATGGACTGCAGACATAGTACAGGAGATGACCAGAGACTGCGGACACAGTACAGGGATGACCAGAGACTGCGGACACAGTACAGGAGATGACCAGAGACTGCGGACACAGTACAGGAGATGACCAGAGACTGCGGACACAGTACAGGAGATGACCAGAGACTGCGGACACAGTACAGGAGATGACCAGAGACTGCGGACACAGTACAGGAGATGACCAGAGACTGCGGACACAGTACAGGAGATGACCAGAGACTGCGGACACAGTACAGGAGATGACCAGAGACTGCAGACACAGTACAGGAGATGACCAGAGACTGCGGACACAGTACAGGGGATGACCAGAGACTGCGGACACAGTACAGGGGATGACCAGAGACTGCGGACACAGTGCAGGGGATGACCAGAGACTGCGGACACAGTGCAGGGGATGACCAGAGACTGCGGACACAGTGCAGGGGATGACCTGAGACTGCGGACACAGTGCAGGGGATGACCAGAGACTGCAGACACAGTACAGGAGATGACCAGAGACTGCGGACACAGTGCAGGGGATGACCAGAGACTGCGGACACAGTGAAGGGGTTGACCAGAGACTGCGGACACAGTGCAGGGGATGACCAGAGACTGCGGACACAGTGCAGGGGATGACCAGAGACTGCGGACACAGTGCAGGGGATGACCAGAGACTGCGGACACAGTGCAGGGGATGACCAGAGACTGCGGACACAGTGCAGGGGATGACCAGAGACTGCGGACACAGCACAGGGATGACCAGAGACTGCGGACAGCACAGGGATGACCAGAGACTGTGGATAGTACAGGGGATGACTGCTGACCTTTGGGGAGAGGGGGGAGCGGGTACCTGAATTTGAGAGATACCCGCTCCCACTTCCGCGGAGTTGTTCTTTCATCTTACCTGTTCCTCTATCCAGCCGCGCGCTGTCTTCCCGGCTTCTGTAATGGCGCTCTGCATGACAGCCGGGTGCCCAGTGCGCATGAGCGAGAAGCACTTGCGCTTTGTGATTGGTCCGGCGGCTTCTGGGATCTGTCATGTGTCCCAGGTGCCGCCTTACCATTCACAAAAAGCACCGCTTCCTGCGCATGCGCACTTGGCACCCGGCTGTCATGCCCACACTACAGAAGCCGGGAAGACCGCGCCGCTGGATAGAGGAACGGGTAAGATGAAAGAACAACTGCACGGAAGTGGGAGCGGGTACCTGTCAAATTCAGGTACCCGATCCCCCTCCCTCCCCAAAGGTCAGCAGTCATCTCTATAAGGTCCCGCTGTAGAGCTGAGCGGCCGGCCCGGTATTCTGACAGGGCGGCTGTGGAAATACCGGACCGGCCGCTCCATATTCGGTCCATAAGACGCACTAACATTTTCCCCCCTTTTTTGGGGGGAAAAAAGTGCGTCTTATGGAGCGAAAAATACGGTAAATGTTTTAGCACTGTCAAATATAGCTTAATGTGAATAACCTTTGGTGTGATTTACCAAATGACCTGAAATTTTCAGAATATGTTGCCATAGATAGGGTCTTCTAATGTATAAAGTTTGGGGGAGATTGGTAAACATCTAAGCTGTTTTTTGTACGTTAAGCTACATTAAGCTCCCCAAAAAACAAGCTTAATATCCCCCATTTTCTTTGTGGAAGTTCAAAATCTATGAAGCTTCTAGAACATGTTTGGTAAGTTGAGAACTTGGGCTGTGCAAAGTTTCAAGTCAATTGATTGAGGTTTAGGTACATTGTGGTACGTTAAGCTCTTTTTACATTCAGCTGTTCACATTAAATGTTTTAGCACTGTCAAATATAGCTTAATGTGAATAACTTTTGGTATGATTTACCAAATGATCTAAAATTTTCAGAATATGTTGACATAGATAGAGTCTTGTATTGTTTGAAGTTTGGGGGAAATTGGTCAACATATAAGCTCTTTTTTGTATGTTAAGCTTCATTAAGCTCCCCAAAAAACAAGCTTAATGTCCCCCATTTTCTTTGTGGAAGTTCAAAATCTATGAAACTTCTAGGACATGTTTGGGACATTGACAACTTGGGCTGTGCAACGTTTCATGTCAATTGATTTTGGTTTAGGCACATTATGGTACGTTAAGCTCTTTTTACATTAAGCTCTTCACATTAAATGTTTTAGCACTGTAAAATATAGCTTAATGTGAATAACTTTTGGTGTGATTTACTAAATGATCTGAAATTTTCAGAATATGTTGCCATAGATAGGGTCTTCTACTGTGTGAAGTTTGGGGGAGATTGGTAAACATCTAAGCTGTTTTCTGTACGTTAAGCTACATTAAGCTCCCCAAAAACCAAGCTTAATGTCCCCCATTTTCTTTGTGGAAGTTCAAAATCTATGAAACTTCTAGGACATGTTTGGGACATTGAGAACGTGGGCTGTGCAAAGTTTCAAGTCAATTGATTGAGGTTTAGGCACATTATGGTACGTTAAGCTCTTTTTACATTAAGCTCTTCACATTAAATGTTTTAGCACTGTAAAATATAGCTTAATGTGAATAACTTTTGGTGTGATTTACCAAATGACCTGAAATGTTCAAAATATGTTGCCATAGATTGAGTCTTCTACTGTGTGAAGTTTGGGAGCGATTGGTAAACATCTAAGCTCTTTTTTGTACGTTAAGCCACAATAAGCTCCCCAAAAAACAAGCTTAATGTCCCCCATTTTCTTTGTGGAAGGCTGATATCTATGAAGCTTGTAGGACATGTTTGGTAAGTTGAGAACTTGGGCTGTGCAAAGTTTCAAGTCAATTTATTGAGGTTTAGGCACATTATGGTACGTTAAGCTCTTTTTACATTAAGCTTTTCACATTACCGTATTTTTCGCTCCATAAGACGCACCTAGGTTTTAGAGGCAGAAAACAGGAAAAAAAAATTCTGAACTAATGGACTGCAGACATAGTACAGGAGATGACCAGAGACTGCGGACACAGTACAGGGATGACCAGAGACTGCGGACACAGTACAGGAGATGACCAGAGACTGCGGACACAGTACAGGAGATGACCAGAGACTGCGGACACAGTACAGGAGATGACCAGAGACTGCGGACACAGTACAGGAGATGACCAGAGACTGCGGACACAGTACAGGAGATGACCAGAGACTGCAGACACAGTACAGGAGATGACCAGAGACTGCGGACACAGTGCAGGAGATGACCAGAGACTGCGGACACAGTGCAGGGGATGACCAGAGACTGCGGACACAGTGCAGGGGATGACCAGAGACTGCGGACACAGTGCAGGGGATGACCAGAGACTGCGGACACAGTGCAGGGGATGACCTGAGACTGCGGACACAGTGCAGGGGATGACCAGAGACTGCAGACACAGTACAGGAGATGACCAGAGACTGCGGACACAGTGCAGGGGATGACCAGAGACTGCGGACACAGTGAAGGGGTTGACCAGAGACTGCGGACACAGTGCAGGGGATGACCAGAGACTGCGGACACAGTGCAGGGGATGACCAGAGACTGCGGACACAGTGCAGGGGATGACCAGAGACTGCGGACACAGTACAGGGATGACCAGAGACTGCGGACACAGCACAGGGATGACCAGAGACTGCGGACAGCACAGGGATGACCAGAGACTGTGGATAGTACAGGGGATGACTGCTGACCTTTGGGGAGAGGGGGGAGCGGGTACCTGAATTTGAGAGATACCCGCTCCCACTTCCGCGGAGTTGTTCTTTCATCTTACCTGTTCCTCTATCCAGCCGCGCGCTGTCTTCCCGGCTTCTGTAATGGCGCTCTGCATGACAGCCGGGTGCCCAGTGCGCATGAGCGAGAAGCACTTGCGCTTTGTGATTGGTCCGGCGGCTTCTGGGATCTGTCATGTGTCCCAGGTGCCGCCTTACCATTCACAAAAAGCACCGCTTCCTGCGCATGCGCACTTGGCACCCGGCTGTCATGCCCACACTACAGAAGCCGGGAAGACCGCGCCGCTGGATAGAGGAACGGGTAAGATGAAAGAACAACTGCACGGAAGTGGGAGCGGGTACCTGTCAAATTCAGGTACCTGATCCCCCTCCCTCCCCAAAGGTCAGCAGTCATCTCTATAAGGTCCCGCTGTAGAGCTGAGCGGCCGGCCCGGTATTCTGACAGGGCGGCTGTGGAAATACCGGACCGGCCGCTCCATATTCGGTCCATAAGACGCACTAACATTTTCCCCCCTTTTTTGGGGGGAAAAAAGTGCGTCTTATGGAGCGAAAAATACGGTAAATGTTTTAGCACTGTCAAATATAGCTTAATGTGAATAACTTTTGGTGTGATTTACCAAATGACCTGAAATTTTCAGAATATGTTGCCATAGATAGGGTCTTCTAATGTATAAAGTTTGGGGGAGATTGGTAAACATCTAAGCTGTTTTTTGTACGTTAAGCTACATTAAGCTCCCCAAAAAACAAGCTTAATATCCCCCATTTTCTTTGTGGAAGTTCAAAATCTATGAAGCTTCTAGAACATGTTTGGTAAGTTGAGAACTTGGGCTGTGCAAAGTTTCAAGTCAATTGATTGAGGTTTAGGTACATTGTGGTACGTTAAGCTCTTTTTACATTCAGCTGTTCACATTAAATGTTTTAGCACTGTCAAATATAGCTTAATGTGAATAACTTTTGGTATGATTTACCAAATGATCTAAAATTTTCAGAATATGTTGACATAGATAGAGTCTTGTATTGTTTGAAGTTTGGGGGAAATTGGTCAACATATAAGCTCTTTTTTGTATGTTAAGCTTCATTAAGCTTCCCAAAAAACAAGCTTAATGTCCCCCATTTTCTTTGTGGAAGTTCAAAATCTATGAAACTTCTAGGACATGTTTGGGACATTGACAACTTGGGCTGTGCAACGTTTCATGTCAATTGATTTTGGTTTAGGCACATTATGGTACGTTAAGCTCTTTTTACATTAAGCTCTTCACATTAAATGTTTTAGCACTGTAAAATATAGCTTAATGTGAATAACTTTTGGTGTGATTTACCAAATGACCTGAAATGTTCAAAATATGTTGCCATAGATTGAGTCTTCTACTGTGTGAAGTTTGGGAGCGATTGGTAAACATCTAAGCTCTTTTTTGTACGTTAAGCCACAATAAGCTCCCCAAAAAACAAGCTTAATGTCCCCCATTTTCTTTGTGGAAGGCTGATATCTATGAAACTTGTAGGACATGTTTGGTAAGTTGAGAACTTGGGCTGTGCAAAGTTTCAAGTCAATTTATTGAGGTTTAGGCACATTATGGTACGTTAAGCTCTTTTTACATTAAGCTTTTCACATTACCGTATTTTTCGCTCCATAAGACGCACCTAGGTTTTAGAGGCAGAAAACAGGAAAAAAAAATTCTGAACTAATGGACTGCAGACATAGTACAGGAGATGACCAGAGACTGCGGACACAGTACAGGGATGACCAGAGACTGCGGACACAGTGCAGGAGATGACCAGAGACTGCGGACACAGTGCAGGAGATGACCAGAGACTGCGGACACAGTGCAGGAGATGACCAGAGACTGCGGACACAGTGCAGGAGATGACCAGAGACTGCGGACACAGTGCAGGGGATGACCAGAGACTGCGGACACAGTGCAGGGGATGACCAGAGACTGCGGACACAGTGCAGGGGATGACCAGAGACTGCGGACACAGTGCAGGGGATGACCAGAGACTGCGGACACAGTGCAGGGGATGACCAGAGACTGCGGACACAGTGCAGGGGATGACCAGAGACTGCAGACACAGTGCAGGAGATGACCAGAGACTGCGGACACAGTGCAGGGGATGACCAGAGACTGCGGACACAGTGAAGGGGATGACCAGAGACTGCGGACACAGTGCAGGGGATGACCAGAGACTGCGGACACAGTGCAGGGGATGACCAGAGACTGCGGACACAGTGCAGGGGATGACCAGAGACTGCGGACACAGTACAGGGATGACCAGAGACTGCGGACACAGCACAGGGATGACCAGAGACTGCGGACACAGCACAGGGATGACCAGAGACTGCGGACAGCACAGGGATGACCAGAGACTGTGGATAGTACAGGGGATGACTGCTGACCTTTGGGGAGGGGGGGGAGCGGGTACCTGAATTTGAGAGATACCCGCTCCCACTTCCGCGGAGTTGTTCTTTCATCTTACATGTTCCTCGATCCAGCCGCGCGCTGTCTTCCCGGCTTCTGTAATGGCGCTCTGCATGACAGCCGGGTGCCCAGTGCGCATGAGCGAGAAGCACTTGCGCTTTGTGATTGGTCCGGCGGCTTCTGGGATCTGTCATGTGTCCCAGGTGCCGCCTTACCATTCACAAAAAGCACCGCTTCCTGCGCATGCGCACTTGGCACCCGGCTGTCATGCCCACACTACAGAAGCCGGGAAGACCGCGCCGCTGGATAGAGGAACGGGTAAGATGAAAGAACAACTGCACGGAAGTGGGAGCGGGTACCTGTCAAATTCAGGTACCCGATCCCCGTCCCTCCCCAAAGGTCAGCAGTCATCTCTATAAGATCCCGCTGTAGAGCTGAGCGGCCGGCCCGGTATTCTGACACGGCGGCTGTGGAAATACCGGACCGGCCGCTCCATATTCGGTCCATAAGACGCACTAACATTTTCCCCCCTTTTTTGGGGGGAAAAAAGTGCGTCTTATGGAGCGAAAAATACGGTAAATGTTTTAGCACTGTCAAATATAGCGTAATGTGAATAACTTTTGGTATGATTTACCAAATGACCTGAAATTTTCAGAATATTTTGCCATAGATTGAGTCTTCTAATGTGTGAAGTTTGGAAGAGATTGGTAAACATCTAAGCTCTTTTTTGTACGTTAAGCCACATTAAGCTCCCCAAAAAACAAGCTTAATGTCCCCCATTTTCTTTGTGGAAGGCTGACATCTATGAAGCTTCTAGGACATGTTTGGTAAGTTGAGAACTTGGGCTGTGCAAAGTTTCAAGTCAATTGATTGAGGTTTAGGTACATTATGGTACGTTAAGCTCTTTTTACATTAAGCTGCTCACATTAAATGTTTTAGCACTGTCAAATATAGCTTAATGTGAATAACTTTTGGTATGATTTACCAAATGATCTAAAATTTTCAGAATATGTTGCCATAGATAGGGTCTTCTACTGTGTGAAGTTTGGGGGAGATTGGTAAACATCTAAGCTGTTTTCTGTATGTTAAGCTACATTAAGCTCCCCAAAAAACAAGCTTAATGTCCCCCATTTTCTTTGTGGAAGTTCAAAATCTATGAAACTTCTAGGACATGTTTGGGACGTTGAGAACTTGGGCTGTGCAAAATTTCAAGTCAATTGATTTTGGTTTAGGTACATTATGGTTCGTTAAGCTCTTTTTACATTAAGCTCTTCACATTAAATGTTTTAGCACTGTCAAATATAGCTTAATGTGAATAACTTTTGGTGTGATTTACCAAATGACCTGAAATTTTCAGAATATGTTGACATAGATAGGGTCTTCTAATGTGTGAAGTTTGGGGGAAATTGGTCAACATCTAAGCTCTTTTTTGTACGTTAAGCTACATTAAGCTCCCCAAAAAACAAGCTTAATGTCCCCCATTTTCTTTGTGGAAGTTCAAAATCTATGAAAATTCTAAGACATGTTTGGGACGTTGAGAACTTGGGCTGTGCAAAGTTTCAAGTCAATTTATTTAGGTTTAGGCACATTATGGTACGTTAAACTCTTTTTACATTAAACTCTTCACATTAAATGTTTTAGCACTGTAATATATAGCTTAATGTAAATAACTTTTGGTGTGATTTACCAAATGACCTACAATTTTCAGAATATGTTGCCATAGATAGAGTCTTCTAATGTGTGAAGTTTGGGGGAGATTGGTCAACATCTAAGCTCTTTTTTGTACATTAAGCTACATTAAGCTCCCCAAAAAACAAGCTTAATGTCCCCCATTTTCTTTGTGGAAGGTTGAAATCTATGAAACTTCTAGGACATGTTTGGGACGTTGAGAACTTGGGCTGTGCAAAGTTTCAAGTCAATTGATTAAGATTTAGACAGTTTATTACACGTTAAGCTACATTAAGCCATTTTCACATTAAATGTTTTAGTCTGTCCCTGGAATTTATCATTTGGGGATGAAATGGTGGCTTATAAACATTGGCAGGCAATGGGTTATTGTGATTGTTGAGGATTACACTTCTAGGCACCATGAGTGATGTAGAATAAATTGCTGAACAATGATTAAGATTTGATTTACTTTGGAGGACATTAAGAAAATGTTCATCTATTAAATAATGTTTAAATAATTGTTTCAAAGTATGTGTGTTTATTTACTTTAAACTCTTTTTTGGAATGGATAAGGGGCGCTAATGTGTACTTGTACTCATTCCCCTGGGTGGGAGATGTTCAGGGAAATGAAACATAGAGGAACACAGGGGATATCTGGGCACCTCTTTATTACAAAGGGGGATTCCACTATAATTATTCCCATATTATCCTCACCTCATTCTAAAGGCACCATAGGTGGAGATGGGGGGCAAAAGAAGAGGCTCTCAGATGCCTCTGTGCCTCAAAATTAGTAAAGGGGTGCTTTGCAAAGGGGAAGGCCTTTTAAACTCCCCTTCCAAGGTATTCCTAACAATATTGAAAGGCATGTGGTTTGGTCTGGTAAAGAACTTGCAACCATGGCCTTTTGGTAGTATGCTCACTGTATTTACTGCATTCTAGATGCATTTTACCCAAGTATTTACAAATCAAGCAGGTATTGTGTATTATGGATATAATACATTGCTACATAAAGAATTGTTGCCAACAACCAGCTAAAGACTACTTTCACATTGATCCGCAGCAAAACACTTGGCATGTGTTTTTGTTGTGTTTTTACTGTGTTTTTATCACGTTTGCAGTGCATTTTTTTAATGGTCCTTTCACATAAAGTGGTGGATCCGCTTAATCAGCGGGGGATCTTTCCGCTGATCCCTGCTGAGCAAAAGGATGACAGCTCTGTGTCCTCTCTACTGCTGCAGAACAGGCACAGAGCAGCTCACTCTCTTCAATGGGTGGTCAGATGAAAATGGACCGCCTGTCAATTTTCATCCAAACCGATCTGACGGATGGAAGGGGAATTGGGCCCCCATTCCTCCCTTTTTGGTGGATCGGATTGGATGTCGGCGGGTATAAACAGACACATGTCCGTTTACACCCCCCGTTCTATAGAGGAGAATGTAGGCTCCAAACAAGTCCACCTGAAAAACAAGCAGGTGGACCCGATTGGAATATCCATGTGAAAGAGCCCTAAAGGACATGTAACTCAAAAAAATGCACCAAAAACTTGCATTTATGAAGCATATTTGCCATGTTTTCCATCAATTTCTTGGGGGAGGTGTGTTTTTGGTGCATGTTTTTACCACACCAAACCTGCACCAAGAATGCAGCAAGCAGGACTTTGAAAACTGCAGCAGACCCGCAACAGATCAGTGTGACGAGTTCAGTAGAAATATATGGTCGTCCATTTTTCTTCTGCTTTATTTAACACAAAAGTGGAAGAAAAATGGAGTGAAAGCAGCCTTAAAAAAGATATTTAGAATAGGTCAATACCATAAACAGTCTCTTTCTCTACTTTCAGTACCAGTAGTTGTCATCACATCACACCATGTTAAAAACTACTGGATTAAAATATGTCCTGTACATTCACATATAATTCATCCTGTTCCTATATTTCATCTAAATTTAAAATATGACCTATAAAAACCATTCATGTAATTATACTTTTTGCAGTCCATAAATAGATTCTGTGGTTTTTAATATTTTAGTTACTCAGGAGAAGGATCAAAAAGGTTAGTTAGGAGTAGTGGGGGAAAATACTGTATATAAAAACAGCATATTAAATTATCACTAAAATCTTAAGGAGTAAAATCTAGCATTAAACATATTTTATAACCTTTTTTTATCATTATATATTGCAACATGAAAGCATAAATTTAAGGTTTTATTATAAAAAAGAATAAAGTAACGATTAAAAATTAATGGTGATATATTCATACTGCTAGTATTTTATGACAGAAAAAAATATGAACTTTAAAACACATTTTAAAACATATACAGTTTACTGTTCTTTATTCAATCTTCGTGAAATCTGCAGAAAAAAATGAATTTGCTGTAACATTGCCAATTGGTTGTGTTCTTTTTTTTTGTGGAATACTGTAAACTACTTCAAGCAACCTCCTTCATTATCCCATATAATACATAGATTTAGAATACATGGGGAATTCTGACCCACCCAATGGAAATTTTATCTGATGGCAGTGGCTCAAGTCATACAACCATTCTACAATCAGAATTGTAAAAATATGCATTTCTTTCAAAATGTATCTTTCAAAAGTGATCCACAAGCAACATGCTTCCTATTTTAGGATGGGTCCACTCTGGACAGAGGAGCAAAAGAGACGCCTTTGGACATCAGCATTGTCAGTCTAGGAAGAAGGTAGTGTTAGATGAACTAGTAGATTTAGGGCAACTTTTTTGGGGGGAGGGAGGGGGAATAACAGTTTTACATACAGTATGTGAGTAAAAACTTACCATTGTATGCTACTTTTGCTAGACAGACAAACTGAAAAATAACCAACTTAATAACTGGATTAACAGGTGAAAATAAAGGGAAAAATCCTAAAAAGGAAACTAATGCAGCCACCGAATCCAAAAAGCTGGTAAACTGCATTATATTACATTTTGGTTTTAGGTTTAATACCATTTTAAGGAACGGTACAACTCTAATGGAATGCCTCAGCAAAACAGTAGTCTGGCAATACATATCTTGATACAGCATCAGCAATACCCTAATTGAATTCATTACAACTGAAAAAATAAGGTTTTTCAGGTAGTTTTGGATTCAACACTTGATTTTTTTTATTCAGTAGTCATAAGCTTGAATTGACTGTTGGAAGTAGCAGCCAGAAAAGATCTATAAAAGAAAAAGCTATAAATACAGTAAGTGAGTTAATTAAAAGCACAGCAGTAAGAGAGGGGGGTGGAGCCTGATCATAGCGGCACGGGAGAGGGTGTAGTAGGCACTCTCCATTAGCCTCCCCTTGTTTATCCTCCCTATGAGGCCTCGACAGAATGACCAGCAGCACTGAATGAGTGCAGGGACCCACCTGCAGGAGAGGGTTCGCGGAGTCCCTGGGACGGTCGGATCCAGGAGAGTGTCAAGAGAGAGCCGGGAGAGGGACACCTCGGGGTTTTCCCCCGACGCCCTGCGGCGGCTACTGAGGAGGAGTGGGGTTGCCAGGGAGACGGTCGGGCAGCCTGGAGCCAGGAGAGAGCCGGGAGAAGGATGCCTCGTGGTTTCCTCTGGCGTCTCGCGGCGGCTTTGGAGGAGGAGCAGGGTTGCCAAGGAGACGCCAGTGAGACGGTCGAGGCATTGGAGCGGCACCGACACGTGGGAAGCCGCGGAGGAGCTCTGGGAGCTCTGTGTATGAGAGAGATTGCCCGGCATCTGAGCAAGTGGGTGAAGTGGTTGAGAGCTAAGGACATACTGCCCCCACAATATACACAATTTCTAAATCTGCACAACATCTCCCTGTCTCCTCTACCTAACCTACCTCCACACCATCTCCATATCATCTCCATACCATTCTCAACCTTACAACTTTACAGTTTTACAATTTTATATCTCCACTCTCATAATACGGCTAAACATCTTACCTCCCACACTACTCCTTTCTCTATTCAACTATTAACCTGCATATCAACTCCAATCTAAGGGGACTTGTGATGGGAAGATAAGCTACATGAGCTACGTGAGACCCCTAGGAATCCCTTCAAGAGGCTAAAAGGGGATATAAATACAGAGGAGGACTGTTTCTGGAGTGAGGTTCCAACGCGGTGGGTGAGTGATGACCGTGGGTTTTCCTACAGGTCCCCTTTTACACGCCATATACATTGGATTAGTATATTAGACTTTTATATATATTGAGTTCCTGCACTAGATTCCTAGGTGCCCAGAATAAGACAGTGCCTTAAATACTCAACCTGAAAATAAAAGAATTAGGGGATTCCTAGGACAGGTCTGAAGATCGGGAGGAGTAAGAGAACAGGAGTTTCATGAAATAAGAGTTAAATTTTCAACAACAACATGAAAGGTAAAAATATCAAAGGGAGCGGGCCTAAGAACACCAAAACTGGTACGATTAAGAAGTATGTGTCACAAGGAAATGTTACCCCAGAAAGAACTCAGGGAATAAGTGAAAAAAGTGAATTGGAAATAAGTTTGGATAATAGCCCGAGACTTTCCCTGGGCTCAGTATATAATAATCAAATGGAAGGTATTGAACCGAGAGAGTGGGAAAGAGATATGCAAATACCTAACAAAAAAGAAATGGCGGAGATGTTTAAAGGTTTGGAAAATTCAATAAAGCAAGAGATGGGGATGATCCGGGAAGATCTGGGACAATTGTTAACTAGGGTGGAGGAAATGGAGGAGAAGGTATAAGCCCAAGCTCAGACCATCCCAAAATTAGAGAAATGGATAATTGAAGATAGAAAAGAACATAAGAGATTGCTTTATAAGATGGAAGAACAAGAAAATAGAGAAAGGAGAAATAATATCAGAGTAAGAGGAGTTCCGGAACTGACACAGGGGGAAGATCTAAAAGAGCTATCTGGTAAAATCTTGAACTTCATAATGGATAAATCGGATGAGGAGATGTTTAAACTGGACGAAGTATACAGGATTGGGAAGTATCAACAAGGAAAAGGGGTAGAAAAAACAAAGTGTGAAATACAGAAGGGCCGTGACTTAAGTCTAATTGGGTGGAGGGATGGAACTACAGCTATCTTAAGATTCCCGGAGGATATGGAAGAATTTTGTGACAAATTTGGACTGCAGAGACAAGTGACACCTGGTTGGGAAGTGGAGGAGGGAGAGCTGGACATTTGTGGGTCAGGAAAGTGGCAGCTGGTTAAAAGAGGAAATAGAGAATCAATAGATAAGGGGACATTGGGGAGGAGGGGGGGGGAGGTAAGCGGTCATGGGCAGAGTCGAACCCCTATAGAGGGATCAAAAGTGGAATATGATCCAAAGGCATAGGAAGCCTGGGGTGGTGGGGAGGCGGGAGGGAGGGGGGGAGGAGTTGGCAGGGGGGGAGGGTTAGGGAAGGTGGGGGTTGGGGGGAGGTGAGGGTGGGAGGGAAATGGATAATAAGGGTAATACTCTGCAGGATAGAGAGCGGTATTAAAAGCAAGGGTAAAGAGAAGGAGGATAGTTATGTGATCTCTAGTTAGAAGGGAAAAAAGAAGGATTTAAAAAGGATGGAAGATTTACAAGTCATCACTTATAATGTAAAGGGGTTAAATTGTCCTGGGAAGAGATTTAGGTTATTTAAGGAATAAGCAGTTTCGTGGGTTTTTTTTGCAGGAGACACATCTTGAGATAGAATCTAAGGTGAAGCTGAAATCTAGAGATTACTCAACATGGTATTATGCAGATTCCCCGATTAAGAGAGCTAAAGGGGTGGCAATAGGGTTCAGAAAAAATATAAGATTTGAACTGAAGGACAGAAAAGTGGACCCAGAGGGGAGATATTTGTTTTTGAAGGGTAAAATACAAGAGGTGGAGTGCACAGTAGCTAATATATACTGTCCAAATAAAAAACCAGAGGAGTACTTGAAGGGTGTGTTAAAAAAGTTGATGGATTTTAAAGAGGGTTGTATAATAGTGGCGGGAGATTTTAATTTTTGTATGGATCCACAAATTGATACAAATTCTAATGTGCAGCGAGAGGGGAGTAGATCTTTGAGACTATTAAAGAAGGTGATCCATGAATGCCAATTGGTAGATGCATGGAGAATCTTGCATATGAAAGATAGAGACTACACATTCTTCTCAAATGCACATTAGATGTATTCAAGGTTGGACTATGTATTGATAGAACATCACTTTATAGACTCAATGGTTAGAGCAGATATAGGAGTAATGACGCTTTCGGTTCATGCCCCTGTTGTATTGAGGATGGGATGGGGAAAGAGGAGAACAGAAGGGGTAGGTTGGAGACTGAATGAAGCACTTCTTATGGACAAGGATATTGCACAGAGGATTGGGAAGGAAATTGAGAGATTCTTTAAAGAGAATGAGACAGAGGATGTGTCTAAGGCAACAGTATGGGAGGCTCACAAGTCATATATAAGAGGAATTCTGATTGCAATTGGGGCAAGAAAGAAAAGAGAAAGAAGAGAAAAAATTAGTGGGTTCTTAAAGGATATATCGGAGCTAGAACAGCTACACAAAAATAGAATGCTAAAAGAAATTAAGCAGAAGATAACAAAAAAGAAAGAGGAACTGGAAACTCTGATGGAAGAGGAGAGAAGGAGAGTGTATAACAAAGTGTTAAGTGAAAATTTAAATGGGGAGATAGGCCAGGAAAATATCTAATGAGAACCTTAAGGAAAAAAAAAATAGGAATTATATAGATAAAATAAAAAGCCCCAAGGGAGAATTGGTCCACTCAAATAAAGAGATCGCAAAGATGTTTGTGGATTATTACAGGAAGTTGTATAATATCACCCCATACGATGAAGTAAATAATATGGAAAAGGAAAAAAGGGAAAAAAGGAAGATTTATCTAAAAAATGCGGGATTACCGAAAATAAAAGAGGACCAACTAAATTCCCTTGAAGCAGAGATTACACAAGAAGAGTAGTAGTAAAAAGTATGGAGATGGGGAAGAGTCCAGGACCAGATGGTTATACAGCAGGGTACTATAAAAAATTTAGTGAAATATTAAACCCCAAATTGGAAAAATATATGAACGCCCTGGGAGGAGAGATGGACATGAGGGGAGAATCTTTACAGGCTCATGTGGTACTGTTACATAAAGAAGGGAAAGACGTCTCGCAATGTTCGAGTTATAGGCCCATTTCACTGTTGAATTTAGACACCAAGATATATGCAAAGGTCCTAGCGAATAGGTTGAAGGAGTTTATGCCTAAATGGATACATGGAGATCAGGTGGGCTTTGTCCCAGGAAGAGAGGGCAGGGACAATGGGCTGAGATTCCTGATGCTGATACAGAGATGTAAAAAAGGGGAGGTACCGGTGGTGGCCCTTTCAATTGACGCAGAAAAGGCCTTTGATAGAGTAGACTGGGGCTTCATGATGGACACCTTAGAAGGACCTGGGAATTGGAGGTAGAATGAGGGAATGGATTGGAAAACTGTACAGTAAACCCTCTGCAGTGGTAATAGTAAATGGGGAAAAAACAGAGCCCATTGGGATGTCAAATGGAACAAGGCAGGGCTGCCCTTTGTCCCCCTTATTATATGTTTTGTCATTAGAGCCTCTTTTATCAACAATAAGGAAAAATGGAGTTATAAGGGGAATTCAGATAGGAAGTGTAGAACATAAAGTGGCAGCTTTTGCTGATGATCTGCTGTTTTATGTGGGGAATCCCAGGATAACACTCCCAAATCTAATGAAACTGCTGAAGGAATATGGAGAATTATCAAATTTAAAAATCAATCCAACAAAAACTGAGATCTTAAACATAAACATCCCAAAGAGTGAACAAGAAAAAATACTAGAAGAATTTCCCTTTATTTGGAAAGTAAGAGATATAAAATATTTGGGAGTAAGGCTCAGCGCGTCGTATAAAAACTTGTATAAGCTAAACTATATTTCATTATTAAATGAAGTAAAGGGGAATTAAAAGCGTTAGAGAGAGGAATCCCATCATGGTTAGGACATATAAACTTGGTAAAAATGATAATTGTACCAAAAATCTTATACAGATTCCAAATGATACCAATTAAACTCCCGGAAGCTTTTTTTAAAGTAATAAAAAGCATGATAACGGGATATATCTGGAGGAAGAAAAAACCGAGGGTGTCCCACGAAATACTAAGTAGAGATAAAGAGAAGGGTGGTCTGGGAGTTCCAGATATAAAGAGATATTATAAAGCAGTAATATTAGGGAGAATCTTTGATTGGACGTTCAATTTAGAGGGGAAAAGTTGGGTAAAAATTGAGAATACACTTAGTGGAACTAAATTGAATAGAATAATATGGTTACCGACACAATATAGAGGATTGAAGGAGGATTTAAGTTTGTACACTGTAAATGTATTAAGGGAATGGGATAAAATACACAAATATATGAAATGGGAATTTAATTCTATACTTATGCCACTAAAAAACACAGAATTTTTTCCACCAGGTAGAGAAGAGATAACAGGTAGATGGTTTATAAAGGAGGATGTCCAACTCAGAGATATAATGGGGGATGGGAAATTGAAGACCTTTAAAGAGCTGGAAAAGGGAAATATTTTCACTAGGCTAGATGAGTGGCGTTATTATCAATTAAAACGTTTTTGGGGAAATCTCACAAAACCCCTGAGAACGAAAAAGGATTGGAATTTGTTTGAAAGGTTGTTGGATACACGGGGTGATGGGAAACATGGAATAGCTAAAGTATATGGAATTCTCACAGATTTAGACACAAACACTAAACCATTGCACATTGTGAATTGGGAAAGAGACATGGGGGTGGTATTAGATGAAGGAAAACAGAAGAAAATAAATATATTAGTTCACGGAAATGTAAGTTTGAGGGATGTGGAATTAAATTATAAATGTTTGACAAGATGGCACATTGTTCCGAGTGTGGAGGGTAAGATAAGTGCGGAGAAATCACAGTGGTGTTGGCGAGAGTGTGGGGAAGTGGGGACAGTTTATCATATTTGGTGGGAATGTCCAAAGATTCAAATATTCTGGAAAAAATAATATATTTAATAGAGAACATCATTGAAATGAACATCGGGTTAGATCCTGGGATGTGCCTGTTACATAGTTCAGAAATATCAGTTAGTAAATATAAGAAATTAGGTTTAGGGTACTATTTGAACGCAGCAAAAAGCCTGATCCCCAAATATTGGAAGAAAAAAGAAATACCGAAAGAGGAGGAGTGGATAGAGAGAGTAAACTGGACTAGGGAGATGGAGAAGACATATTATATACAGGAAGATAAGCTGGAGATATATCTCGCGAAATGGGAAAAATGGGAAAATTTTGTAACAAGTATGAGAAAGTGAAAAGTAGAACGTCATAGAGAATAATTGGGTAGGATATGCTTGCTTTGGATACAAGACAAGGAAATGCAGAGCGGGGGGGGGGAGGGGTCAAGGTTTTAAGAGGGGGGGTTATTGAAATTATAAGAAACAATCGTATATTTATGATGATAGAGATGAAAATGTCTTTTTGTTATCTTTTTTCTATTGTTATTTCTGTGAAAATTATTAATAAATATTTAAATAAAAAAAAAAAAAATACAGTAAGTGTACTTAAAAATGAAAGCTAAAGCCCTCAACTTCATACAAATTCCAACTCACCACAATGCAACCCCATCCCATCCCTGCATTTCCAATTATTAACAAAATATTCAAAATATAGACTGTGGGTATGTATTTGGGAGAAAATTGGCAAGTGTCAGGACAGTACATGTGTACTTAAATAGCCGGCATTGAAAAGAAGCTCTACAGTATGGCCCAATTTTAATTTATCTGACCACCATTGTAGTCTGCTGCCTCTACTTTTAGTGTAACAGCCATGGTAAAATGACCAGCCCCTTGAGTGCCACATGCATGAGGAAACACATGACTGTGCACCAAAGAGCTCCATGGGAGTTGCACCTCAATGAGACAGCAGCAGAATGCACCAACTCTTCTGCTTAGTGTACTTTTTCCCCCTTCCTACTATTTTTGGGGGGCCTGCTAATGCTCATTTTCATCCCCTTACTACTCATGGGCACTTAATGGACATTTTTTTTTAATTTCTGGGCTGCAAGCCTCCTATATAATCTAGCAAAAGCCATTGTGGCCCTTTTTCTTCTCCTCCTTTTCCTCAAGGGTGCACACCATCCTTTTTTGGGTCTGCTATTGTGCTTTCTTTCCCCTTCTCCTCAGGAGTGCATAGCCTGCTAGTGGGCAAGGACACAAGTTAGTTACTTTTTTACTGTACTGCTCATGTGCCCTCCTCCTCATCCAAGGTACAGAGCAGCCACTTTTAATACTATGCTTCTAATTTTCATCTTCCTCCACAAGGGCCTAGAGCAGCCATGTTTTTACTGTGCTGTTCATGCACACTTTTTCTTCTGCTCCTCAAGAGCACAGACCAACCACTTTCCCTTCTAGTGCTGTTCCTGCACCCTATTTCTCCATCTCCTCCTCTTCAGCTAAGCCCACCATGTCACTGCCAACTGGTAATGAGGAGTCGGCAATTTTTTGGCTGCTATACCTAGAGATGGTCCACAGACCTGTGCAGTGCTGCTGTTCAAGCAGAAAAAAGATTCTCAAATCACCATCATTCCTGGGGTCTTCATGCCAGCTTTACTTAACACCCCATTTACACCTTGTTTGTGGCTTGTGCTACATCACAGTGTCAGGTACTCAGCCACTATTATTTTGCCTATAAGATCATAAGCCAATCACAATTAATTTGCACATAAGTTTATCCCTGCCCTCCATCAGCATGTAAAATTCCATTAGGCAGCAGGAGGCAGAGGGGTAATATGAAGAAGAGTGTTGGGATGCTAGCAGTAAGGAAGGAAAGAAGGTTTGGGGTGCTGGTGGCCATCCCTGCCCTCCTCCATCACATGGAATCCAATGAGGCAGCGAGGTAAAGGATGAATATTAGGAGGAGGGTTGGGGTGCTAGCAGTGAGGAAGAAAAGGAGGGTTGTGGTGCTGCTGGTAAGGAAAAGGTTTAGGATGCTGGTGCAGAGGCAGTTGGGGGTGCTGGAATTGAGGAGATGGAGGGTTGGTAGAGATTATGGTGAAGAGGATAACATTTGGGGTGTCTTTAAGGTAAGGTAAGGTTCTATCCCTCAATAATACAAAAGGACAAGTGGAAGACCTATGGCCACCATCGCAGATGGAGACTAAAACATGCCACTCTGAGGATGTGCTGTAACAACCTCTTTCCTGATTTTCTTGAGGGTGTACAGATCCCCACACTGTAGACAAAGCTGCATTGTATTTCTATCTTGTTGCTGACCCAGGAAAACTACCTTTAAAATGCAGTCCATTAACACTTGTGATACACACAATAAAATTGTATGCACCAGAGTACCATATATAGGATAACAAGCAGGTTGGTGTCATTGCAAATATGACCTTGCCTGGCACAATTTTGCGTGGGTTTGCAACAGAGTTCTGATGTTACAACCCAAATGAAGTGAGGAGATATCCCAGAGCAATCAGGTGCAGGATGAGCAGTCACAAGCTGCAAACATAGCATTGAGAAAATCGCTCCCCAACTTTTTATTTGATCTTTAATTTTCCATAAAAGACACAATTACATGCAGCAGATGTGAATGCTTTTCAGCCTTGTCAGCCATGTTCACAATACGTTATCATCAGTCTCCCCTTGGCTTGTCCTCGGAGAGCTGCCATATTCTTTGTTCCAATATGGCTCCTGTCCTCTAGACGCCTTTATTAGCTGCAATGCCTCATGTCATTGGCTCTGAAGGACTTAACATATATAGGTTTCTGAGGACATCAGAAAGGAGGGAGTATAGGTAATCGTACTGTCACTGACCCATTCAGAGGACCAGCATGGCTGTTCCTTCCATTCCTCTGCAAGCTGCTTCTGACCTTAGACAAAATCCACCCTTGTTGCTTTTTTGCCCTTCCCTCACTTTCACTCTCTCCATTCTCTGCCACTAATGTACTGTCTGCAACCTAGTCATCCCCACCCTCCTTAGTAAACTGCAGCTGCAGGGACATCACTGCCAAAATTACTAATGTATGTGAGAACCTCCTGCGCTCCTACCTAAAACCTAAAATCACTATAACTAATAAAGCTGCCAACATCCAATCATATACCTAATGATCTATGAGCAAATATCAAAATAAATGATGTAGCGCTAATAACAGAACTGCATAATTAAAAACGCACATATGAAGTGAAAAATATATATCAAAACTTCTATGAACAAAATTAATGAATAAAAGAATAAATAAAATAAAAAAATATATGTGACATATGACAAAGTATATATCGTGACTATATCTCATAGGCACAGCCTATACGCTGTGAAATCTAAATATACAGCATGATCTCTCAATGATCAAGAATAAGTGAAGTGAAGTAGAGGACTTCCAGGGAAGGGAAGAGAATATAACTGCTGTGGGGAAATATGAGCTAGGGCTATTGCTTCAGGTATACCATTTCTGTATTCATTATGCATGCATTGTGATAAGAGTTAGAGTGATGCTTTAAATAGATGAAATTATTATGTCTTAAGTAAATGTTATAAGAAATGCCAGCATTATTTTCGAGCTTATATGGAAAATTTTAAATGGTATATGTATGTAACAAGTACAACCACAAAGTGACAGGATGAACGCCTAGACTGCAGGTGTCTGTAAAAAATATCGTAGAGAACAGAGATAGATGTTCAGATAAGAGATCTGGGGACACAGCCAAAAATGGCAGGATGTACTGACTGAGGTTAACATTTTAACAGTTTAAGTAAAAGGTGCACCTTGTCTAGTATCTGGGTAGAAGTTAAAGGTACGTTTTACTATTGGATAATTTGAGTTTGTCTTACTATTGGATAATTTGGGTTTGTGGTTTTTACCTTTATAAACTGTTGTGTACGTAATAAACTTTGCAATCTTCCTGTATCCTACTTGAGTGTTGGTTATGTTGATTGCCCGATCGCGATCGAGCCCATGCCACACCCAGACGCTGCGCAGCACAAAGAAAATATAAGAAATAAGAATATAAGGATTCCAGGAAAGGGGGAATTCCTTTCAACTGCAACCAGCGGAAAGATTCGGAGAGACAACTGGTCATATCTTGCGTACCTGCCTGAAGAGGAGGTTTACTACCACTAAGCCTGTCCTTGAGGGGGAGACCACTACGGGGAGAGGGACGCGATCCCAGAGGAGTCTCTTGCATGGAGGATCCAGTGTAGTGATCCAAAAAGTGTGTTGTCCCTTGGCGGATCCAGGCAAGGAGGTGAGTGTGCAATACAGCCATTTGTGGATACCTTCCTGTCATTACACACACCTATCACCCACTTTAACGGGTGTCTGTCAATTTTGAAAAAACAGGTGTTTTTACACCATTTTGGACTTTTTTTCCATCTGCATATGATTATTTAAGTGACATGGGTTTTTTCTTGATTGTATATGTTATTCACGTTTTGTGACATTTTGTAAGCACTATCACGCATACGGTTATGTGTATGTTGTTTGCTGAAACTGTTTTCATATATAGTTATTTGTTTTTGTTCATTTTTTATGTGTACACATGTGTTTTTGATTGTCCCAATTTGGGCACACTGGATATACTGGTCCCATTTGGACCTTTTTGGTCATTTTACAATCACCGATAGATCCAATTAGGATAATTTTTGGGCACATTTATGCACTAGTCTCATTTGGACTATTCTGAATATTTACATAATTTAGAGATCCCATTAGGGTCAATCCACACACGCATTTGTGTGATTATTGAGTTCACTTTCTTCTTCACTTATTGGTTTTTCACATTATCCTTCTTCACTTATTCTTGATCATTGAGAGATCATGCTGTATATTTAGATTTCACAGCGTATAGGCTGTGCCTATGAGATATAGTCACAATATATACTTTGTCATATGTCACATGTATTTTTATTTATTTATTCTTTTCTTTATTAATTTTGTGCATAGAAGTTTTAATATATATTTTTAACTTCATATGTGCGTTTTTATTTATGCAGTTCTGTTATTAGCGCTACATCATTTATTTCGATAACTGCGAAAATTACTGCTCCCTGCTTTTGTCTTTGCAAGTGTATTATTTGTAGTTGGCTGCTATGGTGACAAATGGTCACATTTGTTATCTGTTTCTGAAAATTATTTGGGTTTGCCACAAAACCATGCTTGAACTGAACCTGGAAATCATGCCTGCCTATTACTATAAGGATGAGATAAGGTTCAGGCCTAACCCAGTTTGTTCCAAACCCACAGCAATCTATCACAGGACAACAGGGTGCCATCCCAATTAGCTGTGGAGATGGCAATATTAGGTCAATTATGTTACCAGCATCCCTGCCCCTTTGTTGCATACATCTGGGGGCCACAGCTGATTTGGATGGTGGCCTGCTGACATCTAACAGTTTCCCACGGGTTCGGGCTGAACATAACTCATTCTTAATCATCACGTGTGGTGAGCTGGTTTGTACATGGAAATGAATATGACACTTGCAGCTCCAAATCTGTTTAAGTAATCTATGAAGTATTGATTAAACTATCTTGGACCAGGGCAGCCCACATAAACCACAGGCCTTTTCCATCCTCATCCTGAGAGTGGTGCTGCTGGTAGAAAAAAAATAGCTGTTATGTCCATTAAGTTGCAGTGGTTGCTGCAAGTATAGGCAAAGCAGCATTAGCCAGGTGGTGGAGGGACATTTTATATATTAGAGAGTGGTGAAGGGACTTGTATTTAACCACTACTTGTACTGCGGGCGGGTGGCATGTACAAGCAAAGCAATGTACTGGTGATTGTGGGCCAAAGCAATTTATACACACAACAATACATAACCGCCTGCCCAAATTTAGCTCTTACCAGAAAATGTGCATGGAAACTTATCACAGTTTACAAATGTAAAACTTTTTGGGGCCAAACTCTCAACATGGGCATTACAAAAAAGAAAGAATTGGGTCATACCGGTCAACAGATCCGATCATATGCCCATGTTCTCTGCTACCATGGTCAGGTATAGATATGAGACGATAATTTGTTGATGCATTTCAGCGATAACACTCTCAGGAAAAAATAGAACATTACATATATGCCCAACAAGAACCCGGAAACGTACTGGTATGTCACTGGATTTTGAGTGGTTATGCCAGGATGATGCCTGAAGTTGCAACTGCAGGCATCATCCTGGTATAATTTTTTTCAGCTGGCAGTTGGCTTTCATGTAAAAACAATCCTAAGGGCTAATTAGCCACTGTATTGCTTTTACAGGCAGTGGGAAGTGATGTCCCCCCCTTGCTGCCTTCCACGGCTTTCTCGGGCTTTGCCATCCCACCGAGGAACCTGAGAATGCAGCTGGCACTTCCGCCAGTTGACCATAGAGCAGATCAGAGACCGGAATGGTTCCAATCATCAATATGGTCTAAGAAACTAAGCAATGAGCATTTCATCATTTCAGTTTTGCCGGAGCACCATATTTAAATTGGAAAAGCATCTCATCACACCAATATTGGTGTGATCAGATGCTTTAAGGGCAGAGGAAAGATCTAGAGTCTAACAGACTACCAACTGTGATTATAGGGGATATTTACATTCCCTGTGATAGCAATAAAAGTGATTTTAACCATTTGCCGCCCAGCCAATGGCCGTTTGGCGGCTTCAAATGTGTACCTGCATTCCGGGTGCACGCCATTTGGCGTGCTACCGCACATGCGCAGTTTGCGCTAATGCAGAGCGGCGCAGCAGCACGATCTGTCACCGGCCGTGTACCTCGGACACGGCCGATGACAGATTGGAGTACCGGCTCCCGTTGCTGGTACCATGTGACCTGCTGTGACCAATCACAGCAGGTCACATGACAGTTGTATACAATGGATGGCTTCATTCATGCCATCCATTGTATACTAGTGCCTAGCTGTGAATGGTCACAGCTAATCACATGTACATGTCATGTAATTAGCTGTGACCAAATCACAGCTAAGCACACAAAAAAAAAAAAAAAGCTGAATGAATCGATTTCATTCAGGTAAATGCTTGCTTGTAGCAAAGTAATTCTTTGCTATAAGCAAATTGTGTAAAAAAAAAAAAAAAAAAATACTGATCACTTCCCCAAAGTAGTACAATGTTACTATGGTAACATTGTACTACTTTTGTCATAGTAAAATATGAAAAAAAAATCTTAAAAAAAATAAAAAAAAATGTAATAAAAAATTAAAAATAATAATAATAATAAAAATATATATATATATATTTTTTTTTCATACTGTCACCAGTCAGTGTCCCTGTTCACCACCATGCCAGTTATATGATGATGCTGTACTGCACTGGTGACAGTATGTAAAAAAAAATAGTGAAAATAATTTTTTTAATTTTTTCATTTTCCGAAAAATTATGACAAAAAAAATACAACTTCAAAAAACTCGCCATGCCTTTTATGAAGTACGTCGGACTGTCTACTCTGCAAAAAGGGGTCATTTGGGGATATCTGTTCTATTCTGACATTCTTGGACCTCAAGAAATTAGATTGGCTGTCAGTACTTCAGGATTGATCAATATTCAGAACTATACCATAGTTTGTGAATTCTATAACTTTCCTACAAACTAAATAATACATCCTAATTTGGGTTATTTTCACCAAAGACATGTAGCAGAATACATCTTGGCCTAAATTTATGAAGAACAATTATTTATTTGTAAACTTTTATAACAGAAACAAAGAAAAATGTGTTTTTTTTTCCAAATTTTTGGTCTTTTTTTGTTAATTTAGCAAAAAATAAAAACCCCAGCGATGATTAAATACCACCAAAAGAAAGCTCTAGTTGTGTGAAGAAAATGATAAAATTTTAGTTTGGATACAGTGTTGTATGACCGCACAATTGTCATTCAAAGTGTGAGAGCGCTGAAACCTGAAAAATGGCCTGGGCAGGAAGGTGTAAAATTGCACGGTATTGAAATGGTTAAATAATGAAAGGGACAGTGCAAAAAAAAAAAGAAAAAATCACTGAACACCAACACAGACAATGTTCCTTTATATGGACCTGAAAGCTCACTGGCAAACCTCTGGCAATAATCAGGCTCCAATCATGTGGATCTATTGACCATTTATTGAAGTATTCATATTGGAGAGAGGGGTGCTGGATACCCAAAAAGCACGAAGTAGGTGGAAAGAAAGATGTATGTTCTATCAGGGATTGGCTGGTCAGATAATTATTAATGACCTTGGGGTTAATTCTCCTACACTGCTTCCTGGAACCTCCTTTTAGCAGAAGGTGGGACCAAATCAACCCACCAAACGTTGGAAAAACCTGCCGTACCCAGAGCAATAAATAACTGCTCAGTCTGGATACAGCCTAACAACACATGCTAACATTAATTGGGGACACAACTTCATAGGACAGGATCGCTGTACTAAGATTAAAGCAAGGTATATATGGTTTGCAAAGATCAAACTCTGCAGCTACAAACTACTCATGTTAAAATGTTTCTATTCTTCCTTGCTGGTTTTAAATGTGATGCAGACACCAGGACTCAGATACAAGTAACTATCTCTATAGGGTTTCTACAGGAGATACTCTTGACTGTTGAAGAAATCTAAAACGATGACTTGCATGTGTAAGACTCTCATATATTGAACTGGACATTAATAATGGAATGAAGTATTTCTGGCAGTTAAGAGTTAAAATTAAAAATACAGACAGAAAGATTTGCAGAATCATAACTGGTTAAGAGATTTAACTGGAGAGAAAACAAGCTTGCAGTTGAAGATTTTAGAATAGCACTTGCTACAAATATATAACTCTTTCGGGAATGTCACAAGAAAATTACAAAGAAAACAAGTACTTGCATTGATATACTAAAGATGACATGCTGTTTCCTTCCCATAGGAGATTATAAGGCTGACAATAACAGTAAATTTGTTGCTATCCTGTAAACGTTTTCTTTACTATCATGACTGCAATGTTTCTTCTCAATTTGAAAAAAAAATCAATTCCCCAGGGCAAAGTAATCTCTTTACTACATTTATAATTTGCAATGGCACTGTAATGTGATTACTATATACCTGTAATTTGATTACTATGTGACACTTTTATTCTTAATGTATTCATCCACCACATGGATTTTCATGGAACTCCCCATGTAGCCTAGGGGTACTGTCTCTTCCTCTTTATCAGCACTAGAGCAAGATGCAAGATAAATGAAACCAAAAAAGTACCAGAGATCATGGGTAACTGCAGAAGCAGCAGAAGAAGAGCAACAAAAGAAGAAGCAATGGATCTAAGATGACTTAATCACAATAGTCTGTTTAACAGAGAAGTGTCCTCTCGGAATGTAGGGGTCAGCAGGAGGACCAGAAAAGTTGACACTCTTGAAAGAGAATGTTTCAAGGTATGTTTCTCAAGGATTGCAGGACAGGTGAGTATCAAATATCTACTTTGCAGATTACATATATTTCACAGTTTTTTTTTTAAGCTAACAGGACCACTTATAATTGCATTACAAATAGCCAGATATGGGAATTCAATCCAAAAAAGACCAGAGCAACCATGATTCTGAAAGGTATGGTTACATTGCCCCTTTGAGGCGTGTATATACATTTTATAATTTGTCCTTCTTACTGGATATGTAAATACTGTCCCTTTCCACTGGCAAAGCTAATCAGCCTAATGTGCATTTCAAACCAATAGAAACTAGGGTTCATTTATAGTCCTGTTATCTCTTCTAAAAGAGTGTAAACGGAACCCAAATATTTAATCTACAACATGGCTGCTTTAAGCCAGTAATAGTCCAAACCAAGAAAGCAGGCTAGGGTGACAACAATGCTGCTTTATATATATATATATATATATATATATATATATATATATATATATATATATATATATATTACAGGTATTTATATAGCGCCATCAATTTACACAGTGCTTTACATATATTGTACATTCACATCAGTCCCTAAACCTCAAGGAGCTTTCATTCTGAGTGTATTGCCAACTTGAGCCATATGTGAATGAACATGCAGAGCAGTGGCTTGGGGAGGCGAGGCTGCTCGGGTGCCCTAGGCAGAAGGGAGGGGCCAGGAGCACCATCGGGGACCCAAGAAGAGGAGGATCAGGGCTGCTCTGTACAAAACCATTGCACAGAGCAGGCAAGTATGACATGTTTGTTAATTGTTTTAAAAAAGCCTTTAATATCACTTTAAGTTTTCATTTTTTGATTTGGATACGCTTTAATACAAAATTAAGATACACTGCAGTACATAGATAACATGCTTTGGCTCCCAGTTTAATTTACCAATCAAAAGCTAATTTATAATCAATATTCTTGGAGAAGACTTAGCATATTTGTTTATTTTGTTCACATAAATGTAGAATGGTAAACAGGTATACAGGTTAACTTTTTCATCCGATTTAAAACTAGTTACTTCTACATTTCCCTGGGTTAGAATATCCCTGATCTAAAAGTTTTGAGGTTTACATATAACTTTTATAATGATATTCCCGTATGTCATTTCTGGGTCCCTAAATATTTACTGATTTATGCTGTAGCATGTGCATAGATTTTCTTGTCGCTGTCCTAGAAGGGTTTAACCTTGGCGTGTTACTGCAGTGATCATTAATCACAATGATTTTCTGTAGGGCAATGATGTACTGCAATAATTAACATTTTGTGAAGTGATTAGGATTTCCTTGTTTAAAACAAAACCTGAGACCATTGTTTGCTAAAGAAAGAATTGGAAATCACTAGAGAGTTATGGTTGTGACATATAGAAACTGGTATTGTTTTAGCATACTGTCTACTGTCACAATAACATTTAATTGAACATTTTTAAAAGGTGGAGCTAGAAAAACATAGCCATTGATACCCACAGAAGTTAAATCTAGTGGATTCTTCAAGGACTACATTTCAGTTTTTCTTTTTTCTACTGCCATATGTAAGAGCATCTGTATTATAAATTGTACTCTACCCTTCTAAGCTCACCCTGCGTGTTGATTCTCCCTGTTATCAGCATGTAAATGTCTCTCAGGTACCTCTGACAATAAAGTGAGAAGAAACAGTAAGTTTCTGTAATAAATATCCATATCCTTCACTGGCCGACCACTAGACATTTTTTTGCCAGTCGGGGAAGAACATGAAGATGACTGCAGCAATCAGACCAGTGGATGGTCCATTGTACTGTATACTCCTGTTTTCCCAGCTCCTTTTTGACATTGATAGTACAGAAAATACCTGTTGATATCAGAAATGTTTGTCCTTGTCAATTCTTGTGAGTTGAATAGGAAGCATAGACTTGAAGAAGAATTGAAAACCTTTAAATACATAGCTCATTAAAGCAATATTTTAAGCAAACCAATCTCTACATATAGAAACATTCTTCAGTGTACTATAGGTGTCTATTCCAGAGCTAAACCTGAAATTATAATTTTTCTTTTATGCTGTCAGGACATAACAGTAAGAGAAGTCTGTAGATAATTATTTTATTCCTATATATGCTTTCATCTAACTTGCTATCCTAAAAATGCATATTGTTTAACATATTTGTATTCTGCAAAAATCTTTATACCCCAAGAGTTCAGTTAGAATCCTTGAGAATACAACAGTCTGTTTCTACACAGTACTTTTACAGGACACTTTTTATAATGTAACAGTTGTGTGGAAACCTATTTTTTTTTAATTTTCTTATTTTTCTGCTTTTCTAACTAGATTTTATTTAACATCTTCGCAGTTCCTCTGTCCGGTGTCAACATATAAATATGTTACGTTTATGATCAAAAAAGGGATCTGCACTTAGTTAAATGCCTAATCACATCAAAAATAATGTAAACACCATTCCAATATAAACTCAATTCTGTATGTTATAAAAAAAAAAAGTTGTGACATTATACTGCATCTTACTTTTTGTGTACAATAATATTCAAGCATCCCATACCTTATGATAGGAATGTCAGGTTTTACATTTGACTTTCTCCTGTTCTTGTTGCATTACTTACGGAAAAGGTGGAAGCCTTAGGAAAGAACCAGGGTTCATGAGTCACTGAGAAATGTGTATGGTAAAATGTGACTTGTTTTAACGGGACTTATTACATAGAAACATCTCTGTGTGGTTAGTCTACCATGGGGCCATCTACTCTCTGATTCAAGTGTCGCATCGCAGTTCAGGACCCGATCACACAGGTGTATATTTCATGAGCTATTCTTTTTAGGTGATATTTCAAGCAGACATAATGTTATTGGCTTATGAAACACAAATGGATAGTTGAAGCACTCACTGGTATTTCAGAAAATCAGTATTTATACATAAGAGAACAGAGAAATTGGTTGATAAAAATTGGCGCACTATGGTACCTGTCTACAAAGCTTGGTAAAGCAGTGATCATTCTTGCTTTGCGCCACTGGGGTCCAGGGTTCAAGTCACACCAGGGAAGCTATGCACATGGAGCTTGTATGTTCTCCCCATGCACAATTCAACAGCATATCATTAAGATAATTGGCTCCTTTGGGATTTCTGTATGCAGCTCCAGGTCAGTGGCATTACTGATAAAAGAACCAAAGTATGCAACTCATACTGTATAATAGAAGAGTTACTCATGACAGGTTATCTTTAATTTTATCAAGGCAACATATGAAACTATAGTAAAGTGTTATTCTGATTTGTAAAACTTTATTTTAAAAATCTCGCTTGTCTCCAAGAAACTGTGGCGCAGTCTTCCCGTTACTAGTATGCTTGTGCAATTAAAAAACTCCCGCAGGAACAATTTTTCTGCCTGCATAAAAATAATGATAAGATTCCCAGATCTGATGGCCAGGCTTTGGTTTTTGATGTTTAACTTCAAGCAAAAAACTATACCAAGAAAAAAAAGTATTTGAAAGTCGTAGGAAAAAATCAGTTACATCTTTCTCATCCTCGGGTTATTTTGAGTGAGCAAAGCTACACTACGCTGAACTGTATAAAAAAAATAAAATGATCATATCTGCTACACGTCAGACAAATGAGAATTGGGAAACATTAATAAGGGGTATATTTATAAAGGAGAGAATCTTAAATTCACCAAATATTCACTGAAGAATTTATAAATATGCTCTTAAAAGTGTAACTTTCTTACAGGATATATTCCCTTATAATTGACACAGCAATATGCATTACAAACTGGAGCATCTTATTTGTACAACAATTTGGAACAGCAATATTTATTTTTATCAGGAGATGGATCACAGAACAGAGGAAGTTATCTATTTCTGAAGAGTCTTTAGGCAAAACTGATAAGATAAAATGATTAAAAAAAAATAGAAAATGCTTGCAATAAGAATTACATTTAACAAAATGTACGAATGTGAACAGCTTCCTGTACCAAAGGAAATGTCTTTGTTGACCTCCTTCCAGAAATGCTAATTTGCTTCGCTGTCTCTGGACTCCATATTCTCTGATTCACTGACCTGGAGCAAGTATGTAGATCAGGAAGTCTGTTAGGTGATAATTGTATTGATCTGTATGAGCTAGACTTCAAAGCTGGGATCGGCTTTGATCATGTCTGTCTTATAGTAAACCGGAAGCGATGACCTGACATCAATTCTTGACTTGGAAACTATCTACGCCATTTTTTAAAAACTGAAAGCATTCAAAAATACAGAACTTGGTGTTTTGAATGATTAAAAGTGCAGAAGAGGGATCTGGGATCTTATAGACCCCAGATCCCTCCATAAAGAGTACCTATCATGTGTTTATTGCTGTCACAAGGTTTATTTGCAGTCCTTGTGACAGCAATACAAGTGATTTAAAAAAATTTAAATGACAATGTAAAAAAAAATAATAATTTAAAAAAATGTTTTTTTAAAGTGCCCCCATCCCCCCAGGGAGAATGCACATATCGGTCTGCCTGCACACAAACAACAATTGTCCAGCACATGTGAGGTATTACTGCAAACGTCACATCATGGGCAGCAATTCTAACATTAGACCTCCTCTGCAAATCTAAAGTGGTAATCCGTAAAGGCTTTTAAATTGTCGCCTATGAATAGTAAAATTTACATCGTTTGTTGCCATTTCATGACATGTTTGGTATCTATTTACTGTGTTACTGTGTAACATCATATTTTTATTTTACAAAAAATTTTTTTTATGTATTGTGGGGTTTTTTTGCACTAAAAGTTAAAATGGTGTAATTTTCCCCAAAAAGTTGTGCATGAAAAAAATGCTGCACAATTACCATGTGAAATAAAAAAAATGCAAAAAACACCAATTTATTCGCTATAGCCTCTGATTTTATATATATCTAAGTTTACCTAAGAATCACTAAGACGTAAGATGTAAGGTTATGCACTTGGGGGCTAAGAATATGCATGCATCACACATACTGGGGGGGGGGGTACAAATGGGGGAATCAATGGTGGAGAAGGATCTGGGAGTTCTGGTAGATAACAAGCTTAATAATGGCATGCAAGCTGCGGTTTCTAAAGCGAGCAAAATCCTCTCTTGTATTAAAAGAGGTATAGACTCCAGAGAGAGAGATATCATATTACCCCTGTACAAATCATTAGTAAGACCTCATCTGGAATATGCAGTTCAGTTTTGGGTACCAATTCACAAAAAGAACATTGGGGAACTGGAGAAAGTACAGAGAAGGACAACCAAACTGATAAGAGGCATGGAGGAGCTCAGCTATGAGGAAAAATTAGAAGAACTGAATTTATTCACTCTTGAGAGGAGGAGAAGAAGGGGGGATATGATCTCCATGTATAATATAAATACATCAGTGGTTCATATAGTGAACTCGGTGTAAAGTTATTCACCCTGAGGTCATCACAGAGGACAAGGGGGCACTCTTTATGTCTGCAGGAAAAGAAATGTAATCTCCAAACACGGAAAGATTTCTTCACAGTGAGAGCTGTGAAAATGTGGAATAGACTTCCTCAAGAGTTGGTTCTGGCCAGCTCAGTGGATTGCTTCAAAAAAGGTCTGGATTGTTTCTTAGATACACAGAATATAATTCTATACTAACATTTATATTACCTATAAATTACCTATACGTTGATCCAGGGAACATCCGATTGCCTCTCGGGGGATCCGGAAGGAATTTTTTTCTTAGCAGGAGCAAATTGGATCGTGCTTTACTGGGTTTTTTTGCCTTCCTCTGGACCAACTGTAGGTATAGGATTATAACTTTTTTTTTTCTATGGTTGAACTGGATGGACTTATGTCTTTTGTCAGCCAGACTAACTATGTAACTATATATGCACAGTATTTCAACCCCATTTCACTGCTGAGCGTTGTAAAGCTAATTTTACTGTCCAAATCTTGAAAATCAAATTGAATATGTGGAAAGTGATAACAAAGGTGATTCCTGCTATCCTCTTCTGGTTCTCCGTGTTCCTCTGGTGACGTTACATTCACCCGTGTGTTCTACGCTGGTTCGGCGGGGCAGTTCCTGCTCTACACTGGACTTTACACCTCCCTGGCTCCAATCCCCAGCATCAACATCGGACTCTTCCACTGGCGGCTCCCGCAGGATGGAGAGGCCTCCCCCTTGAATATGCAGATGTGCTTGTTATTCATCTACTCTTGTGAATGTATTCCTATTGTGTGATATTAAAGTCTACCTAATACTGCACTTAGTGGCACCTCCTTCCTCTCTCTCTTTTGAGTATCAGCATGTATGTGACATCACCAGCTAGGCCCCGCCCAACATGTTTCGCCACCAATCAGCCTCGTCAGGGGAATAGAGTACCATGTGAGAATGCTCCATTCCCCTGACGATGCTGATTGGTGGCAAAACATGTTGGGCAGGGCTTAGCCATGATGTCATATACATGCTAATACTCAAAGTTTTGGTGTCTGTTTCTTATGTGCTCTTATACTTCTTATGTTTGTCAGTATATGTCTGCTTAAAGGAAAAATTGTTTTACTATACAGTATAACACCATTGCGGTCCTTTGATTTTCTTCTCCAGAGAGAATATCTGTTTATTGTACAAGAAGATTCCTTCTGATGTCTGTCACATTATGCTGAGAAGGTGGCAGAAGTATCCTATCAGTGTGATGAGTGCTGAGTACGAGCACACAAGCGTGTATTGATCACTGGAAAGTGAGATCAATATTTTTGGTAAGAAGCTAATCATTTATTTGGTTGAGGAATCACGGTTGCTCACCACTTTTCAAGATTTGATTGAACCTCGGAGAAAATATGTTGGACTGAGCCCTTTTTCACTTTTTATATGACTGTTTTCACTTTTCCTATGACGGACTGCATTTATTTATCATAAAGTTGTGGTTTGTTAGCCTTTTTGTTTTGAGAAGGTTCACAAGTGTATATTGTATTGCTATAAATGTAGAGATGCGCACCAAAGTTACATTTAGAATATATTTTGTTTGTGTGCACTAAAAGTAACTTTAGTGTTTTTTTACAGAAAATATGTGTTTGAAAAACAGTTGGGTTGTTAACATGTGGCATAAACAATAGCAACTACCACCATTTTATTTTCAAGGGTCCCTGCTTTAAAAAAATATATCATGTTTGGGTGGGGGGGGGGTTAGTATTTTTCATTCCTAAAATGTACATTTTAATTGAAGTGGTTATTATTATTATACAGGATTTATATAGCGCCAACAGTTTGCTCAGCACTTTACAATATAATGGGAGACAATACAGCAACATTACAGTTCAATACAAGAGGGATAGGAGAGCCCTGCTCCTTGGAGCTTACAATCTAGGTTAAAGAAACTGCGCTATGTTAGAGGTATACCTACAGCAGCCTTTTAAACCCTTCTGACATGGCAGAATCCCAGGCTATTCTGAGAAGAAAAGCTTTGGCACTTATAGTGCCAGGGCTTTTTTGAGCGGGAACATGGAGGAACGCAGTTTTGGCACTTCCAGCACTGAATGCATGTAATGGTAAGGGGTGCTGGGTGTTCTGGAGGGTCTATTGATGCTTGTTGCTGGGGCATCTATTGCCGCTGGGGGGGTGAATCTATTGTAGCGAGGGGGGGCATCTATTTTTGCTAGAGAGGTATATTGTTGCTGGGGGATATACTGTTGAGAGAGGGTCTAATTTTGCTGGCTGCTGGGAGATCTGTTGTTTTGCTGGGGGTATTTTGTTGTAGGGGGGGCTATTGTTGCTGTCTCCAGGGAATCCATTTTGCTGTTTTCCTTTTCATCATTAACAAATTCTTTACAAATTACTTAGCTACACAAAATTATACTTGGTTCTGTACTAATCATAAAGGGACTAGGAAGTGGGTAGGGGTGGAACCAGGGGATGTTGATTAGAGGTGGGTAGGGGAGGAGGCAAGAGATGACTTGAAAGGGGGAGTATCTGCACCTATTCTCTGAGACAAAAGTGCCCTGTGTAGTGACAAATCCTTCATGCTCATTCCTGCCTCCTAAACATTCCTACTGGCCATGTTTGGCCAGTGTTTTGTGAATGTGGCTTAGTGGCAACATTTGACATTTCTTGGAAATGTTGGAGATTTGCTTATCAGAGCCAGACTGAATTTGGATGTATGGGCACATCTCGGTGCCTGCAATTTATACCTGCATCAGTTTTTTTTTTTTTTTTATGACATGTTCATTTTAAACTAATTGTAACACTACTAAGGCAAGCATTAGATGCTGCACTGTACATATCATCATTATTCTATGGAGGGCCATAGATAATTTTCTTTCCTGGGGGGGAGTTCAGCTTTGAATACCCAGAAAAAAATAATTAGCATGCCTGCCACGATGTGACAAATTGTGGTGTATATACAGTATATACAGCACCCCCAGCAGGCACATCTGTTAGTGAAACAAATAGTAAACATTGACTTAGGCTTCAATGTGTGGTTTCTAAATAGGTCAGTCTATAAGTCTGTTTACAGAGGTGCTCTTCTTCATAATTAGGGCTGAGCTGCTGGTAATTGGGGTGTTCTGTGTACAGAGAAAGCTGCTTTGCCTCTGTGTGTCCCCAGGCATTGCTGCTGCTTCCATATGGTTTTCCCTGCACAGCTCCACTCTTCGCTGGCACACATTCCCTAAGCCTCACTTGGGTTTGTACACAGCACTCTCTGCTGCAGTCCTCTCTCTCCACCCAACTTCTCCTGTGCTGCATGCAGTCCCTACTAGCTCTCTCTGCATGCTCTGCATGTCCCACCAATAACTTTTATTTAACATCCCCCCCTGCAATTTCTCCTTGCCTTTGTGTGGGGCCAAATCAGGCTGAAAATGCAGTGAATCATTTATTCTCTCCACTGTCCTATCAGCAAAACCACCATTAGAAATCATGGGCCAGGTACATAATTTGGCTAAGCCCCAGTTTTACTGCCCCTTGGTCACCCATCTTAAATCTAAAATTCAGCTGGAGGAGGCTACATGCCATGGCTGTGACAATTTTGTATCAAAGCCGTATAAAATTTGACACAGTACATTGAGTTGACTTCCATACTTGGCCATTCAAGTCAATGGGACCATGCCACAACTGTGAGCCAATTACTTTGCTTGCGTTCGTGGTGCATTAGCATCAATATACACTGCCACTTGGCATGAAAAACAGGCATTCAGGGGGTGACAGGGTCACCTCTTGAACACCTGACAGCAGCTGCTTATCTGCACTTTGAAAGGTGAACTACTGTAGATCATTTATCAGAGCTTTGGATAGTGTGAACCCAGCCTGATAAGAAAAGAATGAACACTGCTCCTGGTTGGATTATACCAATCTGCCACTCACATTCCCTGGGTGCTGGCTCAATTCATAAGAATATAGAAACTCCAGATATCTGCACTCCAGTGTAAATATAGGAATATAGGCACAACCTTTCTTTTAATTTTGGATGGAGCAAGGGAGGATTATCATACTGTTGTGTTTTTGTTTTTTGTTTTTTGCAGTACAAGACACATGCTGTACAGTATGATCACCAGCATAATAATGATGATCACAGGTGCTGTGGCTGTATCATTCATGGCTGTAGGCAGTATTGCATAGTATACTATACTGTCAAATGTAGTAACAGTATAGCAAACACTGCAGCCTGTGTCTCTAGTACTATACTAGCCCGCAGGATGAATGAAAAAAAAAGTAATCTTAACCACTTTTCTGCCGCCCTGTAGCAGAATTCCTGCTACATTGCGGCAGGGCTGCGTAAAATCATATATGTATACGTGATTTGCTTTTCTGGATAGGGGGCACATGTGCCACCCTACACGCTTCTATTTGTGGCTAGTGTTGTCAATCACCGGGTTCTGGTCGGGTAAAGTTGACAGGGGAAAGACCTGAGTGTAAACAGAGGTCTCTCTCCTGTCAGCAAGGACCTGCTGCTTTGTATTTCTCTGCACAGCATGTCTCCATAGTAACACACACAGCACACAGTTAACCCTTTTATTGCCCCTCATTGTTAACCTCTTCCTGCCCAGTGCCATTAGTACAGTGTCAGTGTTTTTTATTAGCACTGATCACTGTATTGGTGTCACTGGGGATGTCAGTGACACCAAGTCAGTTCCCCCCCAGTTTCAGAATGCCCACCGCAGTCTCTCTATAAGTCACTGACTGCTGCCATTACTAGTAGGAAAAAAAAATTACAGTATATATACCACCATTTGTAAATGCTATATCTTTCACGTAAACCAATTTATACGTATTGGGATTTTTGTTAGCAAACACATGGAGCAGAATACATTTTGGCCTAAATTAATGGCGAAATTAGATTTTTTACATTTTTTTATTTGATATGTTTCATTGCAAAAACTCAAAAATATTGTATTTGTTTCAAAATTGTCGGTCTTTTTTTTGTTTATAGCACAAAAAATAGAAAAAGCACAGGCAATTAAATACCACCGAAAGAAAGGTCTATTTGTGGGAAAAAAGGATGTAAATTTCAATTGTGTGCAGTGTTGCATGACCGCGCAATTGTCAGTTAAAGTAACGCAGCACGGTAACGCAAAAAAGGGTCTGGTCAAGAAGGGAGGAAATCCTCTGGAGGGCAAGGGGTTAAAGGACTGCCAAGACCAGGCTGCAGAACAGGTGGAAGAGATAAAAAAGCAAGCTGGGATGGAAAGGTGTCAAGCAGACAGTCAGTGTATGACTCCTAGAGTGGAATGCCCAGATCTGTTGGTGTGGGAGTGTCTAATATACTGTGTGGTCTTCCCACGATTTGACCAGGAAGGTGTAGAGACATATAGTACTGGGAGGAAGGGGGGGGGGGGTGAAATGTATCAGGAGAAAGTGAAAATAACAGGAGCAAAGGCAGAGTGACTGGGAAGGAGAGCAAGTTGATGGGAGTGGAGGGAGCTCCGTGAAGGAGGAGAGGGATTATTTAATACTTTGCAGTCAGTAGCAGATCTCTCACCTTAGTCACTGCAGGACCTTTGCTCAGTGCAAGCAGTTCTGCAGCTTCTGTTCAGGCTTCTGCCCACATCAGACTTGCTTCATCCCACAACCAACAGGAATGTATTTAGAGGGAAGGACAATGCACTCGGTGTACTCATTGGCTGATTAGGCAGCCGCACCGCTCCCTGCTGCCTTCTCAGCCAATGGGTAGCTGAAGCTCATCATAAGTGTCTCCTTCCCAACATCATACAGGACCTCCCAAGTACTGACCTACTAAACAGTGTGGGCAAGCCAGGAACAAATGTATTTTTTTTTGATCCGGTATCCAGCATCCTGAGCCCTGCCTGTCAGCAATGGAGGAGACAGGTTTGGACCCCCTGACCCCCCCCAACCTTATCTACGCCCCTGATTCTATGTACTGCCTTACTAAAGAAGCCCAGCTCAGTGTCTTGCACAGTAATTAGACATTCTTAAAAATTAATATTGTGTTACCTATAGGTCTAATGAAAAAAAAAAGAAGAAAAAGGATGATTACAATGGATATTGTCAACTGGGGCCTGAGACCACCAGCTGCCATTTATAAAAAGCAAACAGTTTTTTATTAATTCCTTCAACCAGGTCAACATAAATAGCTTCCTTGAGCAGAAAAAAGCAAATGAACGGTTCACAGATTTAGCACAAAGGAACTACACGACTGCCTCACCACTAATCTCATGATTCCACTCGAGGGTAGGGTTCCTGATTCAGGATGCCATACAGCCCGTAGGGGTTCAACAACAAATGTACCATTTAACAGAGCATTCACTTTGCTCACAGCTCATGAATTCCTCCACACTGTCTCTAACACAGATGACGATTTTACCCTGCTGTCTTTTAAGCCTCCCTTGCCTGAGGCTTAACCCCCTTAGGATCAGAGTCCTGGTAGTCAAGGCTTGGAGGTTCTACCCACCCAAATCTCTTTGAAATCTCTAGCCAAACTCTCCTGGAACACCTCACCCTGCATGAGTGAAAACCCCTGCGAGCAGCAATGTCTTCAAAATTGACCCCTTTAAAGGAACCACAACTCAGATATCGGAAAAATGTACCTTCTGTCTAAGACACATTCCCAGTGTCTTGTACGATATAAACTTATAAAATTGAAGAACTATGCTGAATGTTTAAACCAGCTCTGAACCAAATATTAATATATCCTGTAAAAAAGAAAGTTTAACAATTGATAACTTTTTTTTTTTTACAATAAAGGAATTAAAGGATATGAAAGGAAGAAAAATGCAAGTTGAATAAAGAAGTATTGAATGACATGTTAATAGCAATGCTAATATTTTGCTTGCACAGGTTAAGCTACACTTGGCTACACTTGCCCATTGTGAAGAAATTATTAATAATTTGATTACGGTTTTCCACTAAGTACTGAAGTAGCTAACCTTCAATTGTACAGTACATGAAGTTGGTTAAATTCAGAGAAAGAAAAACATTGAAAACTAGAGAAAACCCAGATAACAGTTGCCCCAGGCTCTTGGTTTCAACTAGGAGACACAATGTTTCAAGATTCCCAGGGAGTTCTTTTGAAGCTATACAAGATTTACAATTACACTGTAATTTGTAATATCTTCACAGACCATGCCATGGAAATATTAGCATAGCAAAAAGAACATCAAAATGCATCCAGGAGATCAAAGATCAATTGTTTCACATTTTGACATATTTAATTTTAAGAAATGTCAGTCATTTCATTTAATAAACGCTTGTGCTGAAATAAAAAAAATGATTTTTTTTGTGCTGAAGATGAACTACCACTTGTTACATGGAAAAACTGTGAAATAGAACTTTAAAACAATACATCATGAAATGTATGCAATTTAATGCATACAAATAGCATACTTGTATAGTTAGTGAACTCACCATATTTTTCATATTAAGTGTATGCATTCTAAGTGGTATAACACTTCCAGGTATTCATTATCTCTCAAAGAGATCACAGTACTCATACTGACAATGTTTTTATCTGATTTTCTTTCAAGACAGATGGCATCATCTTCATTTAGGTGTTTCAGCATCTACCCCCCAAACCATGAAGATCTTGATTGTGTTCACAAAAAAAAGTACTGTCCATGATACTTTTTTATTTGCACTAACATACAATTTTCAGGACAAGCTTTGAGATATGCACCCTTCTTCAAGGTCCAAGCAGTATTGCTTGGACCTTGAAGAAGGCGGCAAACTTCAAAAGCTTGTCCTGAAAAATTGTATGTTAACGCAACTAAAAAAAGTATAACGGACAATACTCAGTTTTTTCTGTCGCAGGTGTACTAATACAGCTACAATTACCTCAAGCTTGACTCACAAATGTCTGACATAGACATTTTGCCAAAGGAGTGTGCTTCTGCCACTAGAGGCCAGTGCATGCTCTGAAATGCATCCCATTGAATTCTGGTCACTGACGTCATCATGCCTACACCGACATTGCGCTCCAGCGTGCGTTCCAGCAGCCATCTTGAGGAGTACGTGCATGCCGGCCGGCTCCACATCTGTCTCACTCCTGCTACCATGCTCCTTCCACTGAGACACAGACGTATTAGGCACCAGTGACAGCCGTTCTGCATGGTGTTTCCACACCATATACACTGTATTACTCTACTAACATGTGAGTGTTCCTACTTTTATGCTGAATTTAAGTGATCTGCTTCACTTAGAGGTGCTTCTTCTTCTCTCCTTTACTACCCAGAGTCTGCTACAGTGCTGCATGAAGCTTGCTCTTAGTGCCATATGGACCGCCCCAATCCAAGTCACCCAGACTAATTCCACTAACTATTAGACTTTTTGGACTTATCATTCCTTTATATCAATAGAAAGGGGGCAGGCGTCTAAAAGCAGCTTATATGTAGAGAAAATTATGCCCCGTTGGTATGGACCTTGGATGCAGATACTCTCAAAGGGGGTAGGTTTCCAAAGAGTCAAAGAGGATTTGGAGAAAAAAAATGGCGTATCTGTAGCTAAACAAAATATTGGTGGAGTGGCATACGAGTGGCTGTTTGAATCTGAGAAAAGGATTTAAGCTTATGAGTCGCTAGATGGATCAAGTGTCGCAAATTAAATAGATTGGCATTGTTCCAGGGACGCATACGAGTCAAGGCCAGGCTATCTGGGAGACAGGGATTAAATAAGACATTGGTCAAAGGGGAACACAGGGAAGAGAGGGTGAATTTAACCCTACACCGCCTCCATATAGATAACGTGAACTGCATGGGTCCAAGCAGGAGATGCTTGTGGGAGGAGGTTTCAGTGTTGGTCATAGACCAGATGAGGGAACAAGGGTGCATCGATCTTAGTTGTAGCCATTCAATCTCGGCCCATTAATTAGTGGGGCGCTGGGAGGACCATGAGACAAGAGCATGAAGGTGAGTAGCTAAGTAGTACGACACAATGTCTGGGGCCCCCAAACCCCCCCTAGATTGAGGAGAGAGAAGGACAGTACGGGCAATCTGGTGAGATTTATTATGCCAGATGAAGTGGAGGAAGGACTTCTGAAGGGAGTGTAGTTTGGACATGGGAATAGGGACAGGAAGCGTCTCAAACAGATACAAGAGCTTATGGTAATCTTTAGTACATTGATCCATCTAAGGAAAGAGATGGCAAGATTGTCCCAGGATTTTAAGGATTGAGAAATTGTATGTAAAACAGAGGGGAGAAATGTGACCTTTGAAATTCCTCAGTGGGTTGCCCTAGAATCAATAGAGTGTGATCCCCTTTCCACTGCCAGCTTATTATGGCTAAGGCCAATAGACCGCCGCTCAATAACTAATTCCATCACCTCCCACTTCCTATCACTGTGGGACAAACTGAAAACTCGCTATCTCCTTCAATCATCGCATAACCCCTTGCTTTCATATCTTCGATACCCAGCCTTTCCCCTGGCCTGGCAAACGCCAATTTCATTTAAAGAATGCTAACCTGCTCCGTACACTTCATTTCCTACAGAGGAATACGTTTAAATCCTTTGCCTCATTAAGGGAAACATATAGCCTCCCAGCTTCTGAAATATTTAGATATTTACAATTACAGCACTTCTATAACCCCTACGCAACTATATCTAGCCAACCTGACCGCATGTCTCCCTTTGAACGGGCATGTTACAAAGATCTTCACAGACGTGGCCTCATTTCATGTCTATACTCCCTTCTCACAACTTCTGCCACCACATCCCTCCCATCGTATACCCGCAGATGGGAAGCAGACCTAGATAGGCAATTAGATCCATCTGATTGGGACCACATCTGGACCAACACAAAATCATCTTCGCAGAACATTATAGCTTTAGAAACCAACTATAAAGTCCTAACTCGTTGGTATTTGGTCCCAGTGAGAATCGCAAAATACACCCCTAATTACTCTCCCAATTGCTTTAGAGGTTGTACAGACCCAGGAACACATTACCATATTTGGTGAGACTGCCCAGTAGCTCAAACCTTCTGGGCTGATATTTTTAACATGATATCCAAACTCAGCGCAACCACACTCCAACCCAATCCAACAACAGCTCTACTCAACCTGCACCCTCCTGGCATAACCAATTCACAATTCAAACTCCTCCTGCAAGTTACTACGGCAGCCAAGCAGGTCATTGCAAAATCCTGGAAATCCCCCTCTCTAAACATTACTGCTGTTAAAACCAGAGTGACACAAGTCATGATACAAGCAAAAGTGGAAGCCACAATTCTAGACACAATCCCTAAATTCTTGAATGTTTGGAACCCCTGGTTCGAGTGTTTCTTCCTGCCAAATTTTGACGAATCACTTCTCCTCCCTTGATATGTAAACTACACCCTTTGGGCACTATCCCTGAACCACCTCATACAATACACAGGTGTTATCACACCCTTCCCTAGCATTCGTGGAGTCATTACTGTCCCTCTTCATCCCCCCCTCCCCCCTCCTTTTTTCAACCCCCCTCTGATTTTCCTTTACTTTTCACATTGCTCCAGAGAGTCATTACCCAGACTGGTCAAATTTAGTGATATCATCTCATCTTGCGTTAACAACCTTTGCTTATTTGATACCATTAGGAAGGCTGCATTGTTTCCTTGACTCTTCTTTTCCTTTCATTATAAAGACATTGGCACTGTGACTTTTATTCTTTATGTTCTGCTGTCAGTATAATGGCTAATGCATACTGGTATTGTCTCTCTACCTTTGTTACATTGTTACATTATTAACAAAATGTTTGAACAAGAAACAGAGGGGAGAAGTTAGCAGCATAAAGGGAGTGACATGAGGAAGTAATGTTGGTACCTAAATATTTCAAGGAATGGGGGCACCACAGGAATGGATAATTGACTGAAGGGAAGATAAAATTGTAGATGGTATATGGAGTGGTAGCGCTTCAGTTTTAGATGCATTAACCATATATCCCGACAGAGCAACAAAGAGCTGTAAAGTATGATGCAAGTCAGGCTCCATCAGCGTCAACAAGATATCATCAGTGAACAGGGACAGTTTAAAGTCACTGTTATGGGTGCGTATCCCTTGGATATCCGGGTTAGATCTAATGGCTATGGCCAGGGGTTCTAAACAGAGGATAAACAACAAAGGGGAAAGAGGACATCCCTGGCGCGTACCATTTGACATCCGGAAAGGGAGGTAATAAAAACTATGCCAATGTGACCTGGGAGGTGGGGGTGGAGTAAAGAGCTTTCAAAGCTGCTATAAATGGACCGCTAAACCCAAATCTCTCCATGACCAGAAACATATAAGGACAGCTAAGGGCATCCAAGCTCAACAAGAGAGTTGGAGTCAAGGACTTATTAACAAGATCGATCAAGTCAATAGTCCTCCTAGTGTATTCCGTACAAAACACACCTGGTCTCTGTACATAAGCTTGGAAATACACTTGGCCAGTCTGTTAGCCAGTATTTTCGTAAATATCTCCCCTCCTCAGCTGCCCATGGTGCTTCCTATGCTCTCCCATTCCTCCAGGGAGCCAGAATCCATGGTAAATGCACAAATAATGAGAGAAGGAGATCAGGGAACATCCGATCTTCTTTTCAACTAATGAACCTGACAGCGATGTGTATTATGTCACTTCTGGATTCAGAGATAACAATCCCCAGCTACTGTAGCCAGCAAGCAACTAATATAGCCTAATCTGTGCTTGATTAGCTGCAGCAGAGGGAAGGAGAGACATTGGGGTCTAATAGACCCCTGATGTCCCCATAATGAAGACCTGTCACCCACCCATGTTATCACATAGGGGGCTTGTTGGTTCCTTTGTGTTAGCAATAAAGTTTAATGAAACAAAAAACACATACAGATAATTTAAAAAAAATTCAATCACCCCCTTAGCTCTCATACACCCCCAAATGCAAGTGTGTATGTAAACTTACATAGCACCACAAAAGTGAGTTATCGGTGAGAACGTCGAAATGAGAGCAATAATTCTAAGGCCGTAATTTATGATTATAGCTAAACTGATAACCTGTAAAGGCATTTAAATATTTGTCTATGGACAACTTTGTGTACCATGGTTTCACAGGCACACACAATTTTGATGTGCACGTTCATTGATGCAAATCCATCAATTACGTTTTACAATAAAATGGGTACAATATTGTGCTTGTATAAAATTGTAGAATAGGTAGAAGTAGGGTTTTTTAGGTGCATATATTACACGCCAAACAAATTAGTTAAAATATTACAGTTTATTTTACACAAATACAAAAGAAATTCTAAAAAGAAGCTATTTTATTTCCATAGTTCATATCCAATATATGCTATTTGAATTGAGATCCTTAAACACAGGCTCTTCTACATGTTTCACCTACTTGGCTTCTGCAGGAAGCAAACTTGTGAATGGGATACTGATAAAGATACAAAAACACAATATAAAGATATCCAACAATGGCAGTGATACTGTATATATGCATGCAGATAAGATGGGATCAAAAGTACCCCTACTATCTTATCTGTCCTGCCCCCCACACCTCAGACCTGGAACATCAAGAACTGAATCAGATGGAATCCTAGGAGAAAGCCACCCATGGGGCAACCAGGAGCGAATCCATGGTGGCACTAGGTAAACAGCAGAGAGGATATAATGACCGGAGAATAACCCTAGTGAGATAAAATAATTGGCTATAAATTATTCTACTACAATCAGTCTTTTATATATATATACAGTTGTGCTCAAAAGTTTACATACCCTGACAGAAATTGTGAAATTTTGACATTGATATTGAAAATATGCCTGATCATGCCAAAAAATGCTCTTTTATTGAAGGATGATGATCATATGAAGCCATTTATTATCAAATAGTTGTTTGGCTCCTTTTTAAATAATAATGATAAAAGAAATCACCCAAATGGCCATGATCAAAAGTTTACATACCCTGAAATGTTTGGCCTTGGTACAGACACACAAGGTGACACACACGGGTTAAAATGCCAATTAGAGGTTAATGTCCCACATCTGTGGCTTTTTAAATTGCAATTAGTGTCAGTGTATAAATAGTCAATGAGTTTGTTAGCTCTTACATGGAAGCACTGACTAGGCTAGATACTGAGCCATGGGGATCAGAAAAAAACTGTCAAAAGTCCTGCGTAACAAGGTAATGGAGCTTTATAAAGATGGAAAAGGACATAAAAAGATGTCCAAAGCCATGAATATGGCAATCAGTACTGTTAAATCACCTATTAAGAAGTGGAAAGTTTGGGGATCTCTTGATGGAAGTCAGTGCTTCCATGTAAAAGCTAACAAACCAAACTCATTGTCTATTTATACACTGACACTAATTGCAATTTAAAAAGCCACAGATGTGGAACATTAACCTCTAATTGGAATTTTAGCCCGTGTGTGTCACCTTGTGTGTCTGTACCAAGGCCAAACATTCCAGGGTATGTAAACTTTTGTTCATGGCCATTTGAGTGATTTCTGTTCATTATTTTAAATCATCATTATGATTTAAAAAGGAGCCAAACAACTATTTGATAATAAATGGCTTCATATGATCATTATCCTTCAATAAAAGAGCATTTTTTGGCATGGTCAGTCATATTTTCAATATCAATGCCAAAATTTCACAATTTCTGCCAGGGTATGCAAACTGTTGAGCACAACTGTATAAATATAGCATCACTGTATATTGCGATAAAGTAGTACTTACTAGAAAATCAGTGAGACAGTTCACTAGGAGAGCCAGAGTGCTGCATTGATTTGCATTCAAAGCAAATATCTCTCCTCATTGGCACACTCAGCAGTGGGAGCCATTGGCTTCTGCTGCTGTTAATAACAGCCAGTGAGCCAATGAGGAGAGAACTGGGGCAAGGACGAGCTGCGCTCCTGTGTGTGAATGAACAATGTATATTCACAGGAGCATGGCTTGGGAGCGAGCCTGCTCGAGTGCCCCCATAGCAAGAGGCTTGATATTGAGGGCACTCCACAGGGGGGAGGAGCCAGGACTGACAGCAGGGATTTAAAAAGAAGAGGATAGGGGCTGCTCTGTGCAAAGCCACTGCAAAGAGCAGGTAAGCATGTTGGGGGGCATGGTTTGGTGCCGATCCAAGAAGGCCATGTAACCTCTTGGCTCTTGTTCATGGAGGTCCTGCTTTTAATTAGCTGGAGAGAACACTCAGCCCAATCATGGGGAAAACCTCAAGAAGTGCCTTGGCATCACGGTCCCGATCCCTGAGAGATTCCAGAACCCAGCTAAACCGGAATATTCCAGAATTATTCCAGACCCAACCACGGGACCCCACGCCACAATTCAGCAATCTGCCACGTACAATAAATATCTGATGCTCACAATTTACAACTCAGAGAACTACATCAACACATGGAGGGCCTAGACAACCACTGCCATAATCTCCCTGAGGTGTCCCTGATACGGTTGAAGCCAACCAACTCTCACAGGCCACCATTTAAATTTTTAGTGAAGAAATCCCTATTGGGATCAAAAGCCTCCACAGAGCCCTAAAACCCAGAGGCAGGGATAACGATCCCCCCAGGGACATAGTGTGCTGTCTGGTTAACTTTAGGCTGAAAGAGGAGATTTAAGAAGAGCCAGAGACTGTCACACTCTTCTATACCAGGGGACTGAAATCAACATCTACCAAGATCTCTCCCCTATCACTCTCCAGCACAGGAGATATCTGTGCTCCCTATTAGATCTGTTGAGTACTAAGGGGATACAATATAGGTGGAAGTTCCCCTTTTGCCTATCTGCCTCAGCTCAAGGCCGCATTGTTAATCTACGTATACCTGAAGATCTACGCACATTCTGTGATAGTCTAAACCTTCCTATGCTCGAACTACCAGAATGGTACAAGGACTTTCGCATCCCAACATTAAGAAAAGCAGCCTCCATGGATGCCATACCAGTCAGGGATAACTTCCACATATGCCGACGCAGATCTATCTCCTCAATTTCGCCCCCACCAACCTCATCTAGACCAACAGGTGGAGGTAGTTTGACAGCCTTCCCTGCACACCGGAGAGCTCACCAAAAGTACTCAACCTAAATCTTTACCAGACATCTTGTTCAGTCTTGAACTACCTCACCTTTGACATCCCACCACCACCTGGCTCCCACCTCATTCGAGCATTTTCTCAACCTGACATAAGACTCTACTCCTTTTCCAATCTTGCTGAAGACATGACACCTCAGGACCCCCCATATACAGAGTGGACTGATATCCATACACTCCTGAAAATTGAACATACAGTATGTAGCTTCTACTGATCCACATAACAGCCCAGGGAGGATGAGACCCACCTCCAACGTGACTCTGCCAGAAAGCCTGGAGAGCACCACAGTTATGTCCTAGCAATGACACATCTTACATACCAGTTAATCCAGAATAAATCTATGGCTAAAGAAGACGCCTAACACAGAACATGTACCTTTGCCTCTGCTAACTTTCTATTTATTCGCTGTCTTATGCCTTACATCTTTTGCCTTTATTGCTATGCAATTGTATTAGTCTTCATATGATGTCTAAAAACGGTATGCTGGTTTCAAGGTTACACAATCTAATCAACTCCCCTTTATCCCCTTATCCACCCCTTACAGTCTCCTGTTCTCCTTGCCCCCACATCTTTGCCATACCCTTCCTGTACCCTCCCCCTACTCTCCTCTCCTTCCCCTATCCCTCCTCCCTCCTGTCCTATGTATTAACCCAGAGGGATTTGTCTCTCCAACAACATGACTACTTTTTCGATACACTATCTTCAATAATTTTTTTTCGAGATACACTGTAGAATGAAGCTTTTGATGTAAATGTGACAGTATAAGTCTACGTGGCGCCCAGGACTTACAACCTATGATGCTGTGAGGAACATATCATGCTCGCTAAAACATACAATTCCCCCTACATACAATTTGCAAATAACCCCAGCTCTCTTAACTTCTTTATAAGTACACCACAAAGGCTATACAGGTCAAATATTCATACCATGATGCCACTTGTTCTATAATGTACTGCTATATACTTCTTTATATGTCTGGGACGATAGACCAAGACAAATGTAGCCTATGAACTGGGCCAAACTTCTACAATGACCCTCTGCATAGGCTCAATAGACCTTTTATTTTGTTAACGCATGTTAAATGGTTACATTGTTAACCAAATTTGTTACATTCGCTTACCTGTGTATACTGAGGCTGTCTAGTTTTAACGGGTGAACTATATTACACCTACCCAACCTATGTATATGGAAAATATCAAAGCTATAGCCATAAGGTCTAATACCCCAAATCTATAGCTTTTGTTGGGTCCCCCTCTCTATTGCCCACACTCAAAAGCTGGCTGCTACATACATTCATGTTTTTATTAATCATATCATATAAAGTAGCTTGAATGTGAATTATCAGGTTGTTTCTCATACTAACCATTGAACTCCAACACCCAAAATGGTGGATAATAATCTTACTGTACCTTGGTATGTACTATGCCGTCTGGTTATGCATTCCCATGTAACAGTAATGACTCTTCAAATACTGTGTTGCTTGCAACCTATAACAAAGATATTATGTCTACTGAAGCTGAACACTTCTTAAGGCTTTGGCTCCTATAATTTAACCTACCCCACTTGTATATACCTCAGTGCTTAACTATACCTCTCCTCACAGAGCACTTTTGACCTCAAGTGAACTAGAGATAATTGTCTACTCCTGATCATCGCCTCACTCACCTCCACACACTAGGCTTCTATGTGATCCTATGGAACACATTCGGATTCCATCTCCCCCTCAAGGGCAGGTAATCTGGTTTATACTTGCCACCAGTTTGTAATACACATTTACTCTCCTCTTACTTCTTTTCTTCTTTTCTCCCCTGCTCCCCCCATTTTTTTTTGTTTTGTTTTGTTTTGTTTTGTTTTTTTCCTTTCTCTCTTCATCGTTCTTTCCCCTCCCTGTCAACCCTCTTCACATTTCCAGATCCACCTTTTTTTATTCACTTTATTTACCTTTTCCCTTCCCTCCCCATTTACTCAAACCCCTTCTCTCCTCAGTTTCCACCCTCATTCTCATATTACTGCCCCCTTTTTGACACTCCCTCCAGGTGCTACATCTATCTAAATACTCCTACATTGTCACGTACACCATTCTTACATAATTCCCTTGCTCAACCACCGTGCACTATGGCCCCCTCTAGACGCACCACTAGATGGGAATGCAAAGACGGGAATCAAAGTTGTCTCTTTAAATGTGAAAGGCCTCAATACACCAGAGAAACATAGTAAAGTACTATCCTCTATGCGCAATCTCAAAACTGACATAATTTTCCTACAAGAAAAGCCATCCCCAAACTTTCTAATTATTTCTACCCAATGTATTACCATGCCACTAACTCACTGTCTAAATCCAAAAGGAGATACTATACTTTTATCCAAATGCTTGTAATGACAGCTTAATGACTCCCTTGTAGATGAACATGGACGTTATCTTTTTCGTAACGGCTTTCTCCAGGGGAAACCTGTGACTCTAGCCAACATTTACAGCCTTAATAATGCTCAAGTGGGTTTCTTTAGCAAACTTTCACAACTCCTTGCAAGCTTTCAATTGGGTCTTGTTATACTAGGGGGTGAATTTAATGTCTCCCTCCACCCCTCGTTAGACACCTCTTCTGACACTTCATCTCTCCCCTACAAAGCACTTCATCAAATCAAAATGCAAATCCAAGACCTTCTTCTCCATGATACATGGCACACTTTAAATCCAAATGACAAGGACTTCACTTTCTTTTCGGCCCCACACAACAGATATTCTAGAATTGACTATCTATTTTTATCACAAAAAGATCTCCTCTTTCTTACATCAGAAAATAATGAACCAATGTTTCTCTTGGACCACCTCCCAATTACACTTACATTAACTTTCCCTACACAAAAATATGGCATTTAGATTCATCCTTACTGACAGCGAGGAGGACATAAACCATATATGTTCTTGCTTACAGGAATTTTTTGCTAAAAATTACACCCCTGATGTAGCCCCTATTACTCTATGGGAAGCACATAAGTGTGTTATTAGAGGCAGATTACTGGCGCTTATGGCAGTGCTGAAAAAATCACAAGCTCTCTTCATGGATCTTCTCAATAAAATACGGATCCTAGAACTGGCCTATAAACAATCCTGAGCACAAAAAACATATCTGGATCTTCTCCAGGCTTGAACACTTCTTCTTGAGGATCTTGGACATAAGGTGAGACGTAGATTTGTTCTTTCCCAAAAACTCATCTATGAGCATGACAACAAATGTGGTAAACTCCTAGATGGAGCTCTCAAGCTAGAAAAGCAGGAACTATACATCTTATTAAAGATGCCCATGGCCACTCAAATGTAACTACTATTGACACTGCATTTCAGTTTGAAAGGTTCTACTCTGACTTATATAATCTACCTCAGAGGACTGGGGGATCCGAAGGCAATCATCCTAAGATTACATTAATACAAAATTTCTTAAAGACATACAGCCCTAAACCCATTTCCAGAAATAATGCGTGACAACTAGAGAGCCTCATTACAGAAAAAGCGCTAAAACAAGCTATTAAATAACTCAAATTGGGCAAAAGTCCTGGCCCTGATGGGTTTATGGCGGCCTACTACAAAACTTTCCTTTACACACTTTTTGAACCTTTCCTACAAGTGTTTAATTCTCCATCCTCTCTGAAACATCTGTCTCATAGACTGCTAGAAGCCCACATCACAGTCATGCCAAAAGAGGGGAAAGACAATACATCAGTAGCCAACTATAGACCTACAGTATATCACTCTTAAACATAGACATTAAGCGATTTGCTAAAATATTGGCTAATTGGCTAATTGCCTGTTACTATTGCTTCCCTCCTTGATTGTGAAAGACCAGGTAGGTTTTATCCCTGGCAGGGAAGCCAGGGATAATACTAATAAGGCTCTGAACTAACATCACTGGCTCACATCAGAGAAATGCGGTTTCTTCCTGTTTCTTGATGTGGAAAAGGCATTCAACAGGCTGGCCTGGGACTACATGTGAGCTGTCTTAGGCTCAATCGGACTTGTAAACCACATGTTCAACTTTATAAACGTCCTTATACGACACACCAACTGCTAGAATCCAAGTCAATAGCCACTTGTCGAATGCCTTTTCCATCCAAATCGGCACACGACAGGGTTGCCCACTCTCACCAATCTTCTTTGTGCTCATGCTGGAGCCACTCCTGCATCGTCTTTGAGCCAATCAAGACATACAGGGCCTGACTACTGCCAACCGTACATACAAACTAGAAGCATTCACGGATGACATATTACTATTTTTTAGGAAACCCCACACAACCCTCCCAAGCGTATTAAAGGACTTTGAGTCCTGCCATCTTTTCTCCAATCCAGAAACTCATGGATAAGCTATGAACAAATTACCTTACCCAAGTTGAAAGGGGGAATTGGCTTACTCAGCCTTCAAAATTATTACTGGGTCTGCCACCTCTCTAGGATTTTAGTTTGGAATGTGCACAAGAAACTCAAAGACTGGGTAAACCTGGAAAGTTCCTTCTCCTCCCTTCCCCTTTGCTCATCCCCTTGGATTCCATACAACCACATTCCTTCTGTCTTTAAGCAACACCCCCTCATTGGCCCTACCTTACTAAGCTTTAAAGACGTCTGCAGGGAATTTAAAATATCTTCTTCTCCAGGACCGTTGACTACTTTAAGACTCAATCCAGACTTCTCCCCTGGCATGAACAGCCAATTTCTGGTGGAAATTTGGCCCCATGCTAATATACAAGCCCATCAGTTTTTTGAGGATGGCACTATATTATATGCCTCCATGTCTCCACTTTGTCTACCTGTATGCAGGGCCGCAAGCATCCCTTCTGGACATATTCACAAATACTCCATTTCCTTTGTGAAATTGAACGCACCTCCTCAGTCTCCCGGGACTTTACTCCTTTTGAATCCCTATGTTCCAGATCCTCGCCCCAACAGCACGTAATTTCCTCTGTTTATAACATGTTGTACACCTCTAAACTCCCAAACACAAGTAAAACATGCCAAGCTTGGGAACAGGATCTGCAATTGGAGCTATCGACAGAACAATGGGAACATATCCATTCTATTACCCACAAAGGCTCCATCATGTCACGATTCAGTAAAATAGCTTTAAAATACAATCTTGCTGGTATCGAACCCCTACAATGTTTCATAAATTCAATCCACTATGTCAAACTTATGCTGGCATTGTTCTAAAGAACCAAGCTCGTTCCTGCATTTTTGGTGGACGTGTCCAGCCCTACAACTGTTCTGGTCTCAAATACATTACATAACTTCACAAGTCTCCACATACCCCTTGGAATTCACACCAGCCCAGTTTCTGCTACATCATTCCTCCATAACTGTACATTCACATCGGAAATCTCTAGCTGTTCATATGATCAACACGGCCAAACTGTGTATCCCAGTGCTTTGGGGCTCACCGAAAACCCCATCTATATCTAACTGCTTTGCACATATCATCAGAATTACAGAGATGGAAGAATTGATCTGTGTAGCAAAAGACACTTCCAAATTTTTGCATATCTGGGTCTGTTGGATTCATTTTCAAACCACGGACAGACACAAATCCTTGATCGATTTTTTTTTCAGGCCACACTGGGATCCTGATATATGTTGATACCTTTTGCTACTCATAAGCTACTTGACAAAAATATATTGAAGCTCGAAGTTGATGTTTTATATACTGCCTTGTTTGTCATATTTTAAACTTGTAACATGTTTAAATAACTTTATAAAGTATTGTTGGAAAAAAAAATAACATTTTTTTTTGTTTTTGGTTGTTTTTTTTTTTTTTTTCAACCTTTTAGAATCACTTTTACTTGCTCTAATGTACAAGTTAAAGTGTATGAAGGAAAAGAAAAGGGAATGCCCAATTACACAGCTATATGCTTCCTAAATATTTAAGTATTTAGTTAAAAAAAATATACTTTGGTCTAGTGTTACAAAATTGGAACAGAATCAGTATACAACTGTGCATAAATATTCTCCCAAACACACTAAAATAAGAAAGTAATTTTAAGAGTTCTTTCATCTAAAATAAGAGTGTTCTTTATGAAACAAGCCATTAACTGCACCATCACCCAGAAATAAGTGTTTTTAATCATCTTATATGCACAAGTTTTAGGCAATTTCAGTTGATGTAAGTTCTAATGTAAAACACATAAAGCTTTAGATGTTAGCAAGCCCTAATAAACTAGCTCATGCATTTACTGGCATTGATTTGAAGAGTATGCCCCCTTCTGAGCTAGATTGCAGTAAACAATAGTAATGTCAAAACACAAAGAGATCTGCATAGACACAGTTACTGTTTAATAACGTAATTTAAAATAATACTGGGATATTGAATAAATCAATGCCACATAGTAGCTTTCCTTTTGATGCAATCTGGAAACCTGTTATTAAAAACAAAGCTCTAAATAACTTTTCTGGCTCTAAACCAATGTAGAATATATGATGTTTTTCTTGTATGGATGTTTACAAAGTCTTTTTGCATTGTAAGTGACCAATGAAATTCTGTTTTTTGCTTTTTTTGGTTTTACTGTCATACAAGGAATGAAAATAAAAATCTGATTCGTGTTACAAAAAAGTCTTGGCTCAGATTCTTTTTATTAGTCAATGTTATGACTGTGAAAAATAAAATAAGTTTCTAAGGCATGATTAATTTTGTAATACTGCTGCTGCTGTTTCCACTACTACTACTATTTATGCTATGTATGGCTATACATCCTTTACAAACTTTGAAACTAATGGTCATCTTAAATAGACACTGTTTCTAGATCAATAATTTAAACAACAATTTTCTATAAATTATAAATGCATTTAAAGTAATTTAGGGATGTTATTTACTTGCCTTGTGTAGACATCCACAATTCAAAACTGCTTGTAGGGACCACCATCTTGAAAGTAATGTTAGCAGCCCCAGAAAGAGTTGCCATTTAGGTGACACTCTATAGCATTCCTCTTCACTCCTCCCCAGGTTGCCAAAGAAAAGGTTAGGTAGCGAGATGATGGGAAGGACAGAGGAACAGGGCCAGCATGGACAGTAATCAGAAACTTCCAAAAAGGAAGAGGGCCATGACATGCAAGAAGAGAGGAGGCTTTGCTGGGGAATTGAAACTTCCTGGTGTGTCTATCTCAAACATTTTCAGAAGCACCATTGCACACATTTATTCCACTAATTTTCTATCCCAGTGATCACAGAGTAGGAAGCGATAAGAATCTCCCCAATCGGGATACAAACATAATTTAACCCCTACAGCAGTTAATTTCCTACTCTACTAAACAATAGTCCTTCTATTTTGTTGGTGTTCCCTTTCTATCCTGTATACCACACAGGAAGTATGATTAAATTACCCTGATGGAGACAAACTACTTTCCCTAAAAGACCTAAAGTGGTAATAAACTCTTCCTTAATACTTCTACCTACAGGTAAGCTTATAATAAAGCTTACCTGTAGGTAAAATTAATATTTCCTGTACAGTGCACTTTAGATCTCAGCTCTTTTTGATAGCCAGAGTATGCTCTCTGAAGGAATGGCATACCTTTTCCTTTAGAGCACTGTGCCGTGGCCCATCATGGCTCAGCCAGTCAGACGGCCAGAGCTCGCGAACCCGGAAGGAAAGCAGGATGAAGATGGAGGCCCTGTCAGTGGTGACAGCGTGCCGCTGAAGGGCTTCGTTTTAAGGTAAGTCCCAGGGGCAGACTGACAACTCATGGGGCCCCCGGGCAATAGGGGATCATGGGGCCCCTGTGTCCTTGCCCAAACTCAAAAAAGCCTATGAAAAAGGTACCAGGGGCATCTCATGGTGCCCCCTACTGACCCCGGGCCCTCGGGCAGTGCCTGAGTTTCCAAATGGTCAGTTCGCCCCTGGTAAGTCCTTCATAGTGTACAAGTATGCAATGCATACTAGCACATTATGCCTTTACCTTGCAGGAGATTTTTTTTTGGATGCGGTTTACTATTGCTTTAACTATGTTCTTTCTCTAAGATTTTTTGCATAATGTGAATACAAACATGTAATCATTAATGCAAATAAATGTGAGGTAATTGGTTTAAATTTGACTATAGCAATGTTATGTATTTATTATCACATGCTATATGAACACTGTTTATATTCAAAGGAACGGAGTCTAATGGCCTCAATTTTGGATCATAGGGCAACTGTCTTGATGCATAGTTGATATATTTGAAATACCTTGCAATAGCAAATGATGTTCTTTAAATATCTTTTCCTCGAGTATTTAATTGATTTTCTTCTTATGAATAAAAAACATAATTTACATATACTTCAGTTAAAACATAAAAGCATTCTTTCACAATGCTGCAGTAGCAATAGCTATACCTTAAATTCTACTGTCCATATTGTCTAGAATGTATAACTGATATAAATTTACACAGGAGACTTTCCTCATGCAAACAAAGGTGCTTTAAGGAACATTTTAGCATATGTTGTTTTTGTCTTTTTTAATTCAACAGTGTATTTTATTTTAATAATTCATGTTTATAGGCTTTTGGCACAATAATGTGAGAATGGGGGAGGAATGTGAATTACAAATTTTATAATGCAAGCTGTATATACAGTACATTTATATGTAAAATATCTACTAAATGTATGTCCTGAGATATGAATAGAGAAGCAGTCTCATGTCTAAGTGGCTTGCAGGAGCTGTGAGTTATCAGGAGAAATAGTGGTTAAAATCTGAAGTAGGTATACATTTTGTGTTTAAATTTATGAATATTTGATTTAGAGTGAAAAAATCCTTTTGTCTGGTAAACAACCGTCAATCAAGACAGTCAAGTGTAAGCATACAACCTACAATTTCTTTAAGTGTCAAAGAGCAAAATAAGGGATCTATGGCCTTTGATTAACTTCAGAGAAAATGATTTTACAGTGAGTACAAAATGTCCTATTGTTAAGATACCACACTCTGGTATTCTGTAGAGTTGGTGTGAACAGATATGGGAGCTGCACATAGTAGACCAGACTCAGAACTAAGTGCAATAACCAAAACTAACTACTGAGTACACAATGCAGGTGAGAAACAACATAAACACAGCAACCCGTATAATATCATTAAACACAAGTCAAAAGTGCAGACCACCTAACTATCTAACTCTATACAAACTATATATCAATAGGACATATGGGAAGATCAGATAAGCAGGACCAGGTGGAAGGTACATCTATTAGTGATTAAAACAAGTCAGAAACAAGGTTCAGGTACACAGGGAGCAAGTACAGGCAGCAGGGTAAGATCTGAAGGTTCCAACTGAGCAGGAACAAGTATCAAAATCAGGATCATAGGATTAGAGAACTACCATGCAGAGATCCTAGGCACACAGACAAATCACTGAGGCACTAAATGTGTAGGAGCAAAATACCCTCCAAGCAATCAGCATTAGAAGAAAAATACTTCCTGGGACCTGTTCACCGCTGAAAAACATCTGCTAATGGACTTTAGAGCTGTACTGTTCAGGTCCAGGGGCCACAGTGCTTTTCATTTAAGACACGCCCACCTCCCAGTTCTCCTTTCCTGGTATATGGACCCATGACAGGCCTGAAACCCAATCTTCCATTTACTAAAAAAGTGCTCCACATCTTAGGATGTGGCTGGGTTTCTCTTGTCTCCTTAATGGTTAAAATATATCTCCCCATTGTTGGACTGCATTCTCACCAGGTGGCCTTCTAAAAGACAAACGCATTGAGTACAATCATATTACTCTCAACTCCAACTTAGTCAGCAACATGGACTCCCCCCACTGCCCAACGACCTTGCACTAATAATGTGCATGCCTTCCCAGCCAGGAAGGCACAAGTCGGTAATGCAGATCTTTCATCGGAGAGGTTTGAAGATTTGGCTCAAGGTCAACCTTGAGGATCAAAGCCACCACAGTAAAAATGCCTTGCTTGGTGTTTAATGGCAAATGAAGATCTGTCCTTCCTGGATAAAATCTCCCTCTAGAGAGTACTGGTATAGATTGGACATGTGTAATTGCCTCAAAGGATCCACTGATAAAGGGGTGGAATAACATTTTTAAATAAAGTGCATTACCATAAAGAAGTATAAAAAGTGTTGTCTGACCCAGTTACATATGCAAAATCAAGGAGGGGCTCAAAGCTGCAATATAAAAAGGAGTTAACATTAGAAAAGCTCAGAAGTGGTGAGCAATCTGTGAAAGAATCAAATTATTTATGCCATTTTCCATCTGGGAAAATGTCTATTATCTATTACCATCATAAAGTACATAAGATAAAAATTCATCTCCCAGAAATACCAATGGCAAATGGGGTTAGGTCTCTAAGAGACAAAATAGTAGAGTACACTGTATTTTTTAAACCTCTGGTTCAAGTACCAGAGTTTACCAAATGTCTTCTTAATTTGCTAGAAAAGGTCAAATCAACAGCTGATGTGCGGTTACTGAAGGCTGATGTGTATTTATTGTACACAAATATATTTTTATTGAGAAAAGGAATAATGTATTATTTTATAAACATTACATAAGTGATGTGTTCTTAATATGGAAGGTACTGGGACAGTCTTTGACATCCTTTTAACATGGCAAAATAATTTTATAATAATGTGAAGTTTACATATAAATGTCACAAGAAAGGTTTGTTTTTTTTGGTGTAAATATTTTTAAGGAAGGTTAAGTGATATTTATACAAATACACATTTCAAAGAAACCAATTGGAATGAGTATATCCCTAAGACTAGTTGCCAAAATCCTTTACAGTTAAAAAATATCCCAGGAGGATAGTTAACAATAAAGAAGAAACTGTATAAAAACAGAGAAGTTTAAGAGGCAATCTGCATTAAATAGGGCCTGATTTGTAGAAAAGGGAAATGAAAATGAAGTAATAGAAATAAAGATTAGGGAGGCAGCAAAGAAAAAAGGGAGAAGAAATTTTAACTGAAGAGGATAAAGGTACTGAAAGCTAGGAGATATAGGTTATATTACAGAGCACAACACCAGATTAAAAGGATATTGAAATGATTTTTGAGAGATATTGGCTGATCATTAAGAAGGATAAGGTTTAAGCTTCCATTTTACCTAAAAAAAATTATAATATACAGTAAGGCTCCAATTTTAAGGAATACATTAGTTTGAAGCATGTTATATCCACTGAATAAGAAAAAGATTATGTTTTTTAATGAAAAGGGCTTCTTTGCGTGCCGCAGGTGCCATACCTGTAAAACTGCCAGTATTAATATTACAAGAAGAAAATATTATATTTCTGATAAAACTGGAAATAAATATAATATAATATAAGAAAATGCATTTTATGCCATTCCACCCATGTGGTAAACTTGCTGCAATGCCGTTGTCATCTGAAGTAGGTAGAACTATGAGGAAATTAAAGAAAACATTAACAGGACATGTGTATATATATATATATATATATATATATATATATATATTTATAATATTAAAAGGTGGTTTTAAAAATCTTTGCATTTTAAAGAATGTCATAACAGAGATCTGTCTTTTTCAGAATTTTGGGGCATTGATAAAGTAGCAAAACAATGGAGCAGAAGTAACTTCAGAAAATTTGCGCAGAAGGGAAACTTTCTGGATAAATGAATTGGATACATTGAAACCAAGGCATGAATGTGAAGCTTGACCTTGCATGTTTTATTAGTGACTTGTAAAATATTTTTAATTCATTCAATATTTTGTAATAAAATTGTTGTTATTTTTAGTCATAGAATAGATATATGTACCCATTATTTAGAAATTGTCTCCCAAATAAAGAAGTTATAACTGTTACCCTTTGTGTGCAAATATGCTGGAACGGAGAGGGTGGAGATATTCAATATGAAAGATAGTTACTGTATGCTATTAAGACCTTTGTGTAGTCACATGATCTGAGGATGGGCACATGAAATGTAGGAGGTAATATGTGAGTTATATAGCCAATTAGGTGATGGCAGGTGGTTGACCTCCCAATACCTAATGTCGGAGGCCATGTGATGGTGTCATGTCATAGCAGTAAATGAGTGTTTGCAAAATGATATATATATCCAATAGTCCAATATAAGTTTATTTCAATTCGCTTTTATTCACATTACATTATTATGTTATATTCAGGATAAACGTGTTTACATTCTTGTATGGGAGTTGCAGTGTGACTGAGGGTCATGTGACAATATTATTACCTCCCTTGCTGCCGACAACATCTTCTCCCTGGCTGCTTCTAGTTGTGGAGTCTTTGACCATCTTATTTGGCTGGCAGAGGAGTGCTGTAGTTCCCAGCTGGGAATGTACATGTTGATGACAGCATAGCCCTTCTCTGATAAAGAGTCTGCATTGATTGTTTTTTTGTTTTTTTTTCCATTTTATTTCTGCTTTATTAATGAAAAAGTGGTATGGGGAGTTAGTAAGTTATTAATCGGAGGATTATATAATTTAGCCACAAATGAGCAGTAAATGTAACCCTGATGTTGATTTGTTAGATTTGATTGCAGTTGAAAGGAGGGGCTGTATTTTTTGAAATGATATAAGGAAGTAATATCGGATGGACCTCGTCTTTGAAAAAGTCAGCATCTGTGGCAAAATGCATCAGAGTTTTATCTGTTCTTTTGAACAAATATTTATTATTTCTTTATTCCAGGTACTTATATAGCGCCATCAATTTACGCAGCTCTTTACATAAATATTGTACATTCACATCAGTCCCTAACCCTCAAGGGGAGTACAATCTAAGGTCCCTAACTTACATTCATACATACATGGGCCAGTTTTAGACAGGATCCAATTAACCTACCAGCATGTCTTTGGAGTGTGGGAGGAAACCGGAGTACCCGGAGGAAACCCACGTAGGCACAGGGAGAACATGCAAACTCCAGGCCGGTGGTGCCGTGGTTGGGATTCGAACCAACGACCCTAGTACTGCTAGGCAGAAGTGCTAACTATTTAAATAAAAGGATATTTATGGTGCTGAGAGCACGTGGTCCACATAAGTGTAATTGTGTTGATATATTTTATTAATTATTTATTAGTTTTCTAGCTTGCATCCTTTACTACCTTAAATGGGAGAGGAGATCCATGATATTGGTAAGAAGACTCTGGTTATTAATGTAATGGGGAGATATTTGTGAAAGGAAAAATCTTGCAATGTGAATGGAGGAATGAGATAAGGCCTGATTATCCTTTTATAGTGAATAATTTAATTGATAAGTGGCATTCCAATACCTCTGCACTCTTAAGGCTGAAGTCTAAGTATGCTTTTTATTGCATAGTTACATTGTTCCAACCTGGACCAATGTAAGTATGCAAATCTCATAGCTGAGCGAGTGTTGTGGAAGCTTCAAATCACTATAGTAGTTGCCGCTACTGCATTGATAATAGCACTCTTCCAGGCCCTGTGCCGACCTGCTACCCATCTGCATAGTAATCACAGGGGGTTGCTTGTTCAACAGTGATGCCGCTCAGAGAATACTTTATATTTTTTAATATATTTAAGGCATTCTCTGATTGGACACGTTGGAGACACAGAACAGTGTCAACACAATGAAGGAAAACTAAAGAAAAGTGTGCTTTTGCTCAGTAAAGTGTTAGATGTCCCCCCACTCTACTATTGACTTACAAGAGAAAGCTGAAGAAAGAAGAGCCACATCATCACTTGCCATTCTTTGCACACCATCGTGGCTATACACCTAACAATATGAATGTGAGATTTCATGACGAGATCATATCTTTAAAAAAACATCAAACTAAACAAACATTTGGAAATTCTTTTCATCTGAAGTAAAGCAAATCTTGCTAATTGCACAGCTGTTGTGCTGGCAAAGCAGGGGGCATGTGTAGTCTGCTGTTTATTCCTTGGATCTTTCGGCTGGTGCTGGGGAGCAATTGAATGTCTGTCGAGATCATCATCAAGACTTGCACAAGATTTTGCCTTACAAGTTAATGTTTATATGTAATTCTTGGCAAAACATTAATTGGGTTTTAATTATGTGTAGCAGTCCTTTCTAAATTTGTCCCTACCCCCAGTCACCACACCTCAGATCTCAGCAACCCTGAGGTCATGCAACCATTCCAGCACCTCTTGTAAGAGTGGAGAGTCGTGTCATTTGTTCACTCTGAAAGCATTAATTGAAGATTTTGCATGGAACTGTTGTTTTGTTGCATCACATGCAAGGTATTAATTATGCAGTTTCAGATGAAAATTGATGAACTGTGTCAGTAACTCTTTATCCACTTGGCTACCAGGCACTTTTACCTCCTTCGTGGCCAGACCAAGCTTTCAGCGCTGTCGCACTTTGAATGAAATTTGCGCAGTCATGCAACACTGTACCCATAAGAAAGTTTTATCATTTTTTTTAACACAAATAGAGCTTTCGTTGGGTGGTATTTAATCGCCACTGGGTATTTTATTTTTAGCACTATAAACAAAAAAATGGCAAAAGGTTCACTGATTAGTTGCTAAAGGTTACAGCACATCATTACCGCTCACCCATTGGTTGCTAGAGGTTACTGCACATCCTTACCACACAGTTGATCGGTTGCTAGAGGTTACTGAACATCATTACCGCTCACTGATTAGTTGCTAGAGATTACTGCACATCATTACTGCTCACTGGCTGCTAGAAGTTACTGCACATCAATACTGCTCACTGGTTGGTTGCTAGAGGTTACTGCACATCATTACCACTACCTGAGCGCTTGCTAGAGGTTGCTGCACATCATTACTGCTCACTGATTGGCTGCTAGAAGTTACTGCGCATCATTACTGATCACTGATTGGTTGCTAGAGGTTACTGCACATTATCACTGCTAAATTATTGGTTACTAGAGGTTATGGCGCAACATTATTGCTCACTGATTGGTTTCTAGAGATTACAGCAGATCACCACTGGTCACTGATTGGTTGCTAGAGGTTACTGCACATCATTCCTACTCACTAATTGGTTGCTAGAGGTTATTGCACATTATTACTATGGGATCAGTGGCAGTGGTGTGGGGGTGGGATAAGTGGTAGTGCTGGGGGAATGGGATGAGTGATAGTGCTGGTGGGGGATGGAATCAGTGGCAGTACGTGGGGGAATGGAATGAGTGGAAGTGCATGGGGTGGATGGGATCAGTGGCAGTGCTGGATAGGATCAGTGGAAGTGGTGGATGGGCATGGGTGGCAACATTTCTACAACGACCACTAATGTAGGGGGGATTTCACTGATGACCAGTTTAAGGGGGGATTTACACTGACCACCAGTGTGAGGGCTATTTTGCACTTACCACCAATGTAAAGGGAAATTTACATTGACCAATGCTATGGAGCATTTGCACTGACCACCAATGTAATGAAAAACTTACACTGACAACCAATACAATGGGGAATTTTACACCAACAACCAATACATTTCTACACTGGCTGCCAATGTAAAGAGGGAATTTACACTTACCACCAACTTAAGGGGCTCTTCTACATGGATCACAATTGTAAGGGAGGATTCGATACTGACCACAAATGCAAATTAATCATTATAGGTAGGGGGCATGCATGAGGCGCATGCGTGGCATGCGCATGCCCTACCCGTGCCGCCGTTCGTGGCCTCGATTTTCAATCACCGGGTCCCTGCCAGTGATTACTTTTTGTTAGCACTGATCACTGTATTGATGTGACTGGGGATGTCATTGCCACCAAGTCAGTTCCCCCCAGTGTCAGAATGCCTGCCGTAGTCCTGCAGTCCTGCTATAAGTCGCTGATCACTGCCATTAATAGTAAAAATTAAAAATTTTAAAAATATTCCAGTATATATACCGCCATTTGTAAACGCTATAACTTTCACGTAAACCAATTAATTTACATATATTCAGATCTTTTTTTCAGCAAAGACATGTAGCAGATTACATTTTGACCTAAATGTGTGACGGGATTTGATTTTTTAAATTTTTTTATTGGACATGTGTAAATGTAAAAAATATTGTTTTTTTTTTCTCAAAATTGGCGGTATTTTTTTTTCATAGCACAGGCAATCAAATACCACCAAAAGAAAGCTCTATCCATGGGAAAAAAAGGACGCAAACCTCATTTGGGTGCAGCATTGCATGACCGCGCAATTGTCAGTTAAAGTAAGGCAGTGCCGTAACGCAAAAAATGGCCTGGTCCGGAAGGGGAGTAAATCCTCTGGAGGAAAGTGGTTAATGACACCCGCATGATCTGCTGATGTGATTGTTTTTACATGCACCAAAATTTATGGTGCTGTGGCACTGGGTGGCTCGGTGTGATTTTGAAATACGGTCAGGGATTTTATAGCACATAGAGCAGCCTATTTAAATGAATAGGCTGCCCTGCACGCAACATACATCTTTATCCACCCTGTCAGTACACCTTTCCATCCTAGTTTTCCATGCTAACCTCTGCACCCCAAATCTCCCCACCCTCTCCTCTCCAAACTCCCCCCACCTTAACTCCACATGCCTCTCCTGCTCATCTTTGCACCCAACTTCCTTACCTCTGTACAACCCCTCCTTGCTCACCTGTGCACCCCTAACTGTAACTTCCTTTTCTGCCTACCTCTGCATACCCCACAACAACCCCACCCCTCTACTTTGCTTAAGTTTGCAGAACAGACAAATGGTAGGCTCAGTGACTACAGTTGCAGGCAGGACTTTCAAGCATGACCCTGTTGATCTCCCCAGTGGGCATCATTTAGCAGAGATGATGGTGGCTGGAACCTCAGGGGGCATAATATAAAAATGAATGCTGGCGGTATTTACATATAAATGCCAATTATTTATATCTGAATGCTGATAAGGTCTGCACACATGAGTCATCTGTACATGGCAATAGGGCAGAGCTGGACAGCATTTCACACTCAGATATAGGGACACAGCCTGGGACAAAGGAATGTAAACTGGGACAGTTGACAAGTATGGGGCAGCTGCTTTGGGCCCCACAGCAATGACTGGGCCCAGGGCAGCTGACCCTTTTGCTCCTCCTTAAAGACAGCCCTGATGCAGTGCTTTATATATATACAGTTGCAAGAAAAAGTATGTGAACCCCTTGGGATTACGTGGAGTTTTGCATGAATTGGGCATAAAATGTGCTCTGAACGTCATCTAAGTCACAACAATAGAAGAACACAGTCTGCTGAACATAATACTACACAAACATTAAATGTTGCCATGGTTTAATTGCACATAACATGTAAACATTCACAGTGCAGGGAGGAAAAAGTATATGAACCTTTGGACTTAATAACTGGTTGACCCTCCTTTGGCAGCAATAACCTCAACCAAATGTTTCCTGTAGTTGCAGATCAGACCTGCACAATGATCTGGAGTAATTTTGGACCACTCCTCTTCACAAAACTGTTTCAGTGTAGCAATATTCTTGGGATGTCTGGTGTGAATCGCTCTCTTAAGGTCGTGCCACAGCATTTCAATCGGGTTGAGGTCAGGACTCTGACTGGGCCACTCCAGAAGGCTTATTCTGTGCTGTTGCAGCCATTGTTTTGTTGAATTACTTATATGCTTTGGGTCATTGTCCTGTTGAATCACCCATCCTCTGCGGAGCTTCAGTTGGCGGACAGATGGTCGTACGTTTTCCTGCAATATGTCTTGATAAACTCTGAAATTAATTTTCCCATCAATGACAACAATCTGTCCAGGCCCTGAGGCAGCAAAGCAGCCCCAAACCATGATGCTCCCTCCGCCATGTTTTACAGTGGGGATGAGGTTTTGATATTGGTGTAACTCAGCAGAAATAAAAAATACAGAAATCCCCCTGCGCTCCACAGAACCTAGTGAGTTAGCTGCTATCACCTATTCTATATACCACAAGATAAGTGAAACAAAATAATATAAGTGGTGAAGCGCTCAACTTAAATACTCAAAAACTAGTGCAATATCCCCATATATAAATATTAAATCCCTAGTGATATAATAATACACAAATGATACCTCTTAGGCTATGCAGATATACAAATAATACTAATAAATAATAATGAATAGAAAACTAGTGCAATACCCTGAGTATCTGTGGTCCTAACTCTACAAGTCTAAAGGCTCTTTAGACTTGTAGAGTTAGGACCACAGATACTCAGGGTGCCGTGACGCGGCTCTGTGGCTTACTGGTGGCAGTGGAGGAGAATACTTTCTGGCAGAGTTCGTTGTGTGAGGGGAGTAATTGGAGTGGTACTGACTGCCTGGAGGAGGATCATGGTCGGTGGAGGCAGTGGAGGAGATTAACATCTGGCAGAGAGATATATATATATAAAAAGCTCTGTGACCCGCAAGGGTCGAATGTGGAAGGTGAGGGGGCATTTCTGCTATTGAGGGGAGTCACGTCAAGATTTTCACGAAGAGCACTATTTCAGCATGGAGTGGCAATATTTGAACACTTTGTTATAATTTTTGCACAGTGTGGCATCACTATTTTAATTAATATTTTATTTTAAATTGATATAATCAATTGCATTTCAGTATCACTTTTTTGCACAGTTTAAGAGATATTAGTTATCACTATATCACCAGGGATATATATTATATATGAGGATATTGCACTAGTTTTCTATTCATTATTATTTATTAGTATTATTTGTATATCTGCATAGCCTAAGAGGTATCATTTGTGTATTATTATATCACTAGGGATTTAATATTTATATATGGGGATATTGCACTAGTTTTTGAGTATTTAAGTTGAGCGCTTCACCACTTATATTATTTTGATATTGGTGTGCTGTGCCTTTTGTTCTCCACACATAGTGTTGCGTGTTCTTCCCAAACAACTCAATCTTGGTTTCATCTGTCCACAGTATATTTTGCCCGTAGTGCTGTGGAACATCCAGGTGCTCTTTTGCAAATTTCAAACGTGCTGCAATATTCTTTTTGGACAGCAATGGCTTCCTCCGTGGTGTCCTCCCATGTACTCCATTCTTGTTTAATATTTTCCTTATTGTAGATGTGTCAACAAAAATGTTAGCATGTGCCAGAGATTTCTGTAGGTCTTTAGCTGACACTCTGGGATTCTTCTTTACCTCATGCAGCATTCTGCGCTGTGCTCTTGCAGTCATTTTTACAGGACGACCACGCCTAGGGAGAGTAGCAACAGTGCTAAACTTTCTCCATTTGTAGACAGTCTGTCTTACTGTGGACACATGAACATCAAGGCTTTTGGAGATACTTTTGTAACCCATTCCAGTTTCATGCAAGTCAACAATTCTTGATCGTAGGTCTTCTGAGAGCTCTTTTCTGCGAGGCATGGTTCACATCAGACAGTGCTTCTTGAAACCAGTAAACCCAAAACAGGTGTGTGTTTTTTAAGGGCAGAATAGCTGTCAGCAACACATCCAATATCATCACACTGATTGGAGTCAAGGTTGACTCACTCCTGGCTCCAATTAGCTCTAGGAGAAGTCATTAAGCTAGGGCCTCACATACTTTTTCCTCCCTGCACTGTGAATGTTTACATGTTATGTGCAATTAAACCATGGCAACATCTAATGTTTGTGTAGTATTATGTTCAGCAGACTGTGTTCTTCTATTGTTGTGACTTAGATGACGTTCAGAGCACATTTTATGCCCAATTCATGCAAAACTCCACGTAATCCCAAGGGGTTCACATACTTTTTCTTGCAACTGTATATTGTACATTCACATCAGTCTCTAACCCTCAAGGGGTGTATAATCTAAGGTACTAACTCACAGTCATACATACACATACTAGGGTCAATTTAGACAGGATCCATTTAACCTACCAGAATGTCTTAGGAGTGTGGGAGGAAACCTGAGAAACCCCACGCAGACACAGGAACATGCAAACTCTAGGCAGGTGGTGCTGTGGTTGGGATTCGAACCAACAACCATAGTACGACCAGGTGGAAGTGCTAACCATTTAGCCACTGTGCTGCCCACATCAATCCCCATCCAATGCCTGGCTTCTATCTTCCACTTCATTTCAGCTTGTTTGCACTTCTTTAATGGACTGTATTAAATTACTTACTGAGATTAAACTGACCAAAAACAATCAGACTTTTTTCCCCTTTACCATCCCATCACCTTTCAGGTTTTTGTGATTGTGTATGGGAGGCCTTTGGCTGAATTAGTCACCTGGGGGGAGGGTATGTAAACATCATTAACATTTTCATTAAATGGAAGGGAATCAGCAAAAACAAGCAAGTCAAAAGAAACAACTCCTAAACAAAAGAAAACTGATAAATAAAAAGTCAATGAAAAACTGAATTGTTTGTGGCAAGTTAAGGTAGGCATTTGTCACAGGAAAAAAATAATCTAAAACTGCCTTAAAGAGTTATAATGAAATTGTAGAGACAGATGGCAGTGGGTTATATGATGATCCCCTGAATCTCAAATACTCAGCAAAGCTTGTTTCTTGCCACTGTTGTCATTTCAGCATTTTAGCTTCAATCACTTGACATTTCATAGTACACAAATGACAGTATTATTTATATCAAATGACTGAAGTCACTGAAAATAAGAAAACGGAACTTCAAAGAGAAGAACAATAATAGGTATGCTGTTTAAAGTATACTTCTCATGACAGAAATATATGAACTGCCATTGTTGAACTTCTGAAAACTTTGCTTTGTCTTGTGCTGATTGTTCTATAATGCTACACTGCTCCAATCTGATCACTATTCTCAAGTCTACATGTCATCGTTGTGAAGTGTGCTGTACGTTCTTTATTCCATAATGTTCCTCTCTGTACACTATGCTGTACAGTACATTCTTTATACACTATGCTGTACAGTATGTTCTTCATACATTGCACTGTACAGCATGTTCTTTGTATGCTGTGTTGTACAGTATGTTCTTTTACACTGTGCTGCACAGTATGTTCTTTGTATATTGCACTGTATAGTATGTTGTGTTCACTATGCTGTACAGTATGTTCTTTGCATCCTGTGTTGTACAGTTTGTTCTTTGTACACTATGCTGTATGGTATATTCTTTGTACACTATGCTGTACAGTATGTTCTTTGCATCCTGTGTTGTACACTTTGTTCTTTGTACACTATGCTGTATGGTATATTTTTTGTACACTGTGTTGTGCAGTATGTTCCTTTTCACATTGCACTGTACAGTACGGTTTGTGCACTATTCTGTACAGTACGTTCTTTGCACACTGTGCTGTACAGTATGTTGTTTGTACCCTGCACAGTACAGAATGATTTCTCTACACTATGCTATACAGTATATTCTTTGTACACTGTGTTGTGCAGTATATTATTTGAACACCATGCTGTATAGTACATTCTCTGTACTCTGTGTTGTACAGTACATTCTTTATACACAGTGATATACAGTACATTATTTGTACATTGCTCTGTACAGTATACTTTGTGCACTATGTTGTACAGTATGTTTTTTGTACACTATGCTGTACAGTACATTTTTTGTACACTGTGCTGCACAGTAGGCTCTTTGTACACTGTGCTATACAGTATGTTCTTTGTACATTGTGCTGTTAATCATTTACTGCCTACTGTACATGTCTGCTCTGCAGACTGTGCTGGAAGTATCATACTCCATATGACTCCACTATACACTTTCTATCATACACTATATTGCCAAAAGTATTGAGATGCCTACCTTTACATGCACATTAACTTTAATGGCATCCCAGCCTTAGTCTGTAGGGTTCAATATTGAGTTGGCCCACCCTTTGCAGCTATAACAGCTTCAACTCTTTTGGGAAGGCTGTCCACAAGTTTTAGAAGTGTTGTTTGACCATTCTTGCAGAAGGGCATTTGTGAGGTCGGGCACTGATGTTGGATGAAAAGGCCTGGTTCACAGTTACTGCTCTAATTCATCCCAAAGGGGTTCTATAAGATTGAGGTCAGGACATGATTGATCTTGCTTTGTGCCCTGGTGCGCAGTCGTGTTGGAACAGGAATGAGCCATCCCCAAACGTTTTCCACAAAGTTGAGAGCATGACATTGTCCAAAATGAATTGGTATGCTGATGCCTTAAGAGTTCCTTTCCCCAGAACCAAGGGGCCAAGCCCAACCCCTAAAGCATGATTAGTCACTCCAGAGAATACATCTCCACTGCTCTAGAGTCTAGCAGCTTGCTTTATACCACTACATCCAACACTTTGCATTGCACTTGGTTATGTAGGGCTTGGATGCAGCTGCTCGGCCATGGAAACCCATTCCATGAAGGTTTCTTTGCACTGTTGTTGTACTAATCTGAAGGCCACATGAAGTTTGGAGGTCTTCAGCTATTGACTCCGCAGACAGTTGGCAACTTCTGTGCACTGTGTGCTTCACCATGCACTGACCCCACTCATTTTACGTGGCCTACCACTTTGTGGCTGAGTTGCTATTGTTCCCAGTTACTTCCACTTTGTTATTATACCACGAGGAACAGTGGAATATTTAGTAGCAAGGAAATTTCACAGATGGACTTACTGCACAAGTGGCAACCTATTACGGTACCAAGCTTGAATTCACTAAGCTCCTGAGAGCGGCCCATTCTTTCACAAATGTTTGTAGAAGCAGTCTGCATGCCTAGGTGCTTGATTTTATGCACCTGTGGCCATGAAGGTGATTGGAGAACCTGAATCCAATAATTTGGTGGGGTGTCCCAATATGTTTGGCAATATAGTGTATGTTCTAAACTCTACATCTCTATAGTCTGTACATTGTTCTGTACATGTATTATGATAAAGGTCCTGACCCTATACGTGTTACTGTACATTGTATGCAGCACACAGGGCTATTCTAGACTGTGCTTTATAGTCTGTATTCCTCATTGCTCCACTCTGTGCATTGTATTGTGCATCATGTGTAATCCACCATTTACTCTATGCCCTGTACTGTACATTCTAAATCAATCCATTCTTTACATTAAAAAGTTCACAGTGGCGCAAATGAAAATCACAGATCATAGAAGTTCATTAAATAATGTGTCCATAAAGAAGTGCAAATAAAGGAAAAAATAGTCCACTTCCTTCTCATAGAAGAGATACAGTGAAGGAAATAAGTATTTGATCCCCTGCTGATTTTGAATGTTTGCCCACTCACAAAGAAATGACCAGTCTAAAAATCGAATGGTAGGTGTATTGTAACACTGAGAGACAGAATAGCAATAGCTTGTTACCTATATGAAAGACACCTGGTAGCCAGAAATCCTGCTGAATGATAGGGGATCAAATACTTACCGTATTTTCCGGCATATAAGACGACTTCTTACCTCTTGAAAATCTTCTCAAAAGTCGGGGGTCGTCTTATACGCCGGATACGGTATACGGCATACTGACACTTTTTAAGGGGGCGGTGCCGCCGCCGCCCCCCCTCCCAATGGAAGGGACACTAAGTACAGGGGTGGGCAGGGGCTGCTGTTTCTTACCTGGCTCCGGTCCCATGACGATCAGGTCCAGGAAGCGCGGCTGCTCCTTCAGTTCAGCCACTGGATGTTCGCGCGGCTGCTCGGCTGCGCCTCCTCGCCGGTGATTGGCCGCCAGAACTGTAGCTCAGGAAAGGCACACAGGCGGCCAATCACCGATGAGGGGGCGGAGCCGAGCGGCCCCACGAAAATCGAGTGAAGGAGCGGCCGGTAAGTGTGCCGTGTAGAGGTGCTGCTGCAACCACACATGCTGGCTGCAGCAGCACCATACTAGAACAGAGGTCAGCAAGTGTAATTGGTGTCAGTGGGAGGAATAGTGCCCCATCATTGGTGTCACTGATACCAATGATGGAGCACTATTCCTCCCACTGACACCAACGATGGGGCACTATTCCTCCCACTGATACCAACGATGGGGCACTATTCCTCTCCCCCACTGACACCAACGATGGGGCACTATTCCTCCCCCCCCCACTGACACCAATGATGGGGCACTATTCCACCCCCCACTGACATCAATTATGGGACACTATTCCTCCCACTGACACCAATGTTGGGACAGTATTCCTCCCACTGACACCAATGATGGGGCACTATTCCCCCCACTGATACTAATGATGGGGCACTATTCCTCCCACTGATACCAATGATGGGGCACGATTCCCCCCACTGAAACCAAAGATGGGGCACTATTCCTCCCACTGATACTAATGATGGGGCACTATTCTTCCCACTGACACCAATGATGGGGCACTATTCCCCCCACTGATACTAATGATGGGGCACTATTCCTGCCACTGATACCAATGATGGGGCACGATTCCTCCCACTGACACCAATGATGGGGCGCTATTCCTCCCACTGACACCAATGATGGGGCACGATTCGTCGCTCTGACACCAATGATGGGGCACTATTCCTCCCACTAATACCAATGATGGGGCACTATTCATCCCACTAATACCAATGATGGGGCACTATTCCTTCCACTAATACCAATGATGAGGCACTATTCCTCCCACTAATACCAATGATGGGACACTATTCCTCCCACTGACACCAATCATGGGGCACTATTTCTCCCACTGGTGTGCATTGCTAGAGGGTTAGTCTTATATGGCGAGTATAGCCCAAACACTACATTTTAGTAGGAAAAGTAGGGGTCGTCTTATACGCCCAGTCGTCTTATACGTCGGAAAATATGGTATTTCCCTCATGAACATGCAAATCAGGGCATAATTTGTTAGACATGCATTTCTTTTTAATTTTTTGTTGCTATTCTGTCTCTCAGTGTTACAATACCCCTACCATTCAAATTTTATACTGATCATTTCTTTGTGAGTGGGTAGACATTCAAAATCAGCAGGGGATCAAATACGTATTTTCTTCAGTGTATTCAACCACCAAGTGCTTGCGCTTTCCTTTATTTTCACTTCTTTATGAACACATTATTTAATCAACTTCTGTGATTTGTGATTTTCATTTGTGCGTCTGTGAAATATTTATGGTGTAATTTGCTTGCACTCATTTTTTTCACTATTTGTTTGGTGCCTTTGTGTTGGAAAGTAGTAGCATTTACTTTATATATTTTGATGAATATTCTTTCCAGAGCACGGTGTTTTCTAGTTAATTCATTCTTCAGGCTCCATTCACTATAGGGTGTTTCAAATCGCGGGCGGAATCACCGTGATTCTGCCTGCGACTTGAAACCTCTCTGTGAAAATGTGAAAATGCCCATTCGCTTGTTCAGATACCATTCATTTCAATTAATTTGTACATGCAACAAACACGCCGTGATCATGCAAACATTATTGTGGGACGCACGATGCCCAAAAATGGTTCCAGAACTTTTTTTGGCCGTGGCATGTCCCGCAATTTTGTTTGCACGTCTTTGTTGCATGGAAAAAACATGTCACTCTACGTTTTCAGGTACCATTGAAATGAATGGCACCTGAACACGTAAATGCATGTTTACACATTTTCACAGCGCATTTTCAAATTGCAGGCAGATTACGCTAGCGATTTGAAATGCTCTAGTGTGAATGGAGTCTTACACTATTGTCTTTTTTCTGTATTCCACAATGATTTACTCTGCACACTGTGCGGTACCATCTTCATACCCTATTATGATCTCTCCTTTGCCCATAAAATTTTAGTAAATAAATTCAGGAATATAAATTGCATCACTCCGTAGAAAACAATACCTAAGAAACTTAACTTGTATTTTTCACATTTCTTCCACAATTCTTTTATCAGTTTCAGCCTGGAGTGAGCCCAATTAGAGTTAAAGCTGGCTATACATAGCAGGTTCTGTTCATTCAGCAAGTGATAATTAGATCCTTAAAGCAATCGCTTTCTTCGCCGAACATGCACATCTGTTAATCAGTTTGTGCCGAGGAATGTCCTTATTACTGCCTACAGTATGTGACAGATCAGTGCAGGGATCAAAAGAAATCAGGTACAGTGATTTGTTCTGATGAATCACCCACAGTGATAAGACTAGTTTCTCAAGGTACTCAGATACTATTGTACAAGTACCATGCACAGGGCTGTGCTCTGAAAAGTGAAATTTACATTGCCATTTGTCCTGCAAAATGCTCACTTTCTTGTAGGGAATTTGGATCCTAAAACATAACACTGTTTAAGATGCTGTGCATGAAGGTTTGTGCAGAACACATCCCACGTTTCACTTAATATATATATGGATTTTCTCTTCTCTGAGCAGAAACACAGAAACTACAACCTAGGATTTAACTAGCTATACTGTAGATGCAGATTTAGTTAAGGTATTAACATAGCAATTTACATTCACATTGTGCGTTCACATCAGGCCCTGCCCTCATGAAGCTTACAATCTATGGTCCCTTTTTCAGAGGAAACCCAAGCAAGCACAGGAAGAACATGCAAAGGCAATGCATATAGTGCTGTAGTTGGGATCCAAGCCAATGTCTGTGTAGTGCTGCAGGATAGAAGGGCTAACTATTAGGCCACTATGTTGCCATTGCAGTTACAATATCTCCTGTTGAAAAATCCTGGTGTAGCCCGGGGGCGCGTGGCGATCAGTGGTGCTCTGTGTCCCTGGGACACAGAGGATCACTGATCAAGAATCAATGACACAGGCTCTGTCATGTGATCAGCTGTGTCCAATCACAGCTGATCACATGTGAACAGGAAATACAGGTTATCCACAGAGGGGACAACTACAGTGATCATCAGGGCACTGATGATCAGTGCCCTGATGATCAGTGTAGCCCCATCAGTGCTTATCAATGCCACCTGTCAGTGCCTATCAATACCACATACTAGTGCCCATCAGTGCACATCAATGCCACTTATCAGTGCCTACCAGTGCACATCAATGCCACATATCAGTGCCCATCAGAGCTGCCTTTCAGTGCCAACTATCAGTGACACCTATCAGTGCCAGTCAGTGACGCCTATCAGTGCCACCAATCAGTGCCAGTCAGTGACGTCTATTACTGCCCATCAGTGCCCATCAGTGCCACCTAACAGTTCCAGTCAGTGCCACCTAACACTTCCAATCAATGCCGACTATCAGTGTCAGTCAGTGATGTCTATCAGTGCCATATATGAGTGCTGCCTTTCAGTGCCCACCAGTGATGCCTGTTGATGCCCACCAGTGATGCCTGTCAATGCCCATCAGAGCCACCTATCAGTGCCTCCTCATCAGTGCCCATCAGTGCAGCCTATCAGTGCCCATCCCTGCAGCTTCATTAGCGCACATCAATGAAGGAGAAAATTTACTTATTTACAAAACTGCATAACAGAAACTAAGAAAAAACATTTTTTTTTCAAAATGTTCAGTCTTCTTTAGTTTGTTTAGCAAAAAAATTAAAATCCAGTGGTGATTAAATACCACCAAAAGAAAGCACTATCTGTCTCAAAAAAAATATAAAACTTTTGTTTGGGTATAGTGTTGCATGACTGTGCAATTGTCGTTCAAACTGCAACAGGGCTGAAAGCTGAAATTTGACCTGGGCAGGAAGGGGGTAAAAGTGGCTGATAGGCAAGTGGTTAAATCCCCCAAAAAATTATTTTTCCCATACAGTGGGGCTGTGCCAGCACTGCACGAGTCAACTGCTCGTATTGTCTAGGGGTGAGCAAAAAGTTACACTCATCTGATCCTCTAGAAAATGTTGATCCCCCCAATGTCCAACAGTGGACTGTACCTGGTCTATAGAGCCTGCCCCGGGCATGATGGCGTCAGGAACACTCTACTACTCAAGACTGCTGGGGAGCAGGGCTGCCAAATTGGTCTTGTGTTGCGAGGATCTGAGTATTAGATAAGTATATCTTTATTCTCATCTCCCCTAAAAAACAAATGGGCAGTTAACCCCTGAAGTACAGGCACAGACCCACTGCACTGGAAAAAAAAACATTTTATTTGCCTATAGTTGGGCTTTAAATCTAATCCCTGGGTTTCATTTAACTTCCCATCCCTCTCCTGAAACAAAATCATTTCAAACTGAGCCCTGATCAGCTATTCAGAGGAAACTTTGTATTCTGTAAATGACGGTGGGGAGGAAGTCTAACTTCACAAATTCCTCCTCAGCCACTCAGAGGAGACTTTGTATTCATTCATAGAATACAAAGCTTCCTCCAAATAGGTGAGAAGCACTCAGCCCAACTCAGTTTTGTTCCAGGAGTGGGATGGGATGTTCTTGTCCCACTGCCAAAACAAAGCAGCATATACTGTACAGTATGTAGCTGAGACTACATACAGTTTATAGAGTGATCTCAGATGCTGTAACTTTTAATGAAGGAAATAATTCAATAGTAAATGGTCCAAAAAAACTATTTAACCCTTATTTAAATTGGGCATAAAAATGCTGCTTATGCAGACTTTTGACATTTTTTTTCTTCAGCCTGTATATGCAAATCTATGTTAACCTATTTGTCCATACACATTTAGGCATTTACAGGCATATATGCAGAGGAGCGGTTTTATGGAGATTAACCACTTACCGACCGGCCGTTGTATATAAACGGCCGGACGGTGGCACTGCAGGGTCGGGTGGCTGTTTATAAACGGCCTCCCCACACCCTGCTTGTGCACGCTCCCTGGGAGCACGCAGCACCGCGATTCGGTGCCCGCTGTGTCCTCCGGACACAGTGAAACACCGATCGTCGGACGGGACCTCTGTACGAGGTCCCGATCATGTGATCACTGATTGGCCAATCAGTGATCACATGCAAAGTAGTAAGCAAGATGTCACTTGTGACATCATTGCTTACTACGTGTGAAATCTGTGAATGATCACAGAGGTCACATGGTACAAGGCTATTCACAACAGCCTTGTACCATGTGATAAGCTGTGACCAATCACAGCTCACTCAGTACTTCTCAATGGCTGCAAGAATGCAGACAGAGAGAAAGAGAAATGATTGCTTTTACATCCTATATGGGTGTAAAAGCAATCAGTGTTAAAAAAAAAAAAAATCTTCATCACCCCCCAAAAGTAGCACAGTGTCACCATGGTGACACTGTACTGCTAGGGTGACAGTATGTAAAAAAAAATAAAAAATAAAATAAATAATACTATAAAAAAAAATAAAAATGTAAAAATAATGTTTAAAAATTATAATTTTTGGTTATAAACTAAATTGGCTTATTTGTTTTTTTTTACTAAAAAGATAGCGGAATAAATTTTGGGCAAGATTTATGATGAAATATTATTTATTTGCAAAATTTTATAAGAAAAACACTTTTCTTCAAAATTTTTGGACATTTTCATTTACATAGCAAAAAAAATAAAAATCCCAGCGGTGAATAAATACCACCAAAATAAAGTTTTATCTGTCTCAAAAAAATGGTAAAAAATTCATATGGGTACAGTGTCGCATGACCGCGCAATTGTCATTCAAAGTGTGATAGCGCTGAAAGCTGAAAATTGCCCTGGTCAGGAAGGGGGTAAAAGTGTCCAGACTGGAAGTGGTTAAAAAAAACATGCGTACATAAATGTGATATTTAGCAGTGTTCATTGTTTTCAAGTGTACATTGATTATACCTAAAAATGAACAGAGGGGAATGTTTTGGAAAAAAATGCTCCTAAAAGTAAATACCCATAAAAGAGGATAAACTCTTGTGCAATACAAGCCAAATACAAGTGTTTTATATGCTGCTTTTCCTGCTATAGGTTCTGCCATTTTTTCTGCCACTTAGTGTGCATGGGTCCTTAAAGTTAAATTGAACATGAAAAGAACAACTGTGTCCTAATGGATGAACTTCAGAGACTGAGTGTTTTTTTTGTTTTTTTTTTCAAAGGAGCCAGGGAGTTGATAACTCTTTTGTGTTATTACAAGAATCATTTCAGACAGACAGGATATTACCAACTAAACTAGAAATCTTTATTGATCCACAAAAGGAAAAAAACAGCTTACTGCAGCATGTGCAAAAAGCAGCTGGTGATTAAACTGACTGTGAGGTCTTGGCTCTTCTAAGTTCCAAGTGTCTGTCCTGAAAGTGAATGCTAATGGCCTTCTGGCAATCGAAGCTTCATGAATCACAAATAAATGGTATGTGGGAGCATTTTCAGTTTATATTAGATTCTGGACTTTGATCTGTATAGTTTATTACAGTATCTAGACATGATTCACAAATGATAAAGTACATATATTATGATACTAGTTTTTTCTGTCCTTTTGTATGGTTTATGCTGAGAAAATCTACTCTGTATCAGGGGCAGACTGACCATTTGGAAACTCGGGCACTGCCCAAGGGCCTGGGGTCAGTAGGGGGCCCCATGAGGTGCCCCTGGTACCTTTTTCATAGGCTTTTTTGAGTTTGGGCAAGGACACAGGGGCCCCATGATCCCCTATTGCCCGGGGGCCCCATGATTTGTCAGTCCGCCCCTGCTCTGTATATTCTATCTCAGTGGTGTATTTTGTTTTGTGCTGCCCTAGGCAAGACTATCCCCCCCCTCCCCCCGACCACACTCACATGCACCTTGTACATTGACCTCCCCAGTGTCCCCATAGTCAAATGCACCTTTTAAATCCCTGGCCCTAAAGTACCCACACTCAAATGCATCTTGTACACCCCCCCCTTTTCCCTGTGCCTACACTCACTTTGTATATCCCCCAGTGCCCATTCACTTGCACCCCCACCCCCAACCCCACTGCTTACACTTTTATATACCTTGTACATCCCTGCTTCCCTCTCCAGTGCCCACTCACATACACCTTGTACATCCCCCCTTCTCAGTTCCTATACTAACATACATCTTGTAAACCCCCCTCAGTGCCTGCACTCCCATACACCGTGTACATCCCCAGTGCTGACATTCACATATAACTTGTAAAGCCCCCAGTGTCGACACTCACATACACCTTGTACATCCCCCCCCCCCTGTTCACACTCCCATTTAATCCCTTACTTATGAAAGAGGAGGAGGAGTGGGGGTGGATTATACAGTGGCAATCGGAGCTTCCACACCAAGCATATCACTGTTCGAGGACCGCAGCAGAGCTGGCCATCCTCAGGGGAGATGGTGCTTGGCTTGACAGTTGTCCAGCCCAGGGAAGCCACTGAGCTGCCCTGCTCTGAAGACCGCTCACACTTGTGTGTCCCTTCTTCAGGGAGAGTGTGCGGTGTCGCCCCCATGAAAGATGCCACCCTAGGCAAATGCCCTGTTTGCCTTGCGGAAGATACGCCCCTGATCTATCTATCTATCTATCTATCTATCTATCTATCTGTCCCATATAAAATGTAATTTCTTGTTAGAATTACCCTCTGCAACAATACTGCTGGGTTTTTTTTCAAGCTTTTCCAAGTCATGAAAAATATAATTCAGTCTGTAGTCATATCCCATATTTAGATCCTTTGAAAGGTTGCAGAGGGAACTAATTATTCACGTTAAAGTGACTCTGTCAGGTCTATAATTTCTCAATGCTTGCTGCCTGTTATAGAAGAAGTATTATATTCACCTCTCAAGTGGCAGGTATCTCTTGCTTCTGTTCCAGCATTGTGGCCTCCATAAGACTCTTTGGCAGTTGACACTTCTAGCAGCCTCTGCCGTGCCATGTTTCATTTTTCCATCCTCTACCTTACTACAGGACTCAGTAGTGACATTGGGGTCAAAACTCTCTGCAGGTCACTGGAGTCATTGAGAATTTTTAATTCCTGACAGGGTCATATCAAAGAAGAGCTAGACTCAATCACTAAAATTTCATGTGAATATACTGTAATCTCATCTTTCATCTTTTTTAAATCTACAGATTTCAATATAATAATAATTTATAAAATAATAATAATTTCAATACCATAACGGTTCATGCTATGGGGTGACAGTGCCCAGTCCATCCAGATTTTGAGTCAATCTTCAACCCGAAAAGTTCCAACTAGCTCATCTTTAATAACACCAGCCAATATGAGTACCCTACTTCCACCATGGCCATGTCTCTGAGCAATGAAAACCTTGTACTTCTGGGCACTCCAGATATGTTCTGGAATATGACAGCACTGGAGGACAATGGCTTCCTGGTAGTTTTATGTTTGATTCTTCTCAAATCTTTGGCAGTTAATTTGCTTGATTTTTTCTCAACACGTTTCTTGTGACCCTGTTGACTATTTGCAACAAAACATTTGATGGTTCTGTAATCACATCTCAATATCTTAGCAATTTCAAGAGTGCTGCATCCCCCTGAAAGACTTTAAATCTTTTTTTTGTTGGCCCAGTTTGCCTGAGGAAAAGAAGCTGCCTAATATTTACGTACCTTGATATAGGGTGTTGATCTCCTTAAGCCACACCCTCCCTCATTACACAAATACACATCACTCGGTATGCTTAAATCCAATAAGCACTAAAGTTTATACAGCTGGGATTTGGACAATATGCATAAAAATGATGATTTGGTCAAAATACTCACCCAATAATTGTGCACAATATATGCTATATATTTTATATGCAAGTCTACATTTTAACAGTGCTGACCACCAAACAAGAGAAAACATAAATGTTTTCATGTTTCCTTAACTATAAAAAAGGGTTTTCTGAACCTCTCGACAACCCCTGCACCTCACTACCTCTACATTTCTCTTATTAGTTATAACTGCCCAGAAGTGGACAAAAGAAGAAAACCAAAAAAAGAAGTGATGAATCCTGAAAGTCCAATATTCAACCAGCTCAGGTCGATACTCTCCCTGTGGAGCACTCTCAACCACTGTCCATTGACACGCCAGAAGAGAGATATTCAACACCTCTTTTTCTTAAAGAATAAGGGACCGAGATCCCACCCCTAAGGCACTCCCAGAGACCTAACTTTGGGATACTCCCTGTACACTTTTCTCTGGATAAATTTGAATGGGCTGCAAACTTACCAGGAAGAGCAATTTTAAGTGTAGTGGATTGTAGCAGAGTGCACATTTATTTGCTATGTTCAGGTGCAGGTCTCTTCAACTCCTTTTACCACCTCTGGGTTTCTGGACACATCCAGAGAAGATAAGTTTTTTCACTTCATTTCTTCAGAAGTTCAGAAAGGTAAAACTTGATGAGGTAGCTAAGCAACCAATCTGCAGCCAGGTGAGAGGCTCTCCTCTATCAGAACTGGCATGCATGCAGCCAGGTCAAAGCCTAATAGCTTGCAGCCTCTCCAAAAGACCCAGCTACTGTGTAAAGTCTCTCTCAAATTACTAACAGAGTATTGCAGCTTCAGTGGATTGGTACTTTGTCTTTGGGCCTTGGATACTACTGCTGTTCACCTGTGTTACCAGGGTTACTCTGGACAATCTATGAGGATAATCACAATTCGCTGCGTTCTATACTGTTTTTATTGAAGTAGTTATTCTCACCATTATTAAAAGCTTAACCACAATAATTGTATGCATTAGGTGCAATAGAAAAATATTGCACTCAATACTCCGCATACAAGGAGTTAAAAATTATACTTCAATTACAAACGTGGGCAAACTCCTATATTGCTTTACCGGAAGTTACAAATTATGATATCTAATCACCTATTGATATATGTGAAAACATATTGTTTGACAAGGAACAGGGGCGGACTGACAACTCATGGGGCTCCCGGGCAATAGGGGATCATGGGGCCCCTGTGTCCTTGCCCAAACTCAAAAAAGCCTATGAAAAAGGTACCACGGGCATCTCATGGGGCCCCCTACTGACCCTGGGCCCTCGAGCAGTGCCTGAATTTCCAAATGGTCAGTCCGGCCCTGACAAGGAACCAATGTGAACTTCCACCTTGAAAATTAATAAACTGCATAAGGTGAACAAAAATTCATAAACAAGTGTGCATAAAAATAAAAGTAAAAAGGTGAAAAAATTAATAAACATAAAAAGTCCACTCTCAGTGTCCAAATATGGTCCAAAAAAGGATGATGCTTACAGGAGAGAGATCTGTGTTGTTTACACACAGGTCTCTTACTTCTCAGCTTTGCCGATGATCACCGAGTCCCAGATGAAAATCGCCGGCCAGGATCCAGTGATTGACAATCATCAGGAGCCAATAGCAGCACGGGTAGTGCGGCATGTTCCCCTATACTGAACTGCAAAATCACGAATATTTACATGATTTTACCCAGCAAAGCTGCCATGTAGCAGCACATCTGCTATGGGGTGGCGGGCAAGTGGTTAACAGCTGCAAAGTCAGACGCAATAATGCAAAACAGGTTCATTCACTGCAGAATAATGATAGCTGCGCAAACATTGACTCTTCATACCAATGTTGTTGTGACTCCGTCAGGGTAACATGTGGCCTGTAAAGTCTCTATAAGACTCTTTAAAAACAGATAGTAATTGTTAGATTATTTAAATAAAAACAGTGTGCAAACTCCTATATTGCTATTCGAACAATTACAAATTTTGATCTCTAATCACCTATTGATATATGTGAAAACATCAGCAGAGAGATATAGAAAGCAGCAGGTTTTCTTAGTAAAACAGCACACAGTACACAATACAATCACTCCCTAACACACAGTTAACCCTTTGATTACCCCAGGTGTTAACCCCTTTCTGCCCAGTGTCATTAGTACAGTGTCAGTGCTTTTTATTAGCATTGATCACTGTATTAGTGTCAGTGGAGATGTTAGTGGCAGTCAGTCCCCCCCCCCCCAGTGCCAGATTGCCTGACGCAGTCCTACAGTGCCGCTATAAGTCGATGATCGTCGCCATTACTAGTATAAAAAAAAAATAACTAACAATGCCAGTATATATACAGCCATTTGTAGACACTATAACGTTCACCTATACCGATTAATATACTCTTGTTGGAATTTTTTTTAGCAAAGACATGTAGCAGAATACATTTTAGCTTAAATTTCTGACAAACTTTTTTTCTTAATTGGATATGTTTTATAGCAAAAAGTCAAAAATATATTTTTTGGGCAAAATTGTCGGTCTTTTTTTGTTTATAGCGCAAAAAATAAAAAATGCAGAGGTGATCAAATAATCAATTTATGAACAGCGTTGCATGACCGTGCAATTGTCAGTTAAAGTAATGAGGGTCCGTATCACAAAAAATGGCCTGGTCAGGAAGGGGGGTAAATCCTCAAGGGGTTAAGAAAACTACAAGTTACAATTGCTCTCTGATCATTTGGCCAATTATCCATTCTGCTAAAGGGGAACATGCTTTGTTCCACTCCTCACAAATTGAGAGATCGATTTTGGTAAAAATCTTTTATTAAATTAACCCAGATATATCATTGCATGATTTGTATAATTAACAAAAAACTAACATATATATAATAAATGGGAGATTTTAAAATTTGATCTAGGTGGCACTGCAAGTTCATGTAAGCATAATAAAATTCAAAACTATTTTCTACATTTGTAAACTGCTATGAAAAAAAGAAGAAATATCCAAATATCACTGGGTTGTGAAGTAATACTATAGGGAGTTATACACTATCTCACAGGATTACACCCCTCACATTTTTGTAAATATTTTATTATATCTTTTCATGTGACAACACTGAAGAAATGACACTTTGCTACAATGTAAAGTAGTGAGTGTACAGCTTGTATAACAGTGTAAATTTGCTGTCCCCTCAAAATAACTCAACACACAGCCATTAATGTCGAAACCGCTGGCAACAAAAGTGAGTACACCCCTAAGTGAAAATGTCCAAATTGGGCCCAATTAGCCATTTTCCCTCCCCGGTGTCATGTGAATTGTTAGTGTTACAAGGTCCCAGGTGTGAATGGGGAGCAGGTGTGTTAAATTTGGTGTTATCGCTCTCACTCTCTCCTACTGGTCACTGGAAGTTCAACATGGCACATCATGGCAAAGAACTCTCTGAGGTTCTGAAAACAAGAATTGTTGCTCTACATAAAGATGGCCTAGGTTATAAGAAGATTGCCAAGACCCTGAAACTGAGCTGCAACATGGTGGCCAAGACCATACAGCGGTTTAACAGGACAGGTTCCCCTCAGAACAGGCCTCACCATGGTCAACCAAAGAAGTTGAGTGCAAGTGCTCAGCATCATATCCAGAGGTTGTCTTTGGGAAATAGACATATGAGTGCTGCCAGCATTGCTGCAGGGGTTGAAGGGGTGGGGGGTCAGCCTGTCAGTGCTCAGACCATAGGCTGCACACTGCATCAAATCGGTCTGCATGGCTGTCGTCCCAGAAGGAAGCCTCTTCTAAAAATGATGCACAAGAAAACCTGCAGTTTGCTGAAGACAAGCAGACTAAGGACATGGATTACTGGAACCATGTACTGTGGTCTGATGAGACCAAGATACACTTATTTGGTTCAGATGGTGTCAAGCGTGTGTGGCGGCAACCATGTGAGGAGTCCAAAGACAAGTGTGTCTTGCCTACACTCAAGCATTGTGGTGGAAGTGTCATGGTCTGGGGCTGCATGAGTGCTGCCGGCACTGGGGAGCTACAGTTCATTGAGGGAACCATTAATGCCAGCATGTACTGTGACATACTGAAGCAGAGCATGATCCCCTCCCTTCAGAGACTGGGCCACAGGGCAGTATTCCAACATGATAACGACCCCAAACGTGCCTCCAAGATGACCACTGTCTTGCTAAAGAAGCTGAGGGTAAAGGTGATGGACTGGGCAAGCATGTCTCCAGACCTAAACCCTATTGAGCATCTGTGGGGCATCCTCAAATGGAAGGTGGAGGAGCGCAAGGTCTCTAACGTCCACCAGCTCCATGATGTCATCATGGAGGAGTGGAAGAAGGCTCCAGTGGCAACCTGTGAAGCTCTGGTGAACTCCATGTCCAAGAGGGTTCAGGCAGTGCTGGAAAATAATGGTGACTACACAAAATATTGACACTTTGGGCCCAATTTGGACATTTTTACTTAGGGGTGTACTCACTTTTGTTACCAGTGGTGTGTTGAGTTATTTTGAGGGGACAGAAAATATACACTGGTATACAAGCTTTACATTCACTACTTTACATTGTAGAAAAGTGTCATTTCTTCAGTGTTGTCACATGAAAAGATATAATAAAATATTTACAAAAATGTGAGGAGTGTACTCACTTCTGTGAGATACTGTATATGTTCTGTTAAGAATTTTGCTCACTGCTATTGTTCTCCCATTGAGCGTCTATGTCACAATACACTGGAAAGTATTGTTGTTCACGAGTTTATCTGTGCAGCAGAGAGACAATTACATTATCAGCATATCTACAGAACTGTGCCTTGCAAAACATTCCTGCAGATATTTCTGATATTTCATTGATAAATTATTTTATAGAACATAAACATTAAAGTGTTCGTTAAAATGAGAATTACATGTCCCTTTCACTATACAACACTAACTTTTTCAACCCTGTCTAAATATCAGTATCAGAAATGGCATCAAAAACCTTTCTAACATTCATAAAAACAGGTGAAAATGTTGTCATTACATGTATATTAACACACATTCTCTCACCTTAATGTGATTATCTATCTATCTATCTATCTATCTATCTATCTATCTATCTATCTTCCTATCATCTATATTTCCTGCACAACTATCTTCAACTGACAATTCAGTAATTGCTCTATTATCAATATATTGTGTGATCCTTTTATAACAGTGCATTGCCTTTTGTTCTATTCAAATTAGCTACAGTTTGATCTCACAGTGCAATCTGCTTGGCATTTGAATCAAAATGAATTGAAGACAGAAAATGTCAGCTCTCTGGGGCATGTACCATCTGGATTCCCATGAATATCTGTAAACATAAAGGTGTTGATGTAATTGATCAAGGCATGAAGGTGTGGTGTGATCTCTAACAAATACAGTTCCAAATTGATCATATATGTTATTTTTTAGGAATGCTGTACCTAATTCTCATCTTCCACATTGCAAGTTGTATATTCTTCTGACAAGATTCCTTGGAAACAATGAATCACATTTCATGAGAAGATGTTCCAATCCAGTAGAAGAGTATCTTCTCCTGATATTTGGGGTCCTCGTTGTTCCCATAATCATAATAGTACCTTCACCTAGAAGCTGTGGGTAAATGCTAAGGGGTAAGGTAAGTGTAGGGAACTGTTATTTTATACACTAGTTGTGGTTTGTTTACATCCATATACAGCCACTACCATAGAGGTCCCATTACAGACAAGTCCCTAGGTGTGCTTCCTGCCCCTACAAAAAAGGTCAAGAAACCCCAGGATGTTATATAGTTTGTTTTCCAGGAAGTATCAGGCAGAGGGTTCCAGCCTGCCATGTGCTGTGTATCTGGGGAGAACTGTATGGTGATTCTGTGAGTAATGATCCAGATTAACAAGGCTGTTATCTATCTAGTTGTTACTGAAGCAGATTAGGTCTGCCTCTGTTATATTTCAACTTCTGTATAGGAACCCTAATAACTCTGTAAGAGAGAGATTTGTGGTTCATTATCATTATTCTATTTACACACTGCAGAACCCTTATAGTTGTCTATATATATATATATATATATATATATATATATATATATATATATATATCAGTGTTTTCACCTGCATAAGACTGTCAGGTGAACTTTCTATTAATTGCAGTGTATCTTTGCAGCCTCTTTGCTTGAAGAGCCTTATTGGTCTGGATCTCTCTTTAGCTAGGATTAGCATAGGGAGTGTTGGATAAGATTAGGCTAGAGGTAGGTTAGGCATCCGACGGCCACTTAGACAGATAGAGGCCCGGTTGCAGTGACAGCCCAGTTTAGGGATAGGGACTAAGAGTAAGGCTAGATAGGGCATTTTATCCTTTTAGGTGATGCATTGCTGATCTTCAGACAAGCAGTGCAATCATCCGCATGTTACTTGGACGCCATCACAGCATCTAAAGTGGAAGCGTGCATCTTATGGACTCTCACCTCTCCAGGGGCCCCTGCAACCGGACTGCGCTATAACCCATGGTTGGAGGTATTCTGTATACTACATGCACATATACCCGGGTATAATTGCAACCTCCCAATTTATGGTAAATTGTAATTCCTGAATGTTATTCTTATGCATCCTGTTTTATGTGGCTGCTTTATATAAACTTTGCATTAATCTCATACAGGTGTGGTGACATGTTTATCATGTTAGAAATATAAGCTGGGTGCATTAATACTGCTATGTATAGTTACTTTAAGTTGTCTACCTGTTACATTCCTAGAAAGGGGTGAGTCTCCTCAATTGCAGGATCCCTATTCTAGGTGGAGGCACTGCCATTTGTATTATCACAACCCCCTCTTCCATATAGCGAAGGCTCAGGATTGCCTACTCATATACAGGTTAGTGCCATAGCTTGTTTGGTGTGGGCCATTTCACATAACCCCCCCCAAAACAGGGCTACATAAGCATATATTCTAACTTAAAGGTATATTTTTGCACTTATAAACAAATGCAATTTATACAGACAGAAGAGGCCCTGGTCTAATAAATAGGCAATTTTACTGCAAGGTTTGCTTTACTATCCTTTATATCATTTTAAGACTGTTCTGCCACACAATGGCCACTCCAAATTTTAAATTTGTTATAGGAGGGATGAAGTGAACAGAGCAGTGATGCTGCTTTGTAGACATGGCCAGTCACAATACAAGTCCCATAGCTTTTGGAGGAAGCACAGCCACAAGAAGTGTGGCAGATCCAAACTACTAATCGATTTGCCCAAGCTATAGCTAAGCTATGCATACCTTAACATCTGGCACTTCAGAATGTCAGCAGCGAGGTGGACAATATTTTTTACTTTTTGCTATTAAACATATCCAGTAAAAAAATTAAAAAAAATCAAATTTCATCATACATTTTGGCCAAAATGCATTCTTCTATACATATTTGCTAAAAAATATCCCAATACGTGTAAATTAATTGGTTTATGTGAAAGTTTTAGCATTTACAAATGGCGGTATTGATAGTTGAATTTTTAATTTTTTTTACTAGTAATGGCGACTTATAGCAGGACTGCGGGACTGAGGCAGGCATTCTGACACTGGGGGGAACTGACTTGGTGTCACTGACATCACAGGTGACACCAATACAGTGATCAGTTCTAATAAAAAGCACTGACACTGTACTAATGGCACTGGGCAGGAAGTGGTTAACATGAGGGGCGATCAAAGGGTTAACTGTGTGCTGGGAGTGTTTTACATAGGGGGCCATGTCGGTGTGCCTCACTGTAAGCACGCTGCTGTGGATGGCTGTTCAAAGCAGTGTCCAAAGCAGTGTGCCCAAGCTGATAGGGAGGAGAACTTTTAGTAAAAAAACAGTTCTCCTTACCAGAGATCGTCGGAAATCACTGGACGCCAGCGAGTAATCACCGGCCGGGACCCGGTGATTGACAGCCATGGCCGTGAATGATAGCAGGTACGGCGCGCATGGGGCTCGCTTGTGCCCCCTACCCAGAAATGCAAAATCACGTATATATACGTGATTTTGTTCACCTTTACCGCCCTGTAGCAGTATTTCTGCTATAGAGTGGCACGGAAGCAGTTAAACTCTGTTCACCTGATTACTCTGACCTCGGCCTGTTTTCTGGGCTTGCCTTTGCCTACTGTTTCTGTACCACTTTGCCCGGCTGTTACTGACCTTGGCCTGCCTCCTGGACTTGCTCTGTCTGCCAATTCGGTCCATCACTGCCTGGTCACTGTTGACTGCTGTATGCTGCCTGTCTCCTGGTCCTGCTTCATCTTTTGCTCTGGTGCCAAGCTGCTCCTGCGTCCCAGTCCAAGGACAGTGACTACCAGCTCTACCCACCTACAGAGTGGATACCACCAGCCAGCTACTCTGGCACTCATGCCACTCTTTGCCCTCACACTCCCTGTCTTTACCTTCAGGAGTGTTGGGCAGGAGGTGCAAGAGAGGCCACCATAACATTCCAGTCTTCACCAGGTAAGTGATATTTAGTGATGTTCTACCTCAATTGCAAATGTTAAAAAGACATTGATTACATCCATTGGAGAACTTCATCACCTTCATTTGGCATGTTTACAAATGAAAACTGATCCCTACATTCTATCCTGAAACTGTATCCAAATTGTATTTTCAATCATTTTTAGTCTACTCCTATTACACTGAAAGATGTTGAAATTTGTAAAATTACTCTGTGAAGATCCACATACATTTACTTTGTTGAAGTCTGTGACATGTACTCACTATGCCCTGTTGGGAATTTCACAGAGCCTGCCATCTGAACTACAAATGTGCTGAGAGGAGGAATTTCAGGAGGCAGAATCAGGGCCTGAGTTAAACCATTTTGTGCTCTAGGCAAGACCAGCTACTTGCACTTTCCCCAAAAAATAAGTGTAAAAATAAAATAAAACTCAACTCCACACGGAGCTAATCCTTGCCAATGTTAGCTCCATGTGGAGACTGACCGGGGAGCTGGGAGGAAGTGATGTTGCACACAGCACAGCTTGCGTGGCACCTCATTGGCTGGATACCTCTTCTTCATAGATTGGCTGAAGTTTGCAGGAGATAGCTTGGTATCCAGCTAACATAATTCAATTCTGTCTGGGGACAGTGACACCAAGACCTAGAAGTGATATTTTATACATTGCTACGGGTCATTAACAGGAAGGGGAGATCCATGTGGCAGTGTGGGGGGGGGGGGTTTACACACCACCTCCCTACTTTTGCAATACTACAGTGGCAGTGCCTTTGCAGCATAATGGGGAATGATTCAGCCACACATTTTTAATGTCCCTCAAATACAAGTGTAAATAAAACTAACAGGAAGCATATGACTGTGCTTATATTATTATTATACAGTATTTATAAAGCGCCAATAGTTCGCTCAGCGCTGTACATTACAAAGGGGGACAGAACATGTGACAGAACAATACCAATACAATGCAAAACATGAGGGGATCGAGGGCCCTGCTCTTTGGAGCTTACAATCTAGGAGGGAGGGGGTGGTGGCACAGGAGGAGATAGCTGTAGGGGATGGAGTGGTAGGAAGAGTGGAGGAGGTCGGCAAGTTAGCAGGGGGGGGGGTAGGCTTCCTTGAAGAGATGGGTTTTCAGGGTGCGCCTAAAGGAGAGGAGAGTAGGTGATAATCTGATGGGTTGGGGCAGGGAGTTCCAGAGGATGGGTGACACCCTGGAGAAGTCCTGGAGGCGGGCATGGGAGGAGGAGACCAGGGAACTAGAGAGAAGGAGGTCTTGTGAGGAGCGGAGTGTGCGTGCTGGGCGGTACTTGGATATTAGGTCAGTGATGTAGTTCGGGGCAGTATGATGGACAGCTTTGTAAGTCAGCGTTAGGATTTTGAATTTGATCCGTTGCACAATCGGAAGCCAGTGGAGGGATTGGCAGAGGGGGGTGGCGGAAACGGAGTGGTTGGAAAGGTGAATGAGTCTGGCAGCCGTATTCAGGATGGACTGAAGCGGGGCTAGCCAGCGGCGAGGCAGGCCAGTGAGGAGGGAGTTGCAGTAGTCGAGTCGTGATATGATGAGGGAGTGGATGAGCTGTTTAGTGGTTTCTGGAGTTAGGAAAGTGCGGATTTTGGCGATGTTGCGGAGGTAGAGTCTGCACGAGTTTGTTAAAGAGTAGACTTGGGGCTGGAAGGATAGGTTGGAGTCCAAAATGACACCAAGTACTCTGGCCTGCGGGGCGGGTTTGATGGTGGCGTTGTTGGACATGATGGAGAAGTCAATGGAGGGTGGTGTCCAGGCTGGAGGGAAGACAAGAAACTCGGTTTTGGAGAGATTCAGTTTAAGGAAGTGGAGCGACATCCAGTCTGATATGTCGCTCAACAGGTGTGTGATTCGGGCGGAGACCGAGGGGGTGAGGTGGGGGGTTGAGAGATAGATTTGTGTGTCGTCGGCATAGAGGGGGTAGTTGAAGCCGTGAGAGGGTATGAGTTGGCCAAGAGAGGAGGTGTAGATGGAGAAGAGAAGGGGCCCGAGGACAGAGCCTTGAGGGACCCCAACAGAGAGGGGGATTGAGAGGGAGGTGGTGGCATTATAGGTAACGCTGAAAGAGCGTTGTGACAGGTAGGATGAGAGCCAGGAGAGAGCAAAATCTCTGAGGCCAAGGGAGTGTAGTTTTTTGAGGAGGAGGGGGTGGTCGACTGTGTCAAAGGCCGCAGAGAGGTCAAGGAGTAGGAGCACTGAATAGTGGCCATTAGCTTTGGCGGTTAGCAGGTCGTTGGAGAGTTTGAGTAGGGCAGTTTCGGTGGAGTGTAGGGGACGGAAGCCGGACTGTAGGGGATCGAGGAGGTTGTTGTCGTTGAGGTGAGAGCATAGGCGGGCGTAGACTAGGCGCTTGAGGAGTTTAGATGTAAATATGATCGTCATCATTATCGTGAAGATGATTGCAGAGTACAGAAGGTGTTGTATGCCTGCGTGTACACAGTGTATGGCTGTATCTCTGTGCCTCAGAAAACAGAAATTGTGAGCTTGTCTGTGCACTGTGTTCCCATTGCTGCCTGTGCCCTCACTTCCCGCCACTGGGCTACAGCCTCGTCTTCTACCCTCCACAGTGGAGGAAGAGATAATCACTCTGCCAGTGAAAGAACCACTCTGCCAGTGAAAGGCTGTGAGCCTGATCAGCATTGCTTTAGTCGCTTGTGCCTGAAATGAAAAAAGAGAGTCCCTCTCTGCTCCTCGCCTCCTGGGCCCCTCTGTTGAATTGATGGGGCCCAGGAAAAAAAAAAATGTTACAGCAGGGACAGTTGTACTGCCCTATCAGAAGCCCTGGCCGTGGCTGCACCCAAGGTGGCAGTGCACCCTAGGTGGCTGCCTAGTTTGCCTAGCACCGGTCCTGGGCAGAGTCAGTACCGGAATCACTGCTTGCAGGCAGCAAGGTACCATGGGATATGTAGTCCTAAGAAATTCAAAGTAAACAGCAGAGGAGAACCTGCAAAGCATGTTGGGAGTCTAGGAAGTCGTGGAAATAGACAGCAGCAGACTGGCAGAGCTCACAACCTGAAAGAAGATTTTTTTATGTATGCTTTTATTAGATAGCCAAAATAACTATTGTTTGTATTGTTGTTACAATACTAATGTTATAAAGTTAAAGTGTATGATGTCACAAAGTAAAATTTGAAAAAAAAAGTACATCTCTGCAATACATGCACAGTTTCCATGTGTTATCCCTTTAAACATGCTGCAAGTACAGAAAAATAATTGCTGATGTGTTTGAAATATAATGTGCTCCTATCTTCCTCTTTGACATAATGCACAGTGTATTTGTGGCTCTGAATTCCAAAGCTTAAAGTCGGCCAGTCAGCCATACATGATGTGATTTTCTTTCCTTGGATCAAAGAACTTGAATGGGGAGCATGGGATACCCCAAAACTGATGAAATGAACACTTTGAGGACTATTCTCCTGCTTGCTCGAGAGGCACAAAAAAGAAAAATGTCACAAAAAGTGTCTGTTAAATATATCTCTTCATTATATTAGTTTAATAGGCGGAAAAGAAAAAAAAAACTTTCAAAAACACTAAAATCCTAAGCAATGCTATCAGCTCTACATAGTTTGTCTTTGTGAACTACAAAATGCCCCCTACTATGTTATAGAGATTAGAAGGGGGTGTTCTGTTGTCCTTACATACATCCTGTCCTAGAGTGACATTGCTGCCCCTTTATAGATATATTAAGTGAACTTTGTCACTCTAGGACTGGAAGTCTATTACTGGCTAGATCTCCAGGAAAAAATAGGTATAAAAAAGCGTAAAAAAACTAAATCTAATGCCTCTCAGGACTAGTATATGTTTCATGCGGTTTTGAGTGCATCGAAACCTGCAATTACATTTAACTTGACGTTAGATAGTAACCAGATTCCATTTTCAGACATAGTGTGCATCGATCAGGGTCAGTTTAAGACAAATGTATCATCTAAATCCACAGATCACAGCCAACAACTTAGATATGACAGTTTACATCATTCACATGTTTTTGCTCAGAGGCTGGGAGTCAGGCACTGAGAGTCAAATAAATAGTAAGAGATTCAGACAGACTGGAGAAAAGATTGTAGAAAATGATGTACAATAGAGAATATCATCAAGAAGTAATGGAAGCAAAAAAAAAATATTCTAGTGGATAAAAAAAATCATACATTAAATGTACTAAACCTAAATAGTTTGCTTTACAATGCCACCCTTAAAGCACAAGGGATATTGTGAAAAACTAAAACACTGTATTGGCACTGGCAAATCCATATATTTTTGAGCTACCATTGGCTTCGATTAACCCCTTCATGTCTAAGGGTAAAACAAATCTAAATGCCTAAGCACAATTTTGCAACGTTGACATGTGTTAGTAAAACCGTACATATCATCACAACTACATTGTACATCCAGGTGAATTATACCGTGTTTTTTTCAGGACAAATTGGGCTTTTATTTGGTGGTAAATGGTAATCGATATCTCCTGATTTTTTAGTATCAAAGGAAAACTGGCCCAAAATAGTAAAAAAAAAAATCATTTTTTTTTTATTTAGATGTGTGTTTCTTGTTACTACCATAACCAAAGAATCCAAAAAAAATTCTCCAGCTCTTGTCGATTGCAGCGATACCATATATGTGTATGTTATTTGTTGTTTGTACCTGTAGTACAGTCCAGAAACAATAGTGCACATTTTGTTTTTATCTTTTTTTTTCCTAAAACACACTGACACTAACAGTGACACTAACTGACACCAATTTATTTTAAATTGACCTTTGACCCTAACCTTTTGACATTTGACCCTGACCTTGACCCAAACACTAACCCTGGTACTGAACTAGATCAAACCTTGATCAAGGTATTTTTTATTTTATTTTTTAATATTTATCTATTTTTCTTTTGTTTTTTTACAAACTTTTTTTTCCCTCTATACCAGGAGTTAGAGAGATACAATGTATCTCTCTCCTCCATTCATAGAGAGAGAGAAAAAAACAAGGGGGCCGGGCTGTACAGTGAATGATCACTGTGATAGCCAATCAGAGGCTATCACAGCAATCATGTGCCCCAGAATCAGGAGTCCCAGGTCCCGATCAATAGAATGGGACCCAGTGTTCTCAGTGCGGTGCACTCCCAGCACAAAGACAGGTACACAAATATGCGGCCCCAAGGAAAAAAGCCCAGTTCTGTGAGGCCGCTTATTTGTGTTACGTCAGCGTCAAGGAGTTAAGGTTTTTCTCCACAATCACAGCCTGAGAGATCTTCTGGTTCAGGCAGAATTTCAGTACCTGATTATCACAAGATCACCAACAAAAGAACAGGATGTTTGTCCCTGTTAATCTTGTACATAATCAGGGGAATATGAAATCCCTACCAACACTTTCCTGGAATTATGACCCTTTACAATGGCCTGTGCCAGATTCAAAATCCCTGCTGCCTGTTTTGGTAACATTACTGACATGCAGCAGTTCAGATACAAAGTGGTGCTCTTAATGCACAAAATTAAAAAAATAATTACCTCCAGTTCATAGATAATGAAACTAGAGGGGATTAACTAAAAGCAAAACTTTTTTTTAAATTTTGGATAGAGTAGAGAGAACGCCTGTCAGGTTTTCATTGCTGTTTGTGCCCCCCATTAGGGTGATTTGCCCTTTATGTTTGTTCTCTTTACTGTTACAGCCAAAAGTGAAAGTAAAAGAAAATCCCAAATACTAATGGAGGGGAAATCTTGCAGTCGGAACACTAGTTCTGGGGATCCTGGTGACAAACCAAGATTACCTCACTTTGGAGGGGTTTTCTCTCACTTCCTGTTTCGGCTATGGGACAGGAAGTGAAGGGAAATCTCACCAATGGCACACAGATGGCAAAAACTGTTCATAATCCTCTCTTGCTCTATCCAAAATTTAAAAAAGGCTTTGCCTTTAATTACATTTTAAGACCGAGCCTAAGTTGGCGTACAAAGACAGACAGAGTGCCTCCCCTGTATACAGCGTAGCATATGTGCTGCTGCTACACCCTCCCTGTCATTGGTTGTCAAGGAGGCTCACAGTCAACCGCCTCCTAGCAACCAGTGATGCTTCAGTGGGTGGGGCCTGATGGGGAACCTAAAGCACTAGTTCCCAACAGGTCTGCTCTCGCCTTGTAAATGACGGCTGGCAGTGGGCGGATTCTGTAGCCAATAGCAGGCTGTCTACAGGTTGCATGACTGCAGCATTGCCAGTCTGGGAGGAGAGTGTTAGATGCTCTGGCAAATTTAGATACACTAAAAAATTGAAGCCTGGATCCAGATAATCTTTTTTAAGCCATTACAGTAATATAAATTACATGCATAAATGCAGTAAATAAAGCTGATCATTGTAAGCACCTCTGTCAGTGGTAAATGGTTTGTTTCAACCCGCTAACTGCTACATCTGCAGGACAGCATATGTTATTGAAAAATAACAGATTTGCTTACCAGATCACCATGTAAAAAGGAAAAAAAAGCCTAAATATTTTTTCTACACCTTGTAGAAATTAGGGTTTGGGCCTAAATTTTTATCGATCTCAAGAATTCTATATAGAAAGCCTGTAGAATATTTGTCAATTAAAGCCTAAAAATCAAAGAATTTCAAAATACTCCGAGGTATTTGCCAAAGATGACCTCTTTTTCCAATTCTATTTATTTTAGCATTGGAAGCATTGACAATAAAAGTTAGAGAGCATCCAGATATTAGAGGCAGGGGTGGACTGACCATATGGAAACTCAGGCACTCGAGGGTTTGGGGTCAGTAGGGGGCCCCATGGGATGCCCCTGGTACCTTTTTCATAGGCTTTTTTGAGTTTGCAAGGACACAGGGGCCCCATAATCCCCTATTGCCCGGGGGCCCCATGAGTTGTCAGTCCACCCCTGATTAGAGGTATTATGTGTGAGGGGAAGGGAGCACAAAATCATTTTGTTTGCAGATGATCTATGTATGTTCACCTTTTCTATTGTCCCCATACCAAATTTGCTTAAAGTTTTACAACAATTCTTGGTCATTTCGAGTCTGAAGGTTAACCAATGCAATTCTCATGAGCTAAATAAATCGGTTGATGCACAAACTCTCCAAAATTGAAGAGCAATTTTCACTATAAATGGAAATCAGATGCCCTTCCTTATTTAGGCATATACTGTACATAATGCTTTCATTTCAAACCCTAAATCAGAAAAACTACCCTCCACTATAAAAAAATAAACAAATAAATAAATAACTAAATAACTGAGGACTTGGAAAGGTGGAAAGTTAACATCCCCCCCTCCATGAATTGGTAGAATATATTCAATAAAGATTATTATCCTTTGCTGACTATAATACCTACTTAGGACATTATCAATAGGTATCTCAGGTCATGATCTCGAAGTCAAATAATAACAGTGCAGCACTAACTTATATATAAACCAAAATTTAAACAAATCCAATCAAACTTTAAATATATGCCATCAATCGTGCCACACATTGAAGTCCCTTAATAATCGTTAATTCTGTGATATGAACTTCCACCAATTAAATCATGCCACCTTTTACCTTCACTCTTGTGCCAACTTGTGCTCTTACCTTGTTGGTATGACCTAAAGATTATATTAGGTCATTTATGGTGTTTTTCCCCTTTAAATGGGGCCCCCAGATCATTCAGTAAATGCCTTATTACTCCTTCTCCTCTTTCTCCAGTGTTCAGGACTGATCATGCATCATCAAGCGGAAAAACTCCAATAGTGTTTTACCGTTTCATACACTTTATTCAAAATTCATCCCAGCCAATGTACTTACATTACTAAGTGCACTTCACATTTGTGCACATCAAAGCAAAGCATATACTGTACACAGGGACATCCATGACTCATAACACTCAATACAGTGCCTCACTTCTGGGTTCATGGCGTGCGAGATGATATCACCCACAAGCTTCGTCCTTGCACAAATAGTAACAATATTGCACCACTGGGGATTATTTTGTTTTGTTTAGTTGTACATGATCTCAAAGTATTTCAAAATAAACTCCTTTAATTTATGTAAGTAGATAAAAGACCCAGGGGGAAAAAACAGACTTCATATACCCCAAAATAGAAGGGGGATTTGGGAGTACCGGTCCTCTTGATATTTTTCCAGGCAGCACAACTATTGCATCCTTTTAAATTCCACTCAGAACAATCACACCCAGCCTGGATGAAAATTGACTCTCTCTCTTGTGCTCCTAAGCCAGTCAGCTACTCTGTGTAGATGCGGACGAAAGATAGATCCCAATCCTCTGGCCCTCTTTGTCATTTACAATGAACTTGTGGGATCACGTGAGCACAGCCCATAGATAAAAATCCTCCCATTGTCCATTTTCCCCATCTTATCCAATCCAGCTTTCACCTTGAGTTTCACCCCACAGAATTTTATTTTGTTGACTAACAAAGGACTCTTACATATAATTGATCTTTGTAATGACCAGGGTATCTTATCAAGTCAAATGATGCTAGGAAAAAATTATGTTCCACTGTGGAGAACTATCATTATACCAGATAACACTTCTCTTGAAAACTCTAGAAGGTCAATTGGATTTGACTACTGTGACGTCAACAGAGTATCTTAGGAAGAATATAGACAAGATAACTGGTCACATTTCTAACAATATATGTTTTGCTCAATTCTAAATCCCTTATGACTAGATAGGAGAGAGATTTGGGCGAAGACTTAGACCACAGGGAATGGCATTTACTGGCCCTTAAAGCTTCCAAGTCCTATTTAAATACTCCAGTTTTACAAGTCAGTTACAAAGTGCTTTTAAGGTGGTACATGGTAACCATGGGAATATCTCAAGGTTTTCCCTTAATTGTTTCAGGCAAGGAGGACCAGAATACCACATATGGCGGACCTGTCCAAAGAAAAAAAAAATTTTGGGTCCACATTTACAATTTTATATATTCTTTAACTCAGATTAACTTTAAAAAATTGCCCTGGCAAGCCCTTTTGGGTCAATACAATAAGGAAGCACTGAAACACACTCAAAAACAGATTTTTGTATTAATTTTCCTAGCAGTTAGAATAGAAATTGCTAGGTGTTGGAAGTCCTCACCCACCTCATTTGCATTGATACATGCTAAACTGTCTTGGATAATAGTGAATGAAACATTAACAGCCATTTAGAATTATAAAATACATTTATTTGACAAAATATGGGAACATTATATCCCAGGAGAACGATGATCTGTTCCATAAGCTGGGCATAGGTGCACATCTTATTACTTTTTCCCCCTGTCTTATTCCTTATTTCTTCTCCATCCTTTTTCCTTTCTTTGCCATTGCTCTTAGGGTATTTGTTTGAAAAATATAACTTTGATGATATGTGATACATGACTTCGGATTATGGAGGGATAGCAATGTCTTATCTCAAACAGCTGCAGCTGATGAAAGGAATATATGCATCCTTCTTTATTTTCATATGTATTTGTCTATAACAATGACTATCATTTTGTAAACGATTGCAAATGATGTGAACTGTAAAGAAGCCTTTATACTATGTTGTTAATATGTACCTTGAAAATAAGCCTAAAAAGAAAACTAATGCAACTGTAGCACACCCTTGGGTGGAACTTGGCTAGATATATAGGTTCAGCTCCCACCTGAATCTGGTGACACCTCCGATTATACCCAGAACACTTCGACACTCTGAGAATATTTTTTATGGCTTTTATTGAAGAAGACAAACCCTGAAAAAGAACTAGCTGATTTAACACAGGTAAGGTACATACAACACAGATACCACTTTGCATAACACAGTTAGTAAGAAGTCACAATGCACTCGCCAAAGACTCCAAAAACTGACTAGTATCACACTGACTAGGGTGGCATATGAGAGTGACATTGACACATGAACAATAACTGTTAATGAAGTTTAGCAGCTTATTGACATATGCTATAGCAGTACTATCTAAAGCAGAAATGTCCTACCTAACCACTGGCCAGTGGGATGAAACTTAAAGTCTCTCAACGTTGGGGCCCTTTAATCAATGGAAGAGTGCTCACTCTCTGCATGGGAGAGTATTTGTAATCCAGGGGTAGCAGGATAGCACAGTTTCCTTTAAGCAGAATCTTCCAGTGAACATTGCAATAGAAAAAACAACACTTCAACAAAATCTTTACCATACAGGTGAAATCCTGATATACTGGCACTTGCCCAGTATATTCAGAGCAGCAAGCTTCTGTGGGGACTTGGAACTAAACACACTCTTCAGCCACAGCACAAGTCTTGAGGAGACAATCACCAGTAATATACAGAGACAGAGTTCTCTCATCAATCAGCAACAGGAATAGCTAATTATGAGCAGCTTGGGCTTTCCAAGATCTGTGTCACTCTGAGAATTATAGAGCAGGCTTTCTCATGACCATTCTCCAGAGATGAACAGCAAATGCAGCAATGTCAAAATCCCCTTTCATCACAGAGTACTCACTGTTTCTGGATTGTCCTCTAGATAGCATTAGACAGTAGTAGAAATCTTCTCTCTTTCAGCAGCTCCAGACTTTGAGAGACACATGCACTTGAGTGGCTGTGATCCTGAGTGTCAGGCAGGACAATCCTTGGTTTGCACACTGTCCTCCTGCAACAATTCCTCTGCTACACACTCCCAGCCCAGTTTATGGGCTCTAGCAGCACAGAGAGTGAGACTCTGTGACTTTAAACCAGGAGCCCTTGTTCCATGCAGTCCCCTGAAAATGTCTCCTTCCCCACATGTGCTTCTTCTTCCTTTTTTCTCTCTCCTTTCCTCCACAGCCAATCATAAGTCCAGCTGCAACAGTGCTACTATGGGTGGATCCTTCTCAGCTGTAGCAACAACCAATCAAAGCACAGTCCTGCTTTCCCTATCTGTCACTCACAAAGAGGGAAAAGAAAAAAATGCTTTGCAACTGCTGTTTAAGATTTAAAGCAACCAGCACATCTCTACACAACAATCACATCCAAGAATTGTAAAGTTGCTATATATTAAACATTTGCTTTTGGGTTTAATACCACTTTAAAACTTTCAGCTAAACATCAAGAACTAGAAATTAAATGTGGTAGCTCTGACTTTGTGTTGCTAGTTAATATATATATATATATATAGATATATATATATAAATATTATATATTCTCTTAGCTTTTTAGCTTTTGTTTTATGTTTGGCAGTGATTGAAAAGCTGTTACCTGACAACCAAACTACATGTTCTGAAACAGCATATAATTACATGTCTTTGTTTATGCATTACAGGACTCTATGGTATTAAAAAGCAACTCAAGTACATGTGTTAAATTAGGTTGCATGTAGAGGGATTGTCAGCATTTTGCTAATCTTATCCAGAGTTCATTGTAAATGTGCTGAAGTCACAAAATCTACACTTTGTTCTGTTCTCATGACTCCCACCATGTTACTTTTTAAAGCAAATTCTGGGTCTGTTCAAAGGAGCTGTCAGTTTCGGGTAAAAGGCTTACCTTTTCCCTGAACTGGCATTAAACAGAATTGTACATAAAGCGTGGAATGTGAGGAAACAAAGGAATTATAAAGAACAAGTTCAGAGTAGTTAGAATAGGGCTTGGCATCTGGCAAGGGGTCAGGAAGGGTTATCTGTCTAAGCCAGCCTTTTTCAACCGGGGAGCCCAGGCACCCCGGGGTGCCCTCAGGTTTCTTAAGGAGTGCCTTGGCAAAATGCCTAAAAATTGTATAAAACCTAGCAGTAGATCAAGCTTACCTTTCAGGTACACAAAACCTCAGGTTTTCATTGTACATCATTATAACCTTCCAGCTGCTGACATCCTAACAACTAATAATGTCACTGGTTGATAAGGAGGATGCACAGAATTTTGTGTGCCCCTGCCCTGTCCTTCTCCATCAGCTCTGGGGTCATATTAGCACAGTGAGGGAGAGAATCTGAGGGAGAAGAGAAAAACTGGAATAGTACTCAAAGTGTACAAAGGTGTATTTGCTTTGGAAGAATGAATCAACTCTAATGTTGGGTGTCTGACCCTTTATTCAGGAAAGTGAAGAGAGGGCTAGAGATCCGATGGGGGATTCAAGAGTGGAGATACATTAAGGATTCCAGGGAAGTAAACAGAGGTTTTCACGGCAAGCAAAGGAAGATAGAAAATGCTGGAGACTTCACATTTTTGACAAAGTTGTATCTATAGCTCTAATCCAGGAGCATATCACAATGAATATTGGACTATCAAGAAAGCTGAGTCAAGGAAAAGTCCATTTTTTCCACTGTTAAGACCTTTTTCATAAGGGCACTGAGGCCTGTAGCCTGTGCATGGGTAGTATCTATGAGGCTTATGAGTGGACACACCCTATGTAAGTGTATGGGGATGCAGTAAGTGCTCATGTGAATGAGGTCTATGTTCCTTGAACTATAGGAAAAAAAAACAGTCTATACCTAAGGAAATAAGTAGAGATGAGCGAATCGAACTTGGCGAAGTGGAATTCGTTTCGAATATTAGGAAAAATTTGATTCGCATCGAATCCGAATTTTAGCAAACTTCGGATGCACGAATCGAATTTTCCCCGATCAGCCGGCAAAAGTGTCACTGCAGAGAGCTCCGCTATTTCTGACAGTTCTCTGACAGTTCTGACAGTTCATTTACAGCGGTTGAAACATTGTATCTATTTGTTTCCATTTAGGATACAGATGTTTTTATTCGGAAATAAATAGATACAATGTTTCAACCGCTGTAAATGTGAAGGAACTGTCAGAGAACTGTCAGAAATAGCGGAGCTCTCTGCAGATACACTTTTTGCTGTACTGGAATTCTTCTTCTTTTCATTCTTCTTCTTCTTTTCATTCTTCTTCTTCTTCTTCTTTTCATTCTTCTTCTTCTTCTTCTTCTTTTCATTCTTCTTTTCATTCTTCTTCTTCTTCTTTTCATTCTTCTTCTTCTTTTCATTCTTCTTCTTCTTCTTTTCATTCTTCTTTTCATTCTTCTGCTTCTTCTTTTCATTCTTCTTCTTCTTCTTTTCATTCTTCTTTTCATTCTTCTTCTTCTTCTTTTCATTCTTCTTTTCATTCTTCTCATTCTTCTTTTAATTCTTCTTTTCATTCTTCTTCTCATTCTTCTTTTCATTCTTCTTCTTCTTCTTTTCATTCTTCTTTTCATTCTTCTTCTTCTTCTTTTCATTCTTCTTTTCATTCTTCTTCTTTTCATTCTTCTTCTTCTTCTTTTCATTCTTCTTTTCATTCTTCCTCTTCTTCTTTTCATTCTTCTTCTTTTCATTCTTCTTCTTCTTCTTTTCATTCTTCTTCTTCTTCTTTTCATTCTTCTTCTTCTTCTTTTCATTCTTCTTCTTTTCATTCTTCTTCTTCTTCTTTTCATTCTTCTTCTTCTTCTTTTCATTCTTCTTCTTTTCATTCTTCTTCTTCTTCTTTTCATTCTTCTTTTCATTCTTCTTCTTCTTCTTTTCATTCTTCTTCTTCTTTTCATTCTTCTTTTCATTCTTCTTCTTCTTCTTTTCATTCTTCTTCTTCTTCTTTTCATTCTTCTTCTTCTTTTCATTCTTCTTTTCATTCTTCTTCTTCTTCTTTTCATTCTTCTTCTTCTTCTTTTCATTCTTCTTTTCATTCTTCTTCTTCTTCTTTTCATTCTTCTTCTTCTTCTTTTCATTCTTCTTTTCATTCTTCTTCTTCTTTTCATTCTTCTTCTTCTTCTTTTCATTCTTCTTCTTCTTCTTTTCATTCTTCTTTTCATTCTTCTTCTTCTTCTTTTCATTCTTCTTTTCATTCTTCTTCTTCTTCTTCTTTTCATTCTTCTTCTTCTTCTTTTCATTCTTCTTTTCATTCTTCTTCTTCTTCTTTTCATTCTTCTTCTTCTTCTTTTCATTTTTCTTTTCATTCTTCTTCTTCTTCTTTTCATTCTTCTTCTTCTTCTTTTCATTTTTCTTTTCATTCTTCTTCTTCTTCTTTTCATTCTTCTTCTTCTTCTTTTCATTCTTCTTTTCATTCTTCTTCTTCTTCTTCTTTTCATTCTTCTTCTTCTTCTTTTCATTCTTCTTTTCATTCTTCTTCTTTTCATTCTTCTTCTTCTTCTTTTCATTCTTCTTTTCATTCTTCTTCTTCTTCTTTTCATTCTTCTTCTTCTTCTTTTCATTCTTCTTCTTCTTCTTCTTTTCATTCTTCTTCTTCTTCTTCTTCGTCGTGCCCCGTGACTGCCCAAATGAGTGAAGTGTGCGGTGATTCTAAGATCGACGGGACTCATCTGCATGTCATACTGACTGACAGTATTATTTCTCTTCCCCAGCAGACTCCAAGGGCATTTAAATTAAAGGTACAGTGTTCTGCACTAATATAAAGGCTCTCTGAAGCCTAGAAACCCTTTAAATAAGTTAAATTTGCGGCGAATAAATTCGCATCGGATCAAATTTCTCCCGCAAATTCGGCGAATCAGCCGAATCGAATTTTTGAATAATTCGCTCATCTCTAGAAATAAGCTCTGTCTATTCATTGGAATGATAGTGAGGCTCAGTTCACACTACTGCGATGTGATTTACAGTGTGATTATGCAGTGTGACTTTGATGTGACTTTGCATATTCTATGGGGCCAAATCACACTGTAAATTGCAAAAAAGTAGTGCAGGAACCTTTTCCAAAATCACATCACTCTTAGTCACATTGATTAAAATGGGCACCATTGAAAACATTGAGATTTCCCTTGTCCTGAGAATACTCTGCGATTTAAGTCACAGTAGAAGTTGCAGTATTGCAAATGAGGCCTAATACTTAAACCAAACCTCTAATATTTTGGCAAGGGCATTTATAAAATGATTCTGTGGAATAATGCACAGTTATTTTTTATTTGTTTACTATTAGGTAGGGCTGTTCCTATAACGTCCAAGCTGAGAATTTTACAGTATGTATGACAGTGTAGTGGCTTCTGACAAAGTATCCCTCTATACTGTAACTTCAATTGAGGAGACAACTCCCAGGAACAACCAATATAGGATCAGTTCACAAACCTGCTGTTCCCTTGTTCTGGTGTATTTAGTTTTGATACCACACTTTATTTATGTCAGATCTCTCAGATCTAAGTTCACAGAAGTGTATAATGCTCTTTATTTAGTCAGCTCTGTAAGTAGCTGAAGACGTGCATGCTGAAGACGTGCGTGTGCATGAAGCGCATTGGGTGGAGCCTTACGTGCTGCCATCACGCCGCTGCAGACGGAGCTCGGAGCGGTGGCCATTTTGGTATGCTTTTATGCATTTAACTCTTTGCTGTATCCACGTGGATTGCTTTTAACTATTTACAATAAATACTACACTATTTTCAGCTCCTGTGGTGAGCTTCTCCCCCTAGGAGGATCCTTTGCTGGTTTTGCATAGCCCTGACCCTGGAAAAGTCTGGTCCCTAGTTATGGCTTCCTGAGACCCCCCATAAGGATCAGCATTAATGCTATTATACAAGTAGCGTTCTGGTGAGTGCACATCTATATAAGTTGGTGGATTCCTATGTTGGATCATGAGTACTCTTGAGCATCCCAGCTGGTATTGCTGCACCTTGTAGTTCCACAAACACCGGGCATTGCTGTGACCTGTAGTGTCACGGACTATGTATAATCTACATTATTGCTAAATAAACACACATATATCGCTTGGCACTTCTGTGACCTGCAGTGCCACGGACTATCCACTATTTATATTCAGAATTTTTGATTTTTTTATGATTTTATGATTCTATTCGATCTGAGATGTTTTATTTGATTTATTTCACTGGAATATTATATGACCACTTCTATTCACATATGCACTATATGATTGCATTTGTCACTTATGCTTTAGCGCTGCACTTACATTTGAATTGATTACTGTGGGTTTGTTACCTTGCCTTTTGTGCTAGCGGCTACCATATTATCTGCCCTCGCCTCATATCTTGTCTTATATCCTTAAAAAAGATGTGTGTACTCCACAACCCACCTACCATCAGGGGGAGGGGAGAAGGGGAGGGAGTTCTTTTAAAGGGGACAGAGACCCACATTCATACGCTATGCATATAGATAGTAAGAACATGAAAATATGTTATAAGTTCATGAATAACCAACCTAAAATGTATATATATATATATATATATATATATATATATATCACAGATAAAATAAATAAATGTAAACATGAATATAAATAATTACGTTACCAAGAGGTAATTGGATATTCCCTGGATCAACTTTACCTATAAATGTTAGTAACCAGTTATATTCTGTGTATCAAAGAAAGAATCCAGGCTTTTGTTTTTTAAAGCAATCCACTGAGCTGGCGAGAACCAGCTCTTGAAGGAGTCTATTCCACATTTTCACAGCTCTTACTGTGAATAAACCCAGTGGTGTATTTAGGATTTGTGCTGCCTTAGACGCCCATCCTCCCTGGTGGACCCTGTACCATGTACCATGTGATCTCTGTGATCATTCACAGATTTCACAAGTAGTAAGCAATGATGTCAGAAGTGACATCTTGTTCTCTACTATTCATGTGATCACTGATTTGTCAATCAGTGATCACATGATCGGGACCTCACACAGAGGTCCTGTACAGCGATAGGTGTCACGTCCTCCCAGGGAGCGTGCACAGGCTGAAATTGCAGGCGCCATTTATGAACGGCAACCCACTCCTGCACTGCTCCCGTCTGGCCGTTTATGTACATGGGCCGGAAGGGAAGTGGTTAAAAAGTAAGGGTCCCAACACTGAACCTTGGGGTACACCACTGACAACCCTAGACCATTCAGAGTATGAATCATTAACCACTACTCTCTGAATACGATCTTTTAGCCAGTTTTCTATCCATTTACATACAGATTTTTCCAAGGCCGTAGACTTTACCTTACACATTAGCCATGTGTGAGGAACTGTGTCAAACGCTTTTGCAAAATCCAAGTATACCACGTCTACCGCCACCCCTCTGTCCAAGGTTTTGCTCACCTCCTCATAAAAAGAAATCAGATTTGTTTGACAACTTCTGTCTTTCATGAATCCATGCTGTCTGTTGCTTAAAATATTTTTTTGCTGCAAGAACTCATCTATGTGGTCTTTTATTAAACTCTCCAGTATCTTCCCAACTATAGAAGGTATCCATAGAGTATGAATATGAGTCTGTGTCCTCTTTAAAAGAACTCCACCCCCCCTTCTCCCCGCCCATTGATGGTAGGTGGGTTGTGGGATCCACACATCTTATTTAAGTAGTTTGAGTTCTGGGCGACTTCAGCCTTTGCTCTGAGGAAAGGGATAGGGTCCCTGAAACGCGTCAGTTGCTTTGTGAGTGCCTTTGTCTCTTATTTTTTAATAAATTGTTTAAGGTAATGCGCCAGGCATTTGAGCCCTCTTTGTTTTTATGTAAATGTCCATACAAGTTGCATTTTCATTGCTTTGCTGCACAAATGTCACTCCAGCACAATGTTTCCGCTACAGGAACATGGCAGCACATTAAGTTTTGGTTCATACTAGTGTGATTTCAGATGCAACTTACTTTGTACAGAATCGCATGACAATGGAAATCACATAGTTTTCAATGGTGCCTATTAACATCAATGCAGCACGGTGTGATTTTAGAAAGGGTACTGTGCTACTTTGGTGCGATTTCAGCATGATTTTGACCTCATAAAGTATATACACCAAACACATAATTCAACCAAGTCACACTACATAATGACACTGAAATTTGGATCCAATTGCAACTGCAGTAGTGTGAACCTAGAATAACAGTTCAGACCAGGGGCGAACTGACAACTCGTGGGGCCACCGGGCAATAGGGGATCATGGGGCCCCTGTATCCTTGCCCATACCGAAAAGCCTATGAAAAAGCCAATGAAAGGTACCAGGGGCATCTCATGGGGCCCCCTACTGACCCCGGGCCCTCGGGCAGTGCCCTAGTCCTCGAATGGTCAGTCCGCCCCTGGTTCAGACTGATAATATTTCACAGTGCAGAACACCTCTCTTTCTCATAACTTGACATGCATTGGTCACACAAGTGCAGAACACTTAAAGGTCTACCAGAAGAGTAAAGCCATCATCCCCAGACGTTACAATCACTTTAGCATTAGGTGATACTCGCATAGAGTGTCTTTCCTCACATACAAAGGGGATTCTCCATAGGCCCAAGCCACTCTTATCCAAGCAATAGACATGCATTTTAAAATCAGTGGTGGCAAGGACTCTCTGTCTGCTCCCAAATGTCCTCTATTCCTTATCTTTGCAGTTCAGCCTGCAGAAGGCTTTTTAGTTTGGCTTCAGATCAACACTATACTGATCAAGGGTGTCCAGTTCCCATATCCAAATTACACCGGGCTCCACCCAGAGCTAGCATATAAACAGCATTTTCCCCATCACTACAGGAGGAGCAACAATTAGGAGGGGCACCAACACCTGCCAACAGTCCCAGCCTTGCTAAACCCCACCCTTACCATTAAATGTCACCTCTTGTCAATGCTGAAGAATGCAGATAACTGAAAGGACAGTACAATATGGCAACGTGTATTTCCATGGGTTCATTTTGTGGGCACTTTGATATGTGTATCTGGGTTTGTGTAGATGAGAAAATCTGCTATGGTGAATTCAGATTGCATTTCCGAGATGTTTCAGATCTTTTTCATAAGTGTTTTTAACCTCCCTCTGACCTGCATTTGACCCGATTCTAATCAGGATCATCCTTAAGCTGCTTTTGTGCTTACAGTAATCTAAAGAATCAGAAAAGCAGGTCCGATGCAAACAAAAGCCCTGGTACACAAACTTTTAAGCTGCTGCAATAAGGTGCAAGTAGTAAGATGGAAACTGCACTAGAAGTGAACTAGATTGTTGTCAGGTGTAGTTTCTACCCTACCCAGTAGGTGGTGCCATGACACTTCAGGGATTGAGTGGAGACTTAGGGGCATGATGTGCTCCTGCAGCCTTCATAGGTGTCACCTGGGGGTAGCTATCCTATTGGATGCTGCAACCTTCAGTGACCTCCTGCAGCCATCTTGGTTGGGGCAGTACTTGTAAGTATCCCTGCTTTGCTGAATTTGGTGAGCATTTGAAAGTGAGGAGAGGAACCCTGCTTGTCAGGGACAGTGAAATGGCTTTAGGGAGAAGTTTCAGTGTAAGGAGGGCAATAATACGGATACCACTGTACACATCTAGTTTCCACAGAGGACCTGTTCAGCTTCCTTAAGTGCTGCTTGTGCCGTCGCCCTTTCAGTCAGCCTCCCAAGCCACTTGCTATGGGGGCACTCATGCGGCCCTGCCCCATTATGAGGAGAAAGTGATCTGGGAGAGCTGCTGCTCTTGGGCACAGTGCTGGATTGAGACTGGGCTCATGTAAGGATAAACGGGGGGCTGGGGGGAGCTGTACACAGAAGTTTTTTTACCTTGAAGTGTTACTAAACCCAGGACCCCTCATTTGCTATATCTGGTCTCCACAGTACACAGAACATGGAAGTGCAATTATTTTAGTAAATATAAACTGCTAAATACCTTTTCTCATCAGCAATTAGAGCAGTCTTGTGATTACTATCAGTGTTCAGCAGAGCACTGGTTAAAGCTTGTAGGAGGAGTTATCTTTAATAGGATGTAGAACCCCTGACCTCTGTCTCGGCAGTGCTGATTGGCCCCCTGTGCTGATCCCATGCACTCTCCTAAGAAAAAAAAACTCTCTAGCAATGCACATCAAACTGAGTGTCTCCACGCAATATGTGTTATTAGGAGATAAGAGGGAGACACTGAAAGAAGGGGAGTATCAGAGAAGAGAGGATCAAACATCCTTTTTGCACAATACAGAGGATTAACCCCCTAGGTTCCACAGTGAGTATAACAAGCATGCTTTACTGCATATACAGACTGATTTTACTGTTGTGGGTTTAGTAACACTTTCAATCAGAAAACAATCTTCCAAATCTGCAATCTTCTGAATAGAACAGCTGTTGAAACCTTGCCTAAACTGTGTATGTGCTGCTTCCTTAGATTGGGCACCATACTCCTGGCCCCGCCCACAAGATGTTAAAGATGAAAACAAGCAATTTGCAGCAGCAGTTTGGTTGAATATAGGAAGGACCTCCAGCACTTCAGAGAAAATCATATGCTGTAAAACATCTTAAAGAAACTGAAGATTCATTTGTATTAAATCTACTGATCAGGAGTGTTCCTCAGAAGTTTACCTTTCAGCATACACACAGCAATTGAATTCCACTGGAGCAACAGGTCCAGTAGAAGCATTTCTGTGTAAAGTAAGGAAATATCATTCATACCACCTTCTATAAAATCTGTCAGTCATGGGGATCTAAGATGTAAAGTCTGAAGACCTGAACAGTGGCCTCATTGTAGATCAACAGCGCACCTGTGTGGTTGGCACACATGCACCAAGTACCGTCCCTAGAATACTAAGGCCGGCCATGCGTGGGTCAATTTTCAAATGATTTTTCGTTAAAAAATCGGACCTAAGAATAATTGGTCACTTTTCGCTCTGTTAGTGAGGTAATGGCACCGGCCGATTTTCGGGGTTCCTCCCCATTTCGTTTATTGGGCATGCTGGAAAATTCATTAAAAAAACGGTTTTCAAAATCATTGGTGGCACCATCGGATTACAGAATAAATGATGTTTTCGATTTTTGATAGAATTCGACCCATGTATGGCCTTCTTAAGATACACTGCATATCTGAGGTGTTTTGGTGGGTGGTGTAACCAGATGCATGCACTTATAGATATTCATGCTGTGTCAGTGCTAATTCACACATGTGCAGTGTAGACTGAAGCTCACGTTTCACAGCTAATTGATACATTAGTTGTTCAGCAGTTCATGTCAGGTTTACATCAGATTCAGGACAGTTTTAGATCAGGTTCAGGGCAAGATTTTATCCTGTTCACAACTGATGACATGTGTGGTTTAGAAACGGTGCCCATAGAAGTCAATAGCCTGTAATCCTCACCTGAACCAGACCGAACTGCTCAGAAATCGGACAGGACTTTTTTTTTTTTATATCCACACTGATTCTGCACTGTCAGTGCACCAGACATACACTGTATTGCCAAAAATATTGGAACCCCCCCCTCAAATCATTGGATTCAGGTGTTCGAAATACCCCCATGGCCACAGGTGTATAAAATCAAGCACCTAGACATGAAGACTGCTTCTACAAACATTTGTGAAAGAATGGGTCGCTATCAGGAGCTCAGTGAATTCAAGCGTGGTACCGTGATCGGTTGCCACCTGTGCAATAAGTCCATCCCTGAAATTTACTTGTTACTAAATATTCCACGGTCAACTGTTAGTGGTATTATAACAAAGTGGAAGTAACAGAAACTCAGCCACAAAGTAGTAGGTTACTTGACAGAGCGGGGTCAGTGCATGCTGAAGCTCACAGTGCGCACAAGTTTCCAAGTGTCTGCAGAGTCAATAGATGAAGATCTCCAAACTATGTGTGACATTCAGATTAGCACAACAATGGGTAGAGAGCTTCATGAAATGGGTTTCCATGGCCGAACAGCTGCATCCAAGCCTTACATCACCAAGTGCAATGCAAAGCATCGGTTGCAGTGGGGTAAAGCACACCATCACTAGACTCTAGAGCAGTGGAGATGTGTTCTCTAGAGTGACCAATCATGTTTCTCTGTCTGGCAATCCGATGGACGTGTCTGGGTTTGGTGGTTGCCAGGAGAACGATACTTGCCTGACTGCACTGTGCCAAGTGTAAAGTTTGGTGGAGGGGGGATTATGGTGTGGGATTGTTTTTAAGGGGTTGGGCTTAGCCCCCTAGTTCCAGTGAAGGGAACTCTTAAGGCATCAGCATACCAAGACATTTTGGACAATTTCATGCTCCCAACTTTGTGGGAACGGTTTGGGGATGACGCCTTCCTGTTCCAAGCTGTTAGAGCTGCAAAGGGGTGGGCCAACTCAAACTTTTTTTATTCTGTCCTTGTTGTGGAGAGTTCCTCTTATAAATGGAGGATGGGCAGATGATTGATAGTTCTGTCTCCTCCATTCATAGACTGTGTTTCATAGAATATGTAGTACAAATGTGTGAGTTTAGCGAGCGCACCAATAAAAAGCTGCTGATGCACAAAAAGGAACCACAAAGCCTTTCTAAGATTATGACATGACAATAGGGTGTGCAGCGCTATATAAATAAAACACACTGTCTAAAGTATGACAAAATATGACAGAAATGGAAAAATCCCATAAACTGGATGTTAGACAGTCCAAGGTAATATAATATCAGTCCAAAAAGGTATATTCCAGTGATGGAGTATAAATGACTTCAATCCAAATGGGTATATTCCAGCATCCTAACATGAAGGTGTAGAAAAATTGCCCACTCACCGGAAGTGCAATTTAATGTGCACATAGAAATTCCATGAAGCCGGAGGTCCCATGAAGGTATAGCCTGATGATAAAGGTGCCCTCTGGGAGTGGATAGGGTGACGGCTGCCAGAGAAGTTGATCTGGACCAATTTCCCAAATTGTCCTGCCTGGGTGGACTCCTAGAATGCTGGGCTGAGATGTGGAGGCTCAGTGCCAGGTAGTAGAGATGAGAACGCTCATAGTGTAGTATTATAAAAAGTATTTATTGAGTATATATCATTAAGATAAAACAGTAAACGTACAGGGTTAGAGTACCTATACAGGTATAGTGTAAATGAGCTCTTTAAATGCACTGACCAGTGAATATAAATGATGGCCACCGGACCTCCTGATCCGGTGGCGTAACGTCAAGGCGTGCAAAGGCTCCTCCTAGACGCGCTTCGTGTAATAACACGTCTCCTGTAGGGGTGATGCCATGCATGCCTGACGTCTCCTTACTGCTATTTGTAGCCTAAAATTGCGCCAAAAAGTGTCCTGGCGCCGTTCTGCCATTTTTCGGCCTATTGCGCGGGCGCCATGTTATCGGTGATATTGTGAACATCTAAAAATGGTCGGCGCGCGGTACACTGCGCATGCGCGAGAGTTCCGGCGGCCATTTTATTGGTTTGAAAGCTTGCTGCCGACGTTCAACTGCGCATGCGCGAGCCGAACGATCGCAGCTAAAGCTAACGAACAGTCTAGGTGGTGTCATACTGAGCTGATGGCCAGTATGTATCACACCTAGCAAATGGACAATGACAGGATCACTGTAGTGATGGATACAAACCCCTAGCAGGTGTACCAATATAAAAATATAAAAGTATGAAAAAATATGCATATAGGAATGTGCATATAAAAAGGGGGAAGCTTATGCTTTAATTAAAAGGTGGTCACCATTTTATTGGGGATCTGAAATGAACCCGAGCAATTAGCAGGCATAAAGTCTCCCCACACATAAATAAAAAGATATGTGAATGGAAAGACCATATCCTGGTGATGATCAGTAAATACTTAGCATATTGTCTTAAAAAATATATCCATATACCCCTAATAATAATAATAATAATATATTAAATCGATATGGCTATAATACTCAATGGATCATATAAAAAAACCATATAAAAAATCATATGAAAAATATATATATAGCACATAATAATAGTGAATGGATATTTGAATACTAAAAAAATACTGAAAAAATCATGTAGACATAATAACTTAAACAAGTATTGTTATGATCGCATGGTTAAAAAACACTAAATGAATCATGTAGACATCTATCTAGTATGCGTCCCTTTCGCCAAAATTGGGTCGTTACTACATATGTACAGTTGTGTCCAAAATTATTCAACCCCCAATGCTGTAAAGGGGTTTAGGGACTATAGTGTACATTTGGAATTGTATTCAGAATCAAATCCTACAAGGACGTTGTAACTACCCAAATGCAACTAAAATGACATCAATTGTTTATGTAATACAGTAGTAAATGGTTCTTATGTGGTTTCTTCATTGCCACAATTATTCAACCCCTTAAAGACTACCACTCTGAAGAACAGAGGTTCATACAGGTGCTTTCCATCAGGTATTGAAAACACCTGTGGATGTCACCGAGCAGCAATCAAGCATAATAAGCACCAATTAGGCAGCTTTAAAATGACTGTGATACTCAGCTCCTTCTAGACATTTACTGGTGTGGTTACAAACATGGTGAAGGCAAGAGAATGGTCCAGGAAGACAAGAGAAGAGGTGATTTCTCTTCACAGGAAGGGCAATGGCTATAAGAAGATTGCAAAGATGTTAAACATACCAAGAGACACCTTAGGAAGCATCATTCGCAAATTCAAGGCAAAGGGCACTGTTGAAACGCTACCTGGTCGTGGCAGAAAGAAGATGCTGACTTCGACTGCTGTGCGCTACCTGAAGCGTAGAGTGGAGAGAAGTCCCCGTGTGACTGCTGAGGAACTGAGAAAAGATTTGTCAGATGTGGGTACAGAAGTTTCAGCCCAGACAATAAGACGCACACTGCGTAATGAAGGCCTCCGTGCCAGAACTCCCAGGCGTACCCCCTTGCTGTCTCCAAAGAATAAGAAGAGTCGACTGCAGTATGCCAAAAGCCATGTGGACAAACCACAAAAGTTGTGGGATAGTGTTCTGTGGACTGATGAAACAAAATTAGAACTGTTTGGGCCCATGGATCAACGCTATGTTTGGAGGAGGAAGAACAAGGCCTATGATGAAAAGAACACCTTGCCTACTGTGAAGCATGGTGGAGGGTCAATCATGCTTTGGGGCTGTTTTGCTTCTGCAGGTACAGGGAAGCTTCAGCGTGTGCAAGGTACCATGAATTCTCTTCAGTACCAGGAGATATTGGATGGAAACGTGATGCAGTCCGTCACACACCTGAGGCTTGGGAGACGTTGGACCTTTCAACAGGACAATGATCCCAAGCATACCTCCAAGTCCACTAGAGCATGGTTGCAGAGGAAAGGCTGGAACATTTTGGAGTGGCCATCGCAGTCACCAGACTTAAATCCGATTGAGAACCTCTGGTGGGACTTAAAGAAAGCAGTTGCAGTGCGCAAGCCTAAGAATGTGACTGAACTGGAGGCCTTTGCCCATGAAGAATGGGCGAAGATACCCGTAGATCGCTGCAAGACACTTGTGTCAAGCTATGCTTCACGTTTAAAAGCTGTTATAACTGTAAAAGGATGCTGTACTAAGTACTAAGATTGAATGTCACTTGGGGGTTGAATAAAACTGATAATGCTGTGAGCACAGAAAAGACATTTGTGGTTATTTCATTATAACTGTTATGTTATATTTGTCTGACCTACAAGTGCCTCTTTAATGTAAATGTAAGCAAGATGACTGAATGATCAAAAGCAATGTCAAACTGGCCAAAACACTCAATTTCAGTGGGGGTTGAATAATTTTGGACACAACTGTACGTGCAGTGTGTCAGAAAAAAGACCTTTCTCATAGTGCAGGGTATATATGCTATGCCAGATCAGCTATTATCTATATAACAGTTGATGTCCAATTCAACATTATGTCCTAAAGGGACCATGGATTTCATTTCGAAAATCCATTTCGTTTCTAGACGTGAGACTTGTCTTGATTTATTAATGCCACGCCAGTGATGTTGTGCAATATCAATCCCCATAAATTTAAGGGAAGAGGGATCTTTATGATGAAATTCCTTATAATGTTTTGAAAGTGAGTGCTCACGGAACCCTCTTTTAATATTGTATACATGGTCGCGGAACCGGTCACGCAGTCTTCTGGTCGTCCTGCCAATATACTGTTTCCGGCAAGGACATTCCAGAAGATAAACCGCGTTCCGGGTGTTACAAGAAATAAAGTTGGAGATGGTGTAATTTTTGCCTGTTGTAGTCGAGGTGAAGGATTTGATTTTCTTTTTGGACATTCTGCTGTGTTGACAGATCTGACACCTTCTGCACGGAAAAAAGCCTTTCAGATTACTAAATAGGCTCGAACGAGGTGGGGGGTCAGTTATGTTAGGTGCAATCGTATTGCGTAAAGACGGTACTCTCCTGAAAACCACTTCTGGATTGGTAGGTAAAACCCCAGCAAGGATAGGATCCGCTCTGAGTACCTCCCAATTTTTCTTCATTATATTGCGTATAGTTTTATGTTGAATAGAATATGGAGTAATGAACGGGCAGAACAGACTCTTTTTCAAGGTAGGTGGTCCTGAGAGCATGTCCTGTCTGTTCATGCGGGCAACATTATCAATCTCTGCATCTAAAGTGTCTGCCGTATAGCCCTTATCCAGAAACCTCTGTCTTAAAATTTGTGCTTTGTTTTGATAAGTATCAATTTCAGTGCAGTTACGCCTAATTCTCATGAATTGGCTCCTAGGTATACCTGCCAGCCAACGTGGATGGTGGCAGCTGTCAGTAGGGATGTATCCATTCCTATCCGATGGTTTAAAGTACGCTTCAGTGATGCAGTAACCTCCCTTGTTGATAATGGAGATGTCTAAGAAATTAACTCTGTCTGTACTGTATTCGTAAGTGAGATGGATATTCAAATTATTGTTGTTCATCGTGCCAAAGAAATTTACCAGGGCAGTTTCTTCTCCCTGCCATAATAGGAGAATTTCGTCTATATACCTCTTATAGAAGAGCAGTTCTGGCCATTCCATGGAATAGATGTTATCTTCCTCCCACCTGGCCATAAACAGGTTGGCCAGGCTGGGGGCAAACTTGGCCCCCATTGCAACGCCTCTGGTTTGTAGATAAAAAGTATTATTAAACCAGAAGTAGTTATTACTCATTGCAAAATTTAATAGGTCAAGAATGAATGTTTTATGGGTTATAGAGATATTCTCTGCTAGACCCAGGTAGTAATCTGCTGCCATCATACCATCATTATGATTGATGTTACTATATAACGAAGTCACGTCAGCAGTAACAAGGAAAGTTGTAAGATCGGGGTCCCAATTGAGCGTACTTATTTCATTTAATATCTGTTTGGTGTCTTTGATGTAAGATGGGGTGGATGTAACCAGAGGTTGTAAAAAGTAGTCGATGTACTCACCAACTTTAGAACATAGCGAGCCAATTCTGCTGATTATTGGTCTACCTGGGGGATGTATGGGGTCTTTGTGTACTTTAGGGAGGTAGTAAAAAACTGGAAGTCTTGGTGCTTTAGGGCATAAATAATCTCTTTCTTTTTTATTAATGACATGATGGTCAAACCCCAGTTTAATAAGGCTCTTCAGAGACTTCTTGTATGCGATGAGCGGATTTTTTGGGAGTATGGTATAGGTGTCCTTGTCGCCAAGGATTTTTAAGGCCTCAGTGATATAGTCTGTTTTCTTCAAAACCACTACGCCTCCCCCTTTGTCTGCGGGCCGAATAACAAGATCTTTGTTATTTAGTAGAGATTTGAGGCCTATATCAAGATCCTTAGGGTTGCGTGGTTGTTTTATTCTAATCGTTTCGACATCCTTGATAACTAGTTCCCTGAAAATATTGATATATGATTGTTTGTATGGTGGGGGGTTAAATAGAGATGCGTTTCTGAGATTAGTATGATGGGAGTTATTAGTTGAATTACTGGATCCTATGGGATTACTCATAAAGTGTCTTTTGATTGACAATTTCCTTGTGAACTTGTGAATGTCCACATAGGTTTGAAACTTATTAAGTTTCGATTTGGGTGCATACTTTAAGCCTTTGTCTAAAACCTTAAGTTCCTGTGTTGTTAAAACAGTACCACTTAGGTTGTATATGCCCTTACCTGTTATGTTCTCCTTTTCTTTGGGTCTGTTAACCCTCTTTCCTCCTCTACATCCTCTGTACTTGCACTTCTTTTTCTTGTGCATCCCCCTCCTAAAAAATGTGGACGTGGTTGTGGATCTGTATTATAATTGTTATTTTGATGGTTGTGGTTATTTGGGCCATTCTGATGATGATTATGGTCTTTATTATAGTTGTTATAATTCCCATGATTATGAGTATTGGAATAAGTTACTCTTCTCTGTGGGGAGTGATAAGATTGTCCATTATGATGGGAGCTAGGATGTCGAGGGCCTTGGGTTTTCCTAGGTGTACTGTGGTAGTAATTTTGATTCCTAGGCGTGCTATGGTAGTAATTTTGATTTCCTGGTTGTCTGTATTGTTGTTGATGGGAAAATTTATTGTTATTATGATTATGTTGTTGTTGATGAGGAGAATTGTAATTGTGGCGTGGTTTCTTAGACTGAACTGGGTGCCATCTCATATCTCTCGAGCCAATGTTCTCGTCCTCCATATTATAGAGAGGTTCAAACCTATTTTGAATGGGGACAGATACGACATTATTGTTAGTCATGGGTCTCCTAGATGGTCTGTACATATGATGATTATTATCCCTTATGTGGGGAGTACCCTGCATATTGGGTTTGTTCATGGGTGTTGAAGAAAAATTATCCTGCGGGGTATCTATTTTGGGAATTTGCCATTTAAATACTTGTTTACTCTGGTAATCACTAGTGTCCCTGGAAAATTTCTTACGCTTTTTGTTTTTCTGTGTGCGTTCTACACCTTTTAGGTGTGCTTGCAGTTTATTGGATTCTATAGTGTATTCAGGTGTGCCCTTAAAAGGTGTAAGCTGTTCTCTAATTTTGTTAATTTCATTGTCTAAATGCGTAAGTTTCTTCTTTTTCCTAATTATAAGGAATTTCAAGAGATCAAGGCCCATATTGTTAAAAAAATGGTACCACTCCTGCTCATTATTAATGTCACCGGTTTCTGGGGGGACTTCCCACCTCAGGGATCTGGGGACCATGTTATCCTTTATATATCTCTCTAGCAATGATATGTCCCATAAAGTCCTTATTTCTGAAGAGGTAATATTTTGTAAATGTAGAAATATACCACTAATATTTTCAGTATCTTTATCCATAGAAAAGGTATCCTCTGGGATATTGAGCCTTTTTTGTCTAAGCTCAAAGATATCCATAATGAATGCAATGCTGCTCAGCTATATTGTAGTATGATATGAAGTATAAATGTGTGAGTTTAGCGAGCGCACCAATAAAAAGCTGCTGATGCACAAAAAGGAACCACAAAGCCTTTCTAAGATTATGACATGAAAATAGGGTGTGCAGCGCTATATAAATAAAACACACTGTCTAAAGTATGACAAAATATGACAGAAATGGAAAAATCCCATAAACTGGATGTTAGACAGTCCAAAGTAATATAATATCAGTCCAAAAAGGTATATTCCAGTGATGGAGTATAAATGACTTCAATCCAAATGGGTATATTCCAGCATCCTAACATGAAGGTGTAGAAAAATTGCCCACTCACCGGAAGTGCAATTTAATGTGCACATAGAAATTCCATGAAGCCGGAGGTCCCATGAAGGTATAGCCTGATGATAAAGGTGCCCTCTGGGGGTGGATAGGGTGACGGCTGCCAGAGAAGTTGATCTGGACCAATTTCCCAAATTGTCCTGCCTGGGTGGACTCCTAGAATGCTGGGCTGAGATGTGGAGGCTCAGTGCCAGGTAGTAGAGATGAGAACGCTCATAGTGTAGTATTATAAAAAGTATTTATTGAGTATATATCATTAAGATAAAACAGTAAACGTACAGGGTTAGAGTACCTATACAGGTATGGTGTAAATGAGCTCTTTAAATGCACTGACCAGTGAATATAAATGATGGCCACCGGACCTCCTGATCCGGTGGCGTAACGTCAAGGCGTGCAGAGGCTCCTCCTAGACGCGCTTCGTGTAATAACACGTCTCCTGTAGGGGTGATGCCATGCATGCCTGACGTCTCCTTACTGCTATTTGTAGCCTAAAATTGCGCCAAAAAGTGTCCTGGCGCCGTTCTGCCGTTTTTCGGCCTATTGCACATAGGCTACAAATAGCAGTAAGGAGACGTCAGGCATGCATGGCATTACCCCTACAGGAGACGTGTTATTACACGAAGCGCGTCTAGGAGGAGCCTCTGCACGCCTTGACGTTACGCCACCGGATCAGGAGGTCCGGTGGCCATCATTTATATTCACTGGTCAGTGCATTTAAAGAGCTCATTTACACCATACCTGTATAGGTACTCTAACCCTGTACGTTTACTGTTTTATCTTAATGATATATACTCAATAAATACTTTTTATAATACTACACTATGAGCGTTCTCATCTCTACTACCTGGCACTGAGCCTCCACATCTCAGCCCAGCATTCTAGGAGTCCACCCAGGCAGGACAATTTGGGAAATTGGTCCAGATCAACTTCTCTGGCAGCCGTCACCCTATCCACCCCCAGAGGGCACCTTTATCATCAGGCTATACCTTCATGGGACCTCCGGCTTCATGGAATTTCTATGTGCACATTAAATTGCACTTCCGGTGAGTGGGCAATTTTTCTACACCTTCATGTTAGGATGCTGGAATATACCCATTTGGATTGAAGTCATTTATACTCCATCACTGGAATATACCTTTTTGGACTGATATTATATTACTTTGGACTGTCTAACATCCAGTTTATGGGATTTTTCCATTTCTGTCATATTTTGTCATACTTTAGACAGTGTGTTTTATTTATATAGCGCTGCACACCCTATTTTCATGTCATAATCTTAGAAAGGCTTTGTGGTTCCTTTTTGTGCATCAGCAGCTTTTTATTGGTGCGCTCGCTAAACTCACACATTTATACTTCATATCATACTACAATATAGCTGAGCAGCATTGCATTCATTATGGATATCTTTGAGCTTAGACAAAAAAGGCTCAATATCCCAGAGGATACCTTTTCTATGGATAAAGATACTGAAAATATTAGTGGTATATTTCTACATTTACAAAATATTACCTCTTCAGAAATAAGGACTTTATGGGACATATCATTGCTAGAGAGATATATAAAGGATAACATGGTCCCCAGATCCCTGAGGTGGGAAGTCCCCCCAGAAACCGGTGACATTAATAATGAGCAGGAGTGGTACCATTTTTTTAACAATATGGGCCTTGATCTCTTGAAATTCCTTATAATTAGGAAAAAGAAGAAACTTACGCATTTAGACAATGAAATTAACAAAATTAGAGAACAGCTTACACCTTTTAAGGGCACACCTGAATACACTATAGAATCCAATAAACTGCAAGCACACCTAAAAGGTGTAGAACGCACACAGAAAAACAAAAAGCGTAAGAAATTTTCCAGGGACACTAGTGATTACCAGAGTAAACAAGTATTTAAATGGCAAATTCCCAAAATAGATACCCCGCAGGATAATTTTTCTTCAACACCCATGAACAAACCCAATATGCAGGGTACTCCCCACATAAGGGATAATAATCATCATATGTACAGACCATCTAGGAGACCCATGACTAACAATAATGTCGTATCTGTCCCCATTCAAAATAGGTTTGAACCTCTCTATAATATGGAGGACGAGAACATTGGCTCGAGAGATATGAGATGGCACCCAGTTCAGTCTAAGAAACCACGCCACAATTACAATTCTCCTCATCAACAACAACATAATCATAATAACAATAAATTTTCCCATCAACAACAATACAGACAACCAGGAAATCAAAATTACTACCATAGCACGCCTAGGAATCAAAATTACTACCACAGTACACCTAGGAAAACCCAAGGCCCTCGACATCCTAGCTCCCATCATAATGGACAATCTTATCACTCCCCACAGAGAAGAGTAACTTATTCCAATACTCATAATTAGAGATGAGCGAAGTATTCAAAAATTCGATTCGACTGATTCGGCGAATTCGTAGAAAAATTTCGATTCGAGTCGAATATATTCGCTGTGAATTTAACTTAAAAAAGGGTGTTTCTAGGCTTCAGAGAGACTTAATATTAGTGCTGAACACTGTACCTTTAATTTAAATGCCCTTGGAGTCTGCTGGGGAAGAGAAATAATACTGTCAGGCAGTATGACATGCAGATGAGTGCCGTCGATCTTAGAATCACCGCACACTTCACTCATTTGGCCAGTCACGGGGCCAAAACCAGAGTGTGGAGCCACAGTGTGGCGGTGGAGGCAGCAGCAATGGGAGGCCATACAGCACCCTATGACAAAAATGGAAACCACCAGCAGTGTGAGGAGACCTGAAAGTGGCACATGGCAGAGTGTGGCGATAGAGACAGCAGCAATGGGAGGCCGTACAGGGACCCATGAGACACTCTGGACCTGGCAGCAGCATGAGGAGGCGGTACAGGGGCCCATGGCAGATTACGGGCCTGGCAGCAGCATGAGGAGTCGGTACGGGGGCCCATGGCAGATTACAGGCCTGGCAGCAGCAATGGGAGGCCGTACAGGGACCCATGACACAATCTGGACGTGGCAGCAGCATGGGGAGGCGGTACAGGGGCCCATGACAGATTACGGGCCTGGCAGCAGCATTTGGAGTCGGTACGGGGGCCCATGACACACTCTGGACCTGGCAGCAGCATGAGGAGGCGGTACAGGGGCGCATGACAGATTACGAGCCTGGCAGCAGCAACTTGGACAGGAGGACGTTCAGTTTCTGCACTGTCTGGTGCGTGCTCGCAAACTGTTGTCTCTTGGAAACGGATTCCAAGAAAGACTGCTGACGGAATCCGTGAAGAGGAGTAGCAGGAGAAGGAGCATCTGAACGAGCGGAATATGCCAACAAGCGACAACAGGGGCCTATGGCAGATTAGGGGCCTGGCAGCAGCTATGGGAGGCCCGTAATCTGCCAGCACCCTATGTCAAAAAATTCTACACACCAGCAGTGTGTGAGGAGACCTGAAAGTGGCACATGGCAGAGTGTGGCGATGGAGACAGCAGCAATGGGAGGCCGTACAGGGACCCATGACAGACTCTGGACCTGGCAGCAGCATGAGGAGGCGGTATATAGGGGCCTATGGCAGATTAGGGGCCTGGCAGCAGCTATGGGAGGCCCATAATCTGCCAGCACCCTATGTCAAAAAATTCTACACACCAGCAGTGTGTGAGGAGACCTGAAAGTGGCACATGGCAGAGTGTGGCGATGGAGACAGCAGCAATGGGAGGCCGTACAGGGACCCATGACAGACTCTGGACCTGGCAGCAGCATGAGGAGGCGGTATATAGGGGCCCATGGCAGATTAGGGGCCTGGCAGCAGCTATGGGAGGCCCATAATCTGCCAGCACCCTATGTCAAAAAATTCTACACACCAGCAGTGTGTGAGGAGACCTGAAAGTGGCACATGGCAGAGTGTGGCGATGGAGACAGCAGCAATGGGAGGCCGTACAGGGACCCATGACAGACTCTGGACCTGGCAGCAGCATGAGGAGGTGGTATATAGGGGCCTATGGCAGATTAGGGGCCTGGCAGCAGCTATGGGAGGCCCGTAATCTGCCAGCACCCTATGTCAAAAAATTCTACACACCAGCAGTGTGTGAGGAGACCTGAAAGTGGCACATGGCAGAGTGTGGCAATGGAGACAGCAGCAATGGGAGGCCGTACAGGGACCCATGAGAGACTCTGGACCTGGCAGCAGCATGAGGAAGCGGTATATAGGGGCCTATGGCAGATTAGGGGCCTGGCAGCAGCTATAGGAGGCCCATAATCTGCCAGCACCCTATGTCAAAAAATTCTACACACCAGCAGTGTGTGAGGAGACCTGAAAGTGGCACATGGCAGAGTGTGGCGATGGAGACAGCAGCAATGGGAGGCCGTACAGGGACCCATGAGAGACTCTGGACCTGGCAGCAGCATGAGGAAGCGGTATATAGGGGCCTATGGCAGATTAGGGGCCTGGCAGCAGCAATGGGAGGCCCATAATCTGCCAGCACCCTATGTCAAAAAATTCTACACACCAGCAGTGTGTGAGGAGACCTGAAAGTGGCACATGGCAGAGTGTGGCGATGGAGACAGCAGCAATGGGAGGCCGTACAGGGACCCATGAGAGACTCTGGACCTGGCAGCAGCATGAGGAAGCGGTATATAGGGGCCTATGGCAGATTAGGGGCCTGGCAGCAGCAATGGGAGGCCCATAATCTGCCAGCACCCTATGTCAAAAAATTCTACACACCAGCAGTGTGTGAGGAGACCTGAAAGTGGCACATGGCAGAGTGTGGCGATGGAGACAGCAGCAATGGGAGGCCGTACAGGGACCCATGAGAGACTCTGGACCTGGCAGCAGCATGAGGAGGCGGTATATAGGGGCCTATGGCAGATTAGGGGCCTGGCAGCAGCTATGGGAGGCCCGTAATCTGCCAGCACCCTATGTCAAAAAATTCTACACACCAGCAGTGTGTGAGGAGACCTGAAAGTGGCACATGGCAGAGTGTGGCAATGGAGACAGCAGCAATGGGAGGCCGTACAGGGACCCATGAGAGACTCTGGACCTGGCAGCAGCATGAGGAAGCGGTATATAGGGGCCTATGGCAGATTAGGGGCCTGGCAGCAGCTATAGGAGGCCCATAATCTGCCAGCACCCTATGTCAAAAAATTCTACACACCAGCAGTGTGTGAGGAGACCTGAAAGTGGCACATGGCAGAGTGTGGCGATGGAGACAGCAGCAATGGGAGGCCGTACAGGGACCCATGAGAGACTCTGGACCTGGCAGCAGCATGAGGAAGCGGTATATAGGGGCCTATGGCAGATTAGGGGCCAGGCAGCAGCAATGGGAGGCCCATAATCTGCCAGCACCCTATGTCAAAAAATTCTACACACCAGCAGTGTGTGAGGAGACCTGAAAGTGGCACATGGCAGAGTGTGGCGATGGAGACAGCAGCAATGGGAGGCCGTACAGGGACCCATGAGAGACTCTGGACCTGGCAGCAGCATGAGGAAGCGGTATATAGGGGCCTATGGCAGATTAGGGGCCTGGCAGCAGCAATGGGAGGCCCATAATCTGCCAGCACCCTATGTCAAAAAATTCTACACACCAGCAGTGTGTGAGGAGACCTGAAAATGGCACATGGCAGAGTGTGGCGATGGAGACAGCAGCAATGGGAGGCCGTACAGGGACCCATGACAGACTCTGGACCTGGCAGCAGCATGAGGAGGCGGTATATAGGGGCCTATGGCAGATTAGGGGCCTGGCAGCAGCTATGGGAGGCCCATAATCTGCCAGCACCCTATGTCAAAAAATTCTACACACCAGCAGTGTGTGAGGAGACCTGAAAGTGGCACATGGCAGAGTGTGGCGATGGAGACAGCAGCAATGGGAGGCCGTACAGGGACCCATGACAGACTCTGGACCTGGCAGCAGCATGAGGAGGCGGTATATAGGGGCCTATGGCAGATTAGGGGCCTGGCAGCAGCTATGGGAGGCCCATAATCTGCCAGCACCCTATGTCAAAAAATTCTACACACCAGCAGTGTGTGAGGAGACCTGAAAGTGGCACATGGCAGAGTGTGGCGATGGAGACAGCAGCAATGGGAGGCCGTACAGGGACCCATGACAGACTCTGGACCTGGCAGCAGCATGAGGAGGCGGTATATAGGGGCCTATGGCAGATTAGGGGCCTGGCAGCAGCTATGGGAGGCCCGTAATCTGCCAGCACCATATGTCAAAAAATTCTACACACCAGCAGTGTGTGAGGAGACCTGAAAGTGGCACATGGCAGAGTGTGGCAATGGAGACAGCAGCAATGGGAGGCCGTAAAGGGACCCATGACAGACTCTGGACCTGGCAGCAGCATGAGGAGGCGGTATATAGGGGCCTATGGCAGATTAGGGGCCTGGCAGCAGCTATGGGAGGCCCATAATCTGCCAGCACCCTATGTCAAAAAATTCTACACACCAGCAGTGTGTGAGGAGACCTGAAAGTGGCACATGGCAGAGTGTGGCGATGGAGACAGCAGCAATGGGAGGCCGTACAGGGACCCATGAGAGACTCTGGACCTGGCAGCAGCATGAGGAAGCGGTATATAGGGGCCTATGGCAGATTAGGGGCCTGGCAGCAGCAATGGGAGGCCCATAATCTGCCAGCACCCTATGTCAAAAAATTCTACACACCAGCAGTGTGTGAGGAGACCTGAAAGTGGCACATGGCAGAGTGTGGCGATGGAGACAGCAGCAATGGGAGGCCGTACAGGGACCCATGACAGACTCTGGACCTGGCAGCAGCATGAGGAGGCGGTATATAGGGGCCTATGGCAGATTAGGGGCCTGGCAGCAGCTATGGGAGGCCCATAATCTGCCAGCACCCTATGTCAAAAAATTCTACACACCAGCAGTGTGTGAGGAGACCTGAAAGTGGCACATGGCAGAGTGTGGCGATGGAGACAGCAGCAATGGGAGGCCGTACAGGGACCCATGACAGACTCTGGACCTGGCAGCAGCATGAGGAGGCGGTATATAGGGGCCTATGGCAGATTAGGGGCCTGGCAGCAGCTATGGGAGGCCCATAATCTGCCAGCACCCTATGTCAAAAAATTCTACACACCAGCAGTGTGTGAGGAGACCTGAAAGTGGCACATGGCAGAGTGTGGCGATGGAGACAGCAGCAATGGGAGGCCGTACAGGGACCCATGACAGACTCTGGACCTGGCAGCAGCATGAGGAGGCGGTATATAGGGGCCTATGGCAGATTAGGGGCCTGGCAGCAGCTATGGGAGGCCCATAATCTGCCAGCACCCTATGTCAAAAAATTCTACACACCAGCAGTGTGTGAGGAGACCTGAAAGTGGCACATGGCAGAGTGTGGCGATGGAGACAGCAGCAATGGGAGGCCGTACAGGGACCCATGACAGACTCTGGACCTGGCAGCAGCATGAGGAGGCGGTATATAGGGGCCTATGGCAGATTAGGGGCCTGGCAGCAGCTATGGGAGGCCCGTAATCTGCCAGCACCCTATGTCAAAAAATTCTACACACCAGCAGTGTGTGAGGAGACCTGAAAGTGGCACATGGCAGAGTGTGGCAATGGAGACAGCAGCAATGGGAGGCCGTACAGGGACCCATGAGAGACTCTGGACCTGGCAGCAGCATGAGGAAGCGGTATATAGGGGCCTATGGCAGATTAGGGGCCTGGCAGCAGCTATAGGAGGCCCATAATCTGCCAGCACCCTATGTCAAAAAATTCTACACACCAGCAGTGTGTGAGGAGACCTGAAAGTGGCACATGGCAGAGTGTGGCGATGGAGACAGCAGCAATGGGAGGCCGTACAGGGACCCATGAGAGACTCTGGACCTGGCAGCAGCATGAGGAAGCGGTATATAGGGGCCTATGGCAGATTAGGGGCCTGGCAGCAGCAATGGGAGGCCCATAATCTGCCAGCACCCTATGTCAAAAAATTCTACACACCAGCAGTGTGTGAGGAGACCTGAAAGTGGCACATGGCAGAGTGTGGCGATGGAGACAGCAGCAATGGGAGGCCGTACAGGGACCCATGACAGACTCTGGACCTGGCAGCAGCATGAGGAGGCGGTATATAGGGGCCTATGGCAGATTAGGGGCCTGGCAGCAGCTATGGGAGGCCCGTAATCTGCCAGCACCCTATGTCAAAAAATTCTACACACCAGCAGTGTGTGAGGAGACCTGAAAGTGGCACATGGCAGAGTGTGGCGATGGAGACAGCAGCAATGGGAGGCCGTACAGGGACCCATGACAGACTCTGGACCTGGCAGCAGCATGAGGAGGCGGTATATAGGGGCCTGTGGCAGATTAGGGGCCTGGCAGCAGCTATGGGAGGCCCATAATCTGCCAGCACCCTATGTCAAAAAATTCTACACAGCAGCAGTGTGTGAGGAGACCTGAAAGTGGCACATGGCAGAGTGTGGCGATGGAGACAGCAGCAATGGGAGGCCGTACAGGGACCCATGAGAGACTCTGGACCTGGCAGCAGCATGAGGAGGCGGTATATAGGGGCCTATGGCAGATTAGGGGCCTGGCAGCAGCTATGGGAGGCCCATAATCTGCCAGCACCCTATGTCAAAAAATTCTACACACCAGCAGTGTGTGAGGAGACCTGAAAGTGGCACATGGCAGAGTGTGGCGATGGAGACAGCAGCAATGGGAGGCCGTACAGGGACCCATGACAGACTCTGGACCTGGCAGCAGCATGAGGAGGCGGTATATAGGGGCCTATGGCAGATTAGGGGCCTGGCAGCAGCTATGGGAGGCCCGTAATCTGCCAGCACCCTATGTCAAAAAATTCTACACACCAGCAGTGTGTGAGGAGACCTGAAAGTGGCACATGGCAGAGTGTGGCAATGGAGACAGCAGCAATGGGAGGCCGTACAGGGACCCATGAGAGACTCTGGACCTGGCAGCAGCATGAGGAAGCGGTATATAGGGGCCTATGGCAGATTAGGGGCCTGGCAGCAGCTATAGGAGGCCCATAATCTGCCAGCACCCTATGTCAAAAAATTCTACACACCAGCAGTGTGTGAGGAGACCTGAAAGTGGCACATGTCAGAGTGTGGCGATGGAGACAGCAGCAATGGGAGGCCGTACAGGGACCCATGAGAGACTCTGGACCTGGCAGCAGCATGAGGAAGCGGTATATAGGGGCCTATGGCAGATTAGGGGCCTGGCAGCAGCTATGGGAGGCCCGTAATCTGCCAGCACCCTATGTCAAAAAATTCTACACACCAGCAGTGTGTGAGGAGACCTGAAAGTGGCACATGGCAGAGTGTGGCGATGGAGACAGCAGCAATGGGAGGCCGTACAGGGACCCATGACAGACTCTGGACCTGGCAGCAGCATGAGGAGGCGGTATATAGGGGCCTGTGGCAGATTAGGGGCCTGGCAGCAGCTATGGGAGGCCCATAATCTGCCAGCACCCTATGTCAAAAAATTCTACACAGCAGCAGTGTGTGAGGAGACCTGAAAGTGGCACATGGCAGAGTGTGGCGATGGAGACAGCAGCAATGGGAGGCCGTACAGGGACCCATGACAGACTCTGGACCTGGCAGCAGCATGAGGAAGCGGTATATAGGGGCCTATGGCAGATTAGGGGCCTGGCAGCAGCTATAGGAGGCCCATAATCTGCCAGCACCCTATGTCAAAAAATTCTACACACCAGCAGTGTGTGAGGAGACCTGAAAGTGGCACATGGCAGAGTGTGGCGATGGAGACAGCAGCAATGGGAGGCCGTACAGGGACCCATGAGAGACTCTGGACCTGGCAGCAGCATGAGGAAGCGGTATATAGGGGCCTATGGCAGATTAGGGGCCTGGCAGCAGCTATAGGAGGCCCATAATCTGCCAGCACCCTATGTCAAAAAATTCTACACACCAGCAGTGTGTGAGGAGACCTGAAAGTGGCACATGGCAGAGTGTGGCGATGGAGACAGCAGCAATGGGAGGCCGTACAGGGACCCATGAGAGACTCTGGACCTGGCAGCAGCATGAGGAAGCGGTATATAGGGGCCTATGGCAGATTAGGGGCCTGGCAGCAGCTATAGGAGGCCCATAATCTGCCAGCACCCTATGTCAAAAAATTCTACACACCAGCAGTGTGTGAGGAGACCTGAAAGTGGCACATGGCAGAGTGTGGCGATGGAGACAGCAGCAATGGGAGGCCGTACAGGGACCCATGAGAGACTCTGGACCTGGCAGCAGCATGAGGAAGCGGTATATAGGGGCCTATGGCAGATTAGGGGCCTGGCAGCAGCTATGGGAGGCCCATAATCTGCCAGCACCCTATGTCAAAAAATTCTACACACCAGCAGTGTGTGAGGAGACCTGAAAGTGGCACATGGCAGAGTGTGGCAATGGAGACAGCAGCAATGGGAGGCCGTACAGGGACCCATGAGAGACTCTGGACCTGGCAGCAGCATGAGGAGGCGGTATATAGGGGCCTATGGCAGGTTAGGGGCCTGGCAGCAGCTATAGGAGGCCCATAATCTGCCAGCACCCTATGTCAAAAAATTCTACACACCAGCAGTGTGTGAGGAGACCTGAAAGTGGCACATGGCAGAGTGTGGCGATGGAGACAGCAGCAATGGGAGGCCGTACAGGGACCCATGACAGACTCTGGACCTGGCAGCAGCATGAGGAAGCGGTATATAGGGGCCTATGGCAGATTAGGGGCCTGGCAGCAGCTATAGGAGGCCCATAATCTGCCAGCACCCTATGTCAAAAAATTCTACACACCAGCAGTGTGTGAGGAGACCTGAAAGTGGCACATGGCAGAGTGTGGCGATGGAGACAGCAGCAATGGGAGGCCGTACAGGGACCCATGAGAGACTCTGGACCTGGCAGCAGCATGAGGAAGCGGTATATAGGGGCCTATGGCAGATTAGGGGCCTGGCAGCAGCTATAGGAGGCCCATAATCTGCCAGCACCCTATGTCAAAAAATTCTACACACCAGCAGTGTGTGAGGAGACCTGAAAGTGGCACATGGCAGAGTGTGGCGATGGAGACAGCAGCAATGGGAGGCCGTACAGGGACCCATGAGAGACTCTGGACCTGGCAGCAGCATGAGGAAGCGGTATATAGGGGCCTATGGCAGATTAGGGGCCTGGCAGCAGCTATGGGAGGCCCATAATCTGCCAGCACCCTATGTCAAAAAATTCTACACACCAGCAGTGTGTGAGGAGACCTGAAAGTGGCACATGGCAGAGTGTGGCGATGGAGACAGCAGCAATGGGAGGCCGTACAGGGACCCATGAGAGACTCTGGACCTGGCAGCAGCATGAGGAGGCGGTATATAGGGGCCTATGGCAGATTAGGGGCCTGGCAGCAGCTATGGGAGGCCCGTAATCTGCCAGCACCCTATGTCAAAAAATTCTACACACCAGCAGTGTGTGAGGAGACCTGAAAGTGGCACATGGCAGAGTGTGGCGATGGAGACAGCAGCAATGGGAGGCCGTACAGGGACCCATGAGAGACTCTGGACCTGGCAGCAGCATGAGGAGGCGGTATATAGGGGCCTATGGCAGATTAGGGGCCTGGCAGCAGCTATGGGAGGCCCGTAATCTGCCAGCACCCTATGTCAAAAAATTCTACACACCAGCAGTGTGTGAGGAGACCTCAAAGTGGCACATGTTTGAGGCATGATTCATGGCGGATTTAGTCAGTTGTGTCAGGAACTGGTGGTTTGAAATCCAGACTAATCCACGCCTGATTCATTTTCACAAACGTGAGTCTCTCCACACTTTGGGTGGACAGTCGTGTCCTCCGCGGAGTTACAATACCTCCTGCCGCACTAAACACGCGCTCCGATGCCACGCTACTGGCCGGGCATGACAGCCTTTCAAGGGCAAATTCAGCTAGTTGGGGCCAAAGGTCAAGTTTCGTTGCCCAGTAGTCAAGGGGATTGTCTACCTCGGTTGGCAGGGTGCTGTCCAAGTAGGCCCAAGCCTGTTGTTTGAGGTCCTGCTCCAGGTCCACCTGATGCTGCTGCTGCTGCTGCGGCTGGTTAGTAGTTTCCTCACTGCGCTGGTGAAGAAAGCTACTCATCATCGACTGCAGACTGAGGCAGCTGCTGCTGGTGGAGCTGCCACTGCTCCTACCACCCCACCCCTCCCCTGCTGCCATGGCAGCAGAACGCGAGCGCACAGGGCCCACAGTGTCTGAGGATGGACGTTGGCGCACAAAGGCAGAGACCAGCTGACTACATAGGTGGTTTTTATAGTACGTTATTTTGGCCTTCCTCTCAGCAGGTGTGAAAAAGGCCACCATTTTGGAACGGTAGCGAGGGTCCAACAAGGTGGACAGCCAAAAGTCATCCCTCTGTCTGATGGTTATTATTCGGCTGTCGCTACGCAAGCAACCGAGCATGCTATGGGCCATTTGTGCCAAGGAATGCGAGGGACTCCCTGCCTCCATCTCCACAGCATACTGCCACGGTGCGTCTGGGTCCTCTGTCTCCTCCTCCTCCTCCTCTACCAGATGCTCCTGCTCCTCCACTCCTGTCCGCTGAGTGGAAAAACCACCCATTTCACTCAATAATTCCTGAGCACAAATGTCCTCCTCTACCTCCTCCTCTTCTTCCTGTCCTGCCCCCACAGGGGTCATGTGGCGTTGAGATCTGTGCGCCACGTCTACCGCACCCTGACCATCCATTGTTAACAGCATTTGTTCAAGGACGTGCAACAGAGGAATGACGTCGTTCATCCCATAGTCCTGCCGACTCACGAATAGCGTGGCCTCCTCAAAGGGCCTGAGCAAGCGGCAGGTGTCACGCATGAGCTGCCAATGGCTGACATCGAAGTTACACAGGGGAGTACCTTTATCCGCTTGTAACATCAGGAAATCGGTGATGGCCTTTCGCTGTTCGTAAAGGCGGTCTAACATGTGTAGGGTTGAATTCCACCTTGTTGCAACGTCGCAGATCAGGCGATGCTGTGGAATTCCGTTCTGCCGCTGCAGCTCAAGGAGGGTGTGCTTTGCGGTGTAGGAATGGCTGAAATGCATGCAAAGTTTACGTGACATTTTAAGGATGTCTTGCAGTGGGATGGTGGATTTTAAGAACCGCTTGACAACCAGATTGAACACGTGAGCCATGCATGGCGCATGGCACAACCTTCCTTGACGCAGAGCAGACACCATGTTCTTTCCGTTGTCGGTCAACATGGTTCCGATTTTCAGTTTGCGCGGAGACAGCCATCTGTCGATTTCTCTGTTCATTACACTCAGAAGTTCCTCCCCTGTGTGACTACGTTCGCCAAGGCATGCCAGGTGCAGAACAGCGTGACACCGTTGCGCCCTGCACATGTGATATGCCGGTCGGGTAATGGGACTTGGCACGGGGGTGGCGGCTGAGGACACGGCGGAAGAAGAGGTGGTAGAGGCGGACATCTTTGCCGGACCAAGGACGTGCAAACGTGGAGGCAAAAGCGGCGTGACCTGTCCAAGTTGCTGGTGCGGCTGTGACGGCACCACGTTCACCCAGTGGGCCGTAAATGACATGTACTGCCCCTGACCATAGTTACAGCTCCACACGTCGGCGCTGCCGTGCACTTTGGCAGAGACCGACACGCTCAAAGACTGGCCCACCATGTCTTCTACATGTGAATGCAGGACTGGCACTGCCTTTTTGGCGAAGAAATGACGGCTTGGCACTCTCCACCGCGGCGCGGCACAAGCCATCATTTCTCTGAAAGGTGCTGAGTCCACCACTTGGAAAGGGAGGGACTGCAGCACCAGCAACTTGGACAGGAGGACGTTCAGCTTTTGCACCGTCGGGTGCGTGCTCGCAAACTGTTGTCTCTTGGAAACGGATTCCAAGAAAGACTGCTGACGGAATCCGTGAAGAGGAGTAGCAGGAGAAGGAGCATCTGAACGAGCGGAAGATGCCAACGAGCGACAACTCCCCTCAGCAGAGGTGTTGGAGCCTTGACTGGCTGATGGAGGGCGATTGACGTCGGGTGACGGAGCAAGTAACGGAGCGGGTGATGGAGCGGGGGCTGGGGCGGGCAGAACCGCCGTATCTTTATCACGGTTTTCCCAGGCCACCAAATGGCGACGCTGCATATGCTGCCGCAACGCTGTAGTCCCAACATGGGCCCCCTGGCCACGCTTGACTTTCTGGCCACATAGTCGACATACGGCTACGTTTACTTCCTCGGGCGGCTTGACGAAAAATTGCCACACCGCCAAGTAGGAAACTTTGCCCCCGATACTCCTCACTGGCTGACTGCTGCTTCCTCCGTGCACACCGGCACCACTACTGGCCGTGGTGGTAGGCTGCAGTGGAGCTGGTGCTCTACTCCGTGGACGTTTGGCTCCACTGACACTGCTGCGACCCTGCTGCTGTCTCCTGGGCAACCCACCGACTGTTTTGCTCGCTGCCAAGCTGCCACCCTCTTCTCCTGATGATGCGGAAGAAATTGCCTGATGACGACGAGGCTGCCAAGTGCGATCAACCTCCTCATCATCAAGTAGGGTCTCCGCCTCACTACTAGCCCCCTCGGCTGCGTCTGGGTCAGGAGACAGACCTGTCTCTAGACCGGCTACCGAGCCACTCTCCTCACCACTACTTCTTCGCCTGGCTGCTGAAAAGGCGGATGTCTCCCCCCGTTCCTGACCGCCCTCTGTTAGCTCTTCCTCACTGTACAGTGGGGCTGAGCCCACAGCATGCGATACTTCGCTTGGTGAGGGAACACCAAAGGACAGGGGCAGGTAGAGGACACGTGATTTCAGTGGGCTTGGTCCCGGGCCATGCCAACTAACGGTTGTGTCTGACGTACCCACCGACCGTTGGCTGTAGGTGTCAGAGGTGACCTGGGAAGAGGAAGACGACCGAGCCAACCAATCGACGACGGCAGGGTTGTCGGTGGAGACACGACCGCTGGATGACACCGGGAGCACTGGCCTCTGGCTGCGAATAGTGCTGCCTCGACCCCTTCCTCTGCTGCCACGTCTGCTCGCTCCTAAAACATTGCCTCCTCTGCCACTCCTCTGCATGTTGTCTGACATACTCTTTAATTAAACGATTATGTGTCCCTGAGTAACAATTCTGTGTCCCTGAGTAACAATTCTGTGTCTGTGCGAGTAACAATTCTGTGGCCCTAAGTAACAGTTCTGTGGCCCTCAGTAACAATTCTGTGTCCCTGATTAACGTTTCTGTGGCCCCAAGTAACAGTTCTGTGGCCCTCAGTAACAATTCTGTGTCTGTGCGAGTAAGAATTCTGTGTCTGTGCGAGTAACAATTCTGTGGCCCTAAGTAAAGTTTCTGTGGCCCTAAGTAACAATTCTCTGGCACTCAGTAACAATTCTGTCTGTCCCTGAGTAACAATTCTCTGGCACTCAGTAACAATTCTGTCTGTCCCTGAGTAAAAATTCTGTGGCCCTAAGTAAAGTTTCTGGGGCCCTGAGTAACAATTATCTGGCACTCAGTAACAATTCTGTCTGTCCCTGAGTAACAATTCTCTGGCACTCAGTAACAATTCTGTCTGTCCCTGAGTAAAAATTCTCTGGCCCTAAGTAAAGTTTCTGGGGCCCTGAGTAACAATTATCTGGCACTCAGTAACAATTCTGTCTGTCCCTGAGTAACAATTCTCTGGCACTCAGTAACAATTCTGTCTGTCCCTGAGTAAAAATTCTCTGGCCCTAAGTAAAGTTTCTGTGGCCCTGAGTAACAATTCTCTGGCACTCCGTAACAATTCTGTCTGTCCCTGAGTAACAATTCTCTGGCACTCAGTAACAATTCTGTCTGTCCCTGAGTAAAAATTCTGTGGCCCTAATTAAAGTTTCTGTGGCCCTAAGTAACAATTCTCTGGCACTCAGTAACAATTCTGTCTGTCCCTGAGTAACAATTCTCTGGCACTCGGTAACAATTCTGTCTGTCCCTGAGTAACAATTCTCTGGCACTCAGTAACAATTCTGTCTGTCCCTGAGTAAAAATTCTGTGGCCCTAATTAAAGTTTCTGTGGCCCTAAGTAACAATTCTCTGGCACTCAGTAACAATTCTGTCTGTCCCTGAGTAACAATTCTCTGGCACTCCGTAACAATTCTGTCTGTCCCTGAGTAACAATTCTCTGGCACTCAGTAACAATTCTGTCTGTCCCTGAGTAAAAATTCTGTGGCCCTAAGTAAAGTTTCTGTGGCCCTGAGTAACAATTCTCTGGCACTCCGTAACAATTCTGTCTGTCCCTGAGTAACAATTCTCTGGCACTCAGTAACAATTCTGTCTGTCCCTGAGTAAAAATTCTGTGGCCCTAATTAAAGTTTCTGTGGCCCTAAGTAACAATTCTCTGGCACTCAGTAACAATTCTGTCTGTCCCTGAGTAACAATTCTCTGGCACTCCGTAACAATTCTGTCTGTCCCTGAGTAACAATTCTCTGGCACTCAGTAACAATTCTGTCTGTCCCTGAGTAAAAATTCTGTGGCCCTAATTAAAGTTTCTGTGGCCCTAAGTAACAATTCTCTGGCACTCAGTAACAATTCTGTCTGTCCCTGAGTAACAATTCTCTGGCACTCCGTAACAATTCTGTCTGTCCCTGAGTAACAATTCTCTGGCACTCAGTAACAGTTCTGTCTGTCCCTGAGTAAAAATTCTGTGGCCCTAAGTAAAGTTTCTGTGGCCCTGAGTAACAATTCTCTGGCACTCCGTAACAATTCTGTCTGTCCCTGAGTATGAATTCCGTGGCCCTAACTAGCGTTTCTTTGTCCCTAAGTAAAGTTTCTGTGGCCCTCAGTAACAGTTCTGTGTCTGTGCGAGTAACAATTCTGTGTCTGTGCGAGTAACAATTCTGTGGCCCTAAGTAAAGTTTCTGTGGCCCTAAGTAACAATTCTCTGGCACTCCGTAACAATTCTGTCTGTCCCTGAGTAACAATTCTCTGGCACTCAGTAACAATTCTGTCTGTCCCTGAGTAAAAATTCTGTGGCCCTAAGTAAAGTTTCTGTGGCCCTGAGTAACAATTCTCTGGCACTCCGTAACAATTCTGTCTGTCCCTGAGTAACAATTCTCTGGCACCCAGTAACAATTCTGTCTGTCCCTGAGTAAAAATTCTGTGGCCCTAAGTAAAGTTTCTGTGGCCCAGAGTAACAATTCTCTAGCACTCCGTAACAATTCTGTCTGTCCCTGAGTATGAATTCTGTGGCCCTAACTAGCGTTTCTTTGTCCCTAAGTAACAGTTCTGTGGCCCTGAGTAACAATTCTGTGTCTGTGCGAGTAACAATTCTGTGGCCCTAAGTAACAGTTCTGTGGCCCTCAGTAACAGTTCTGTGTCTGTGCGAGTAACAATTCTGTGTCTGTGCGAGTAACAATTCTGTGGCCCTAAGTAACAGTTCTGTGGCCTTCAGTAACAATTCTGTGTCTGTGCGAGTAACAATTCTGTGTCTGTGCGAGTAACAATTCTGTGGCCCTAAGTAAAGTTTCTGTGGCCCTAAGTAACAATTCTCTGGCACTCAGTAACAATTCTGTCTGTCCCTGAGTAACAATTCTCTGGCACTCAGTAACAATTCTGTCTGTCCCTGAGTAAAAATTCTGTGGCCCTAAGTAAAGTTTCTGTGGCCCTGAGTAACAATTCTCTGGCACTCCGTAACAATTCTGTCTGTCCCTGAGTAACAATTCTCTGGCACTCAGTAACAATTCTGTCTGTCCCTGAGTAAAAATTCTGTGGCCCTAAGTAAAGTTTCTGTGGCCCAGAGTAACAATTCTCTGGCACTCCGTAACAATTCTGTCTGTCCCTGAGTATGAATTCTGTGGCCCTAACTAGCGTTTCTTTGTCCCTAAGTAACAGTTCTGTGGCCCTGAGTAACAATTCTGTGTCTGTGCGAGTAACAATTCTGTGGCCCTAAGTAACAGTTCTGTGGCCCTCAGTAACAGTTCTGTGTCTGTGCGAGTAACAATTCTGTGTCTGTGCGAGTAACAATTCTGTGGCCCTAAGTAACAGTTCTGTGGCCTTCAGTAACAATTCTGTGTCTGTGCGAGTAACAATTCTGTGTCTGTGCGAGTAACAATTCTGTGGCCCTAAGTAAAGTTTCTGTGGCCCTAAGTAACAATTCTCTGGCACTCAGTAACAATTCTGTCTGTCCCTGAGTAACAATTCTCTGGCACTCAGTAACAATTCTGTCTGTCCCTGAGTAAAAATTCTGTGGCCCTAAGTAAAGTTTCTGTGGCCCTAAGTAACAATTCTCTGGCACTCAGTAACAATTCTGTCTGTCCCTGAGTAACAATTCTCTGGCACTGAGTAACAATTCTGTCTGTCCCTGAGTAAAAATTCTGTGGCCCTAATTAAAGTTTCTGTGGCCCTAAGTAACAATTCTCTGGCACTCAGTAACAATTCTGTCTGTCCCTGAGTAACAATTCTCTGGCACTCAGTAACAATTCTGTCTGTCCCTGAGTAACAATTCTGTGGCCCTAATAACGTTTCTGTGGCCCTAAGTAACAATTCTCTGGCACTGAGTAACAATTCTGTCTGTCCCTGATTATGAATTCTGTGGCCCTAACTAGCGTTTCTTTGTCCCTAAATAACGATTCTGTGGCCCTCATTAACAAGTCTGTGTCCCTGAGTAATGGTTCTCTGTCCCTAAGTAACTTTTCTCTGTCCCCAATTATCGTTTCTGTGGCCCTAACTCTGTCCCTGTCCCTAGTACAGAGCGGTCTGCCTCTGTTCAATAACTGCAGGCAAATGAAGAATTCCAAAATGGCCGCTATTTATAGCTCGACCATTACACAGTGCTGGCTGGCTGGCTGCTGATAGGCTGATGCGATCACATGTAGTTGAGGAATGCATTATGGGTCAGCGCGCCTTGTCTGCGCGCCTTCCCAGACATCCCCGCTCCGTCGCCGCACATGTCAGCCGCCATTTTCTGAAAAATTTCGATTCGCGCGTCCGAATTAGGCTATTTTTCGGATTCGGCACGAATCGAAATTTTTCCGATATTCGACTCGAATTCCACTTCGGATACTTCGATTCGCTCATCTCTACTCATAATCATGGGAATTATAACAACTATAATAAAGACCATAATCATCATCAGAATGGCCCAAATAACCACAACCATCAAAATAACAATTATAATACAGATCCACAACCACATCCACATTTTTTAGGAGGGGGATGCACAAGAAAAAGAAGTGCAAGTACAGAGGATGTAGAGGAGGAAAGAGGGTTAACAGACCCAAAGAAAAGGAGAACATAACAGGTAAGGGCATATACAACCTAAGTGGTACTGTTTTAACAACACAGGAACTTAAGGTTTTAGACAAAGGCTTAAAGTATGCACCCAAATCGAAACTTAATAAGTTTCAAACCTATGTGGACATTCACAAGTTCACAAGGAAATTGTCAATCAAAAGACACTTTATGAGTAATCCCATAGGATCCAGTAATTCAACTAATAACTCCCATCATACTAATCTCAGAAACGCATCTCTATTTAACCCCCCACCATACAAACAATCATATATCAATATTTTCAGGGAACTAGTTATCAAGGATGTCGAAACGATTAGAATAAAACAACCACGCAACCCTAAGGATCTTGATATAGGCCTCAAATCTCTACTAAATAACAAAGATCTTGTTATTCGGCCCGCAGACAAAGGGGGAGGCGTAGTGGTTTTGAAGAAAACAGACTATATCACTGAGGCCTTAAAAATCCTTGGCGACAAGGACACCTATACCATACTCCCAAAAAATCCGCTCATCGCATACAAGAAGTCTCTGAAGAGCCTTATTAAACTGGGGTTTGACCATCATGTCATTAATAAAAAAGAAAGAGATTATTTATGCCCTAAAGCACCAAGACTTCCAGTTTTTTACTACCTCCCTAAAGTACACAAAGACCCCATACATCCCCCAGGTAGACCAATAATCAGCAGAATTGGCTCGCTATGTTCTAAAGTTGGTGAGTACATCGACTACTTTTTACAACCTCTGGTTACATCCACCCCATCTTACATCAAAGACACCAAACAGATATTAAATGAAATAAGTACGCTCAATTGGGACCCCGATCTTACAACTTTCCTTGTTACTGCTGACGTGACTTCGTTATATAGTAACATCAATCATAATGATGGTATGATGGCAGCAGATTACTACCTGGGTCTAGCAGAGAATATCTCTATAACCCATAAAACATTCATTCTTGACCTATTAAATTTTGCAATGAGTAATAACTACTTCTGGTTTAATAATACTTTTTATCTACAAACCAGGGGCGTTGCAATGGGGGCCAAGTTTGCCCCCAGCCTGGCCAACCTGTTTATGGCCAGGTGGGAGGAAGATAACATCTATTCCATGGAATGGCCAGAACTGCTCTTCTATAAGAGGTATATAGACGATATTCTCCTATTATGGCAGGGAGAAGAAACTGCCCTGGTAAATTTCTTTGGCACGATGAACAACAATAATTTGAATATCCATCTCACTTACGAATACAGTACAGACAGAGTTAATTTCTTAGACATCTCCATTATCAACAAGGGAGGTTACTGCATCACTGAAGCGTACTTTAAACCATCGGATAGGAATGGATACATCCCTACTGACAGCTGCCACCATCCACGTTGGCTGGCAGGTATACCTAGGAGCCAATTCATGAGAATTAGGCGTAACTGCACTGAAATTGATACTTATCAAAACAAAGCACAAATTTTAAGACAGAGGTTTCTGGATAAGGGCTATACGGCAGACACTTTAGATGCAGAGATTGATAATGTTGCCCGCATGAACAGACAGGACATGCTCTCAGGACCACCTACCTTGAAAAAGAGTCTGTTCTGCCCGTTCATTACTCCATATTCTATTCAACATAAAACTATACGCAATATAATGAAGAAAAATTGGGAGGTACTCAGAGCGGATCCTATCCTTGCTGGGGTTTTACCTACCAATCCAGAAGTGGTTTTCAGGAGAGTACCGTCTTTACGCAATACGATTGCACCTAACATAACTGACCCCCCACCTCGTTCGAGCCTATTTAGTAATCTGAAAGGCTTTTTTCCGTGCAGAAGGTGTCAGATCTGTCAACACAGCAGAATGTCCAAAAAGAAAATCAAATCCTTCACCTCGACTACAACAGGCAAAAATTACACCATCTCCAACTTTATTTCTTGTAACACCCGGAACGCGGTTTATCTTCTGGAATGTCCTTGCCGGAAACAGTATATTGGCAGGACGACCAGAAGACTGTGTGACCGGTTCCGCGACCATGTATACAATATTAAAAGAGGGTTCCGTGAGCACTCACTTTCAAAACATTATAAGGAATTTCATCATAAAGATCCCTCTTCCCTTAAATTTATGGGGATTGATATTGCACAACATCACTGGCGTGGCATTAATAAATCAAGACAAGTCTCACGTCTAGAAACGAAATGGATTTTCAAAATGAAATCCATGGTCCCTTTAGGACATAATGTTGAATTGGACATCAACTGTTATATAGATAATAGCTGATCTGGCATAGCATATATACCCTGCACTATGAGAAAGGTCTTTTTTCTGACACACTGCACGTACATATGTAGTAACGACCCAATTTTGGCGAAAGGGACGCATACTAGATAGATGTCTACATGATTCATTTAGTGTTTGTTAACCATGCGATTAGAGATGAGCGAATCGAAGTAGGCAAAGTGGAATTCGTTTTGAATATTGGAAAACGCGCGAATCGAAATTTTTCCTAAAATGGCGGCGGACATGTGCGGCGACGGAGCGGGGATGTCTGGGAAGGCGCGCAGACAAGGCGCGCTGACCCATAATGCATTCCTTAATGACATGTGATCGCATTAGCCAATCAGCAGCCAGCCAGCCAGCACTGTGTAATGGTCGAGCTATAAATGGCGGCCATTTTATAATTCTTCATTTGCCTCCAGTCATTCAAGAGAGGCAGACCGCTCTGTATTAGGGACAGAGTTAGGGCCACAGAAACGTTACTTGGGGACAGAGAAACGTTACTTAGGGACAGAGAAACGTTACTTAGGGACAGAGAAACATTACTCAGGGACACAGAATTGTTAGTGAGGGCCACAGAATCGTTACTTAGGGCCACAGAAACGCTAGTTAGGGCCACAGAATTGTTACTCAGGGACAGACAGAATTGTTACTGAGGGCCACAGAATTGTTACTTAGGGCCACAGAAACGTTACTCAGGGCCACAGAATTGTTACTGAGGGCAACAGAACTGTTACTTAGGGCCACAGAAACGTTAGTTAGGGCCACAGAATTGTTACTCAGGGACAGACACAGAATTGTTACTGAGGGCCACAGAATTGTTACTTAGGGCCACAGAAACGTTACTCAGGGACACAGAATTGTTACTGAGGGCCACAGAACTGTTACTTAGGGCCACAGAAACGTTAGTTAGGGCCACAGAATTGTTACTCAGGGACAGACACAGAATTGTTACTGAGGGACACAGAATTGTTACTGAGGGCCACAGAACTGTTACTTAGGGCCACAGAATTGTTACTCAGGGACACAGAATAGTTACTGAGGGCCACAGAACCGTTACTTAGGGCCACAGAATTGTTACTCAGGGACAGACACAGAATTGTTACTGAGGGCCACAGAACCGTTACTGAGGGCCACAAAACCGTTACTTAGGGCCACAGAATTGTTACTCAGGGACAGACACAGAATTGTTACTGAGGGCCACAGAATTGTTACTTAGGGCCACAGAAACGTTACTCAGGGACACAGAATTGTTACTGAGGGCCACAGAACTGTTACTTAGGGCCACAGAAACGTTAGTTAGGGCCACAGAATTGTTACTCAGGGACAGACACAGAATTGTTACTGAGGGACACAGAATTGTTACTGAGGGCCACAGAACTGTTACTTAGGGCCACAGAATTGTTACTCAGGGACACAGAATTGTTACTGAGGGCCACAGAACCGTTACTTAGGGCCACAGAAATGTTACTCAGGGACACAGAATTGTTACTGAGGGCCACAGAACCGTTACTTAGGGCCACAGAATTGTTACTCAGGGACAGACACAGAATTGTTACTGAGGGACACAGAATTGTTACTAAGGGCCACAGAACCATTACTTAGGGCCACAGAATTGTTACTCAGGGACAGACACAGAATTGTTACTCAGGGACACAGAATTGTTACTGAGGGCCACAGAACCGTTACTTAGGGCCACAGAAACGTTACTCAGGGACACAGAATTGTTACTGAGGGCCACAGAACCGTTACTTAGGGCCACAGAATTGTTACTCAGGGACAGACACAGAATTGTTACTCAGGGACACAGAATTGTTACTGAGGGCCACAGAACCGTTACTTAGGGCCACAGAAACGTTACTCAGGGACACAGAATTGTTACTGAGGGCCACAGAACCGTTACTTAGGGCCACAGAATTGTTACTCAGGGACAGACACAGAATTGTTACTCAGGGACACAGAATTGTTACTGAGGGCCACAGAACCGTTACTTAGGGCCACAGAAACGTTACTCAGGGACACACACAGAATTCTTACTCAGGGACAGACACAGAATTGTTACTCAGGGACACAGAATTGTTACTGAGGGACACAGAATTGTTACTCAGGGACTTAGAATTGTTACTGAGGGACACAGAATTGTTACTGAGGGACACAGAATTTTTACTGAGGGACACAGAATTGTTACTGAGGGACACAGAATTGTTACTCAGGGACAGACACAGAATTGTTACTCAGGGACAGACAGAATTGTTACTGAGGGCCACAGAAATGTTACTTAGGGCCACAGAAACGTTACTCAGGGACACAGAATTGTTACTCAGGGACAGACACAGAATTGTTACTCAGGGACAGACACAGAATTGTTACTGAGGGACACAGAATTGTTACTGAGGGCATCAGAACTGTTACTTAGGGCCACAGAACTGTTACTTAGGGCCACAGAAACGTTACTCAGGGACACAGAATTGTTACTCAGGGACACAGAATCGTTTAATTAAAGAGTATGTCAGACAACATGCAGAGGAGTGGCAGAGGAGGCAATGTTTTAGGAGCGAGCAGACGTGGCAGCAGAGGAAGGGGTCGAGGCAGCACTATTCGCAGCCAGAGGCTAGTGCTCCCGGTGTCATCCAGTACAGTGAGGAAGAGTTAACAGAGGGCGGTCAGGAACGGGGGGAGACATCCGCCTCTTCAGCAGCCAGGCGAAGAAGTAGTGGCGAGGAGAGTGGCTCGGTAGCCGGTCTAGAGACAGGTCTGTCTCCTGACCCACACGCAGTCGAGGGGGCTAGTAGTGAGGCGGAGACCCTAATTGATGATGATGAGGCTGATCGCACTTGGCAGCCTCGTCGTCATCAGGCTATTGCTTCCGCATCATCAGGAGAAGAGGGTGGCAGCTTGGCAGCGAGCAAAACAGTCGGTGGGTTGTCTCTATCGCCACACTCTGCCATGTGCCACTTTCAGGTCTCCTCACACACTGCTGGTGTGTTCAATTTTTTGTCATAGGGTGCTGGCAGATTACGGGCCTCCCATAGCTGCTGCCAGGCCCCTAATCTGCCATGGGCCCCTATATACCGCCTCCTCATGCTGCTGCCAGGTCCAGAGTCTCTCATGGGTCCCTGTACGGCCTCCCATTGCTGCTGTCTCCATCGCCACACTCTGCCATGTGCCACATTCAGGTCTCTTCACACTGCTGGTGTGTTGAATTTTTTGACATAGGGTGCTGGCAGATTATGGGCCTCCCATAGCTGCTGCCAGGCCCCTAATTTGCCATGGGCCCCTGTACCGCCTCCTCATGCTGCTGCCAGGTCCACAGTCTCTCATGCCGTGTGCCACTTTCAGGTCTCCTCACACTGCTGGTGTGTTGAATTTTTTGACATAGGGTGCTGGCAGATTACGGGCCTCCTATAGCTGCTGCCAGGCCCCTAATCTGCCATGGGCCCCTATACCTCCTCCTCATGCTGCTGCCAGGTCCAGAGTCTCTCATGGGTCCCTGTACGGCCTCCCATTGCTGCTGTCTCCATCGCCACACTCTGCCATGTGCCACTTTCAGGTCTCCTCACACACTGCTGGTGTGTTGAATTTTTTGACATAGGGTGCTGGCAGATTACGGGCCTCCCATAGCTGCTGCCAGGCCCCTAATCTGCCATGGGCCCCTGTACCGCCTCCTCATGCTGCTGCCAGGTCCACAGTCTCTCATGCCATGTGCCACTTTCAGGTCTCCTCACACTGCTGGTGTGTTCAATTTTTTGACATAGGGTGCTGGCAGATTACGGGCCTCCTATAGCTGCTGCCAGGCCCCTAATCTGCCATGGGCCCCTATATACCGCCTCCTCATGCTGCTGCCAAGTCCAGAGTCTCTCATGGGTCCCTGTACGGCCTCCCATTGCTGCTGTCTCCATCGCCACACTCTGACATGTGCCACTTTCAGGTCTCCTCACACACTGCTGGTGTGTTGAATTTTTTGACATAGGGTGCTGGCAGATTACGGGCCTCCCATAGCTGCTGCCAGGCCTCTAATCTGCCATGGGCCCCTATACCGCCTCCTCATGCTGCTTCCAGGTCCACAGTCTCTCATGCCATGTGCCACTTTCAGGTCTCCTCACACTGCTGGTGTGTTCAATTTTTTGACATAGGGTGCTGGCAGATTACGGGCCTCCCATAGCTGCTGCCAGGCCCCTAATCTGCCATGGGCCCCTATATACCGCCTCCTCATGCTGCTGCCAAGTCCAGAGTCTCTCATGGGTCCCTGTACGGCCTCCCATTGCTGCTGTCTCCATCGCCACACTCTGCCATGTGCCACTTTCAGGTCTCCTCACACACTGCTGGTGTGTTGAATTTTTTGACATAGGGTGCTGGCAGATTACGGGCCTCCCATAGCTGCTGCCAGGCCCCTAATCTGCCATGGGCCCCTATACCGCCTCCTCATGCTGCTGCCAAGTCCAGAGTCTGTCATGGGTCCCTGTACGGCCTCCCATTGCTGTTGTCTCCATCGCCACACTCTGCCATGTGCCACATTCAGGTCTCTTCACACTGCTGGTGTGTTGAATTTTTTGACATAGGGTGCTGGCAGATTACGGGCCTCCCATAGCTGCTGCCAGGCCCCTAATCTGCCATGGGCCCCTGTACCGCCTCCTCATGCTGCTGCCAGGTCCACAGTCTCTCATGCCATGTGCCACTTTCAGGTCTCCTCACACTGCTGGTGTGTTGAATTTTTTGACATAGGGTGCTGGCAGATTACGGGCCTCCCATAGCTGCTGCCAGGCCCCTAATCTGCCATGGGCCCCTATATACCGCCTCCTCATGCTGCTGCCAAGTCCAGAGTCTGTCATGGGTCCCTGTACGGCCTCCCATTGCTGCTGTCTCCATCGCCACACTCTGCCATGTGCCACTTTCAGGTCTCCTCACACACTGCTGGTGTGTTGAATTTTTTGACATAGGGTGCTGGCAGATTACGGGCCTCCCATTGCTGCTGCCAGGCCCGTAATCTGCCATGGGCCCCCGTACCGACTCCTCATGCTGTGACGTTGCAACAAGGTGGAATTCAACCCTACATATGTTAGACCGCCTTTACGAACAGCAAAAGGCCATCACAGATTTCCTGATGTTAAAAGCGGATAAAGGTACTCCCTGTGTAACTTAGATGTCAGCCATTGGCAGCTCATGCGTGACACCTGCGCTTGCTCAGGCCCTTTGAGGAGGCCACGCTATTCGTGAGTCGGCAGGACTATGGGATGAACGACGTCATTCCTCTGTTGCACGTCCTGGAACAAATGCTGTTAATAATGGCTGGTCAGGGTGCGGTAGACGTGGCGCACAGATCTCAACGCCACATGACCCCTGTGGGGGCAGGACAGGAAGAAGAGGAGGAGGTAGAGGAGGACATTGGTGCTCAGGAATTATTGAGTGAAATGGGTGGTTTTTCCACTCAGCGGACAGGAGTGGAGGAGCAGGAGCATCTGGTAGAGGAGGAGGAAGAGGAGACAGAGGACCCAGACGCACCGTGGCAGTATGCTGTGGAGATGGAGGCAGGGAGTCCCTCGCATTCCTTGGCACAAATGGCCCATAGCATGCTCGCTTGCTTGCGTAGCGACAGCCGAATAATAACCATCAGACAGAGGGATGACTTTTGGCTGTCCACCTTGTTGGACCCTCGCTACCGTTCCAAAATGGTGGCCTTTTTCACACCTGCTGAGAGGGAGGCCAAAATAACGTACTATAAAAACCACCTATGTAGTCAGCTGGTCTCTGCCTTTGTGCGCCAACGTCCATCCTCAGACACTGTGGGCCCTGTGCGCTCGCGTTACGCTGCCATGGCAGCAGGGGAGGGGTGGGGTGGTAGGAGCAGTGGCAGCTCCACCAGCAGCAGCTGCCTCAATCTGCAGTCTATGATGAGTAGCTTTCTTCACCAGTGCAGTGAGGAAACTAATAACCAGCCGCAGCAGCAGCAGCAGCATCAGGTGGACCTGGAGCAGGACCTCAAACAACAGGCTTAGGCCTACTTGGACAGCACCCTGCCAACCGAGGTAGACAATCCCCTTGACTACTGGGCAACGAAACTTGACCTTTGGCCCCAACTAGCTGAATTTGCCCTTGAAAGGCTGTCATGCCCGGCCAGTAGCGTGGCATCGGAGCGCGTGTTTAGTGCGGCAGGAGGTATTGCAACTCCGCGGAGGACACGACTGTCCACCCAAAGTGTGGAGAGACTCACGTTTGTGAAAATGAATCAGGCGTGGATTAGTCTGGATTTCAAACCACCAGTTCCTGACACAACTGACTAAATCCGCCATGAATCATGCCCCAAACATGTGCCACTTTCAGGTCTCCTCACACTGCTGGTGTGTTCCATTTTTTGTCATAGGGTGCTGGCAGATTACGGGCCTCCTATAGCTGCTGCCAGGCCCCTAATCTGCCATGGGCCCCTATACCGCCTCCTCATGCTGCTGCCAGGTCCAGAGTCTCTCATGGGTCCCTGTACGGCCTCCCATTGCTGCTGTCTCCATCGCCACACTCTGCCATGTGCCACTTTCAGGTCTCCTCACACACTGCTGGTGTGTTCCATTTTTTGTCATAGGGTGCTGGCAGATTACGGGCCTCCCATTGCTGCTGCCAGGCCTGTAATCTGCCATGGGCCCCCGTACCGCCTGGTCACGCTGCTGCTGGGTCCACAGTGTGACATGGGTCCCTCTACCGCCTCCCATTGCTCCCACTCTGCCATGTGCCACTTTCAGGTCTCCTCACACTCCTGCTGGTTTCCATTTTGTCATAGGTTGCTGGCAGATTACAGGCCTCCCATAGGTGCTGCCAGGCCCCAAATCTGCCATGGGCCCCCGTACCGCCTCGTCACGCTGCTGCTGGGTCCACAGTGTGACATGGGTCCCTGTACCGCCTCCCATTGCTCCCACTCTGCCATGTGCCACTTTGAGGTCTCCTCACACTCCTGCTGGTTTCCATTTTGTCATAGGTTGCTGTATGGCCTCCCATTGCTGCTGCCTCCACCGCCACACTGTGGCTCCAAACACTGGTTTTGGCCCCGTGACTGGCCAAATGAGTGAAGTGTGCGGTGATTCTAAGATCGACGGCACTCATCTGCATGTCATACTGACTGACAGTATTATTTCTCTTCCCCAGCAGACTCCAAGGGCATTTAAATTAAAGGTACAGTGTTCTGCACTAATATTAAGTCTCTCTGAAGCCTAGAAACACCCTTTTTTAAGTTAAATTCATAGCGAATATATTCGACTCGAATCGAATATTGTCCACGAATTCGCCGAATCAGTCGAATCGAATTTTTGAATACTTCGCTCATCTCTACATGCGATCATAACAATACTTGTTTAAGTTATTATGTCTACATGATTTTTCCAGTATTTTTTTAGTATTCAAATATCCATTCACTATTATTATGTGCTATATATATATTTTTCATATGATTTTTTATATGGTTTTTTTATATGATCCATTGAGTATTATAGCCATATCGATTTAATATATTATTATTATTATTATTAGGGGTATATGGATATATTTTTTAAGACAATATGCTAAGTATTTACTGATCATCACCAGGATATGGTCTTTCCATTCACATATCTGTTTATTTATGTGTGGGGAGACTTTATGCCTGCTAATTGCTCAGGTTCATTTCAGATCCCCAATAAAATGGTGACCACCTTTTAATTAAAGCATAAGCTTCCCCCTTTTTATATGCACATTCCTATATGCATATTTTTTCATACTTTTATATTTTTATATTGGTACACCTGCTAGGGGTTTGTATCCATCACTACAGTGATCCTGTCATTGTCCATTTGCTAGGTGTGATACATACTGGCCATCAGCTCAGTATGACACCACCTAGACTGTTCGTTAGCTTTAGCTGCGATCGTTCGGCTCGCGCATGCGCAGTTGAACGTCGGCAGCAAGCTTTCAAACCAATAAAATGGCCGCCGGAACTCTCGCGCATGCGCAGTGTACCGCGCGCCGACCATTTTTAGATGTTCACAATATCACCGATAACATGGCGCCCGCGCATGCGCACGAGGCCAAATAGCCAGCAAAATGGCACCCGCGCATGCGCAATAGGCCGAAAAACGGCAGAACGGCGCCAGGACACTTTTTGGCGCAATTTTAGGCTACAAATAGCAGTAAGGAGACGTCATGCATGCATGGCATCACCCCTACAGGAGACGTGTTATTACACGAAGCGCGTCTAGGAGGAGCCTCTGCACGCCTTGACGTTACGCCACCGGATCAGGAGGTCCGGTGGCCATCATTTATATTCACTGGTCAGTGCATTTAAAGAGCTCATTTACACTATACCTGTATAGGTACTCTAACCCTGTACGTTTACTGTTTTATCTTAATGTTATATACTCAATAAATACTTTTTATAATACTACACTATGAGCGTTCTCATCTCTACTACCTGGCACTGAGCCTCCACATCTCAGCCCAGCATTCTAGGAGTCCACCCAGGCAGGACAATTTGGGAAATTGGTCCAGATCAACTTCTCTGGCAGCCGACACCCTATCCACCCCCAGAGGGCACCTTTATCATCAGGCTATACCTTCATGGGACCTCCGGCTTCATGGAATTTCTATGTGCACATTAAATTGCACTTCCGGTGAGTGGGCAATTTTTCTACACCTTCATGTTAGGATGCTGGAATATAACCATTTGGATTGAAGTCATTTATACTCCATCACTGGAATATACCTTTTTGGACTGATATTATATTACCTTGGACTGTCTAACATCCAGTTTATGGGATTTTTCCATTTCTGTCATATTTTGTCATACTTTAGACAGTGTGTTTTATTTATATAGTGCTGCACACCCTATTTTCATGTCAATATGTAGTACAGATTGTATGAATGGAGCAGCTGAATGTAAAGGGCAGAGATTGCTGGGCTCTCTTGATGAGAGTCTGTGACAGCCCCTTAGTTCTATTAACCCCAACCACACCGGAAGACTATGGTGTTGGGGGTCTTGAGGGGGCAGTGTTGCCAACCTACCAGATTGAAATTCACTGACACAACACCCAAATTTTGCTGGCACAGCCAAGTTTTTACTGGCTCTTCCAAAAGTTAAAACATTACAGTTGTGTGCAAATTTCAGTATTTAGGCTACAAACAAGTACAATATGCAATATCAATGTGATTTAAGGTAGATATTAAGCCAAAAAACATATTTCTTACTTTATTTTCAATCTAGTAATTAAGTAGTGCAGGAACAGGACTCAGGAGGGCAAGACTTTAGAATGGGCAGGCACACACAAATGAAATTGACTCTCACAACGACTCTGACAGCAAAATGCAGCAGCACAGATGATTATGACGACACCGTCCTCACTGACATGACACATCCCCTCCTGAGTCAAAGTGACAGTCTCTCTCCATGCTCAGTGGTCCCTTCAGTCCACTGCAGTCCAAACAGCATTGACAGTTCTGTTCCTGGCTTGCTTTGCCAACCTGCACATGATGCTCAGGCCGTATGGCCCTTGAAGCATGACATCACACTACACCACCTCCGGAAGATCCACTGGCATAGCTACAGGGGTCACAGGGGTCACAACCCCACCCCTGCTGAAGGGGGCCCATGTGGCTTTTGGAGAATGGCTGACTGTCAGACCAAACTCTCCATCCTCAGCCAAACTGTACATTGGCACTGGGAGCTCGGTCAGACAAAAAATAGACTCAGCAGAGTGAAAGTAAAGGGAGGGAGAGGTGTCCTCCCGAGTGCTGTGCTCTCTGCCTCCTCCTACAGTGCAGTACTCAGCTGTGTGGAGGAAGGTAATGCACTGCTGATTTTAATGTGTGTGTTTGTATGTGTTGGAAATTCCAACTTGGAATCATGCAAGTATGCAATTTGGGCATTAATAAAACACTTTTATGGGTTCATGCATTATTGAGGCTTTTATTTGTGCATGAGCCTTCTGTGATTATGGTTAACATGTGATGACCCTGGACCTGGACAGCAAGAGATTTTAAAGCTTAGATATTTGGTCCCTTTCACATGGGGCAGGCTCCAATCCACCTGCTCAGCAGGGGATCCGTTCGCCAATCCCTGCTGAGCAGGAAAATGACAGATCTGTGTCTGCTATTCCCTATGTGTGGTCAGATGTAAATGGTTAGGCAGTCCATTTACATCTGACTGTCATCCAATCCGATCCACTAGACAGATGGGGAGCAGATCCCACATCCTTCTGTTTTTAGCGTATCAAATGCAGGTGGGTGTAAACAGACACATGTCTATTTACATCTGCCTCTCCATAGAGGAGAATGGCGGGTCTGATCGGGACAAATGGACAAATGGACCCAATTGTGAATGGAGCTTTTGAGACTTGCAGTAGGACTTTTTAACCATTTGGAGCCTGTTTGAGTGAGATGCTGATGCCTGATGACTTAAAAATAAAAAACTTATTGGACCTATATGAGTGGCCGAGTCTTCTGGGAAGCCATCCTGTGTGCTCACTGGTTTAGTGGAGGTGCACTGAAGTGGTTGCAAAGAGTAAGTGGGAGATCCGCGCTGGTTTACATTACTCAAATGAACGTTTTTGGGCTGTTAATTTATTGCACAAGTCACTTTACGGTAATGGTCAATAGGTAGTAGGAGATCCGATTCTGTTCACAACATACATATGAATTTGTTTTATGTTAAAATTATTCTTGTTTTATTTGTTATTGAACATTTTAAATATATTTGCACTCTGTACAGTGTTTATGAATTCATAAATATTTGCTTATAGTAACACATTTTACTGATTGGAGGAGTTATCACATCTATTTAATATTGGATTATTTATATTTATATATGGATTGTGTTTACAGGTAATATCTGCTTTCTCAATACTTTATTATATATATTTTTTCAATATTTGGAAAATTTGCACTAAGCGCAGAAGTTTATATACACAGCTGTGTTTGTATGTATGTGTGTGTATGCAGTGGCGGAACTGCTAGGGTCGCAAAAGTCGCACTTGCAACTAGGCTCTAGAGATCTAAGTCACCATGGTGGGGGCAAGAAGGCAGGAACATGTGAAAGGGTCCCATTGCGGATCAATAGAAAGGACCACAGACTTTCCTCCAAGCCCAGGACCAAAGGACAGGGCACCAGCACAGAAGGAAGTAGGGGGGCCTTCATAGTTTCTTGCACTGGGGCCCTGAAGGTTCTAGTTATGCCTCTGCAAACCCACTCACCACTGGCACATTCCGAGCACACTGTAGAAGGCACTGGTCTTGGCTGGCTCCAGACAGAAACTGCACATGCGCAGTTCTGAGTTGAGCATCACAGCCATATTTTTAATTTCCAGCCTTTTCCTGACACTGGCATTTACTGCCAGGAGAAAAGTGCCTCTTTTTTACTGGCTGCAAGTAAAAATACTGATAGTTGGCCACACTTGGAGGGGGGCATTTACGGACTATTTCAACTAAAAGAAGAGGCATCAGCACAAGGGACACATCCTACTAACTGTAATTTATATCTCTTGTGTGGATATTCTGTTTTTTATTTTGACTGAACTTCAGTTTTAATTTGTTTCCCATATATAATGCCATTCCTTGGCATTGCAATATTTTATTATCACACTCAAGCCTTACATATTGCATTCATATGTAAGCATGCAGGAATGAAGCATGATTTATTTTGCTTTCAGTGATAAGAAGTATAATATAGACAAGCCCTAAGATGTAATCTGTACTCCTAGCAGGTGAGAGATACGTGGCCACATCTCACAGCCAATGCTCATGAAGTCTACAGAGAAGATGATGCAGGATGTACAGTACACAATAACTCTCCGGAAGGGGTGCATTGGGCAGTGATGATGTCTATTTGGACCTTTGGTGAATAAGCTAAATGTACAAAATGTGTTGATTTCCTATGTGTTTGAATTTCCTTTTTTTTTTTTTGCTTTTCTTTCAAAGAAAAACAAAGATAATAATGAAAAGGTCTGCAAGTTCTTTCTTTGCAATGGCTTTGGTTTTCAAAGCAACAGTGCCTGCTCAATAACAGCAATTGATGTGTCCATTAAGTATAGCATTGTCACATGTAATGTCATGGCAGTGCAATGTTTCACAGACAGTTTTGACACTGTTTTAAAGAAAATCAAATAGTTTGATTAGGTAGAGAGCTTTGACCTCCAAAAATCAATATATTACCACAGTATAAACCACATTAAGAAAAAAAGTGTCCATAGTATTTAGTACATATGTGAAACTTGACATTTCATCCAGCAAATAACACTTTTGATTATGGATGTGAGTTCAGCTGCATATCTAATCCCACTGCGCAATGCAAAAGATTTCTTCCTGGACTCATAGGGAGATGAAAGCACACATTATGTTCTAGATAAGCCCACCTGTGTTCCTGATATTGGAAAGCCTCATTACACAGCAACCAAAAAACAAGTTTTGTTGACTGATTTACATTTTTATATATTAACTTAGAATATCTACAGTAAACCCAAGAATAAAAATCTATTATATTGCAGCTTACCAGTTCTTAGGCATGGTGGCTACATTAGTTTTCAGATAAAGGACCCATTCACAAGCCTTCTTAGGTCATGTCATTGTGATGTAATTGCCTTTATTTAGATATATTATGTTCTAGTTTGGATGAGGTATACTCCAAAGTAAAGGATCATTTTTGGAAATGATGCAGCACACCTCAGAGGTGTAACTTGTTTGTGGACCCCAATGCAAATGTTGACCTCTACCACCCGCAGCTTGCATTGCATGCCAGGATACTCCAAATTATTTCAGATCTTTATTTAGATATTGAGAGGGTAATTCAAAGATTTTGGAGAAGCTGTCCACATTTAGATATATCTCTCCAATTATTTTAAATATGTGTAAGCAGACCCCAGCCCGGACCCTCTGAGTTTACTGAATCACCTACACAGGGTGACATGGCAAACATTTTTCCTCAGCGGTGCAGTGTAAAAGCTAATGCAGGCCATACATGGGTCAAATTCCAAATGAATTTTCTTTAGAAAATTGGAATTTACATGCATTTTGTAATGGTGCCACCATTGATTTCGAAATCCAACCAACCAAGCCTTTAATTTCACCTCATGTTGCTACAAAAAATAATTTTCATGGCCAAGAATTTTCTTTTCTTTCCAGGTCATAGCTCATGCTAATTTTTTTTTTCGTTTATATTTTCCGCATGATTCTTCCATCATTTATTCGAAATTCATTCATTTTTCAAAAAATTTCCAACATGCCCAATCACTCAAATTTGATGGTCACACAAAAATTGCCCATTTCTGAGACCCACTAATGCTGTGAAATTCGAACGAAAATTCTTAGAAAAGATTTTTGAAAGAATGTATGTATGGCTGGCTTTATTCACACATTGGGAGAGAATTTACTAAAACTGGCACACTCTAAATCTGGTGCAGCTGTGCATAGTAGCCAATCAGCTTCTAAATTCAGCTTGTTCAGTTAAGCTTTGACAATAAAACCTGCTGTGTAAATTCCATTATCTATGCCATAGTTTGTAAATGCTATAACTTTCACACAAAGCTATCAATATACACTTATTGGGATTTGTTTACCAAAAACATGTAGCAGAATACATTTTGGCCTAAATTTCTGATGAAATTTAAGTTTTTTGTGATATTTTTTATGACAGAAATTAGCAATTTTTTTTAATTTTTGGTATTTTTTGTTTATAGTATGAAAAATAAAAAGCGCACAGGTAATCAAATACCACAAAAAGAAAGCTCTATTTATGTGAAAAATGACATAAATTTTATTTATGTACAGTATTGCATGATGTACAATTATGTACAATTGTCAGTTAAACTAATGCAGCGCTGTATAGCAAAATTGCGTAAATTGCAATATCTATGCCATAGTTTGTAGACGCTATAACTTTCACACAAAGCAATTAATATACACTTATTGGGATTTTTTTTACCAAAGACATGTAGCAGAATACATGTTGGCCTAAATTTATGACTAACTTTGAGTTTACTATATATATTTTATAACCAAAAGTAAAAAATGTTTTTTTTTTTTAATTTTTTTTTTATTTAAGTCTTTTTTTGTTTATATTACATCTTGATCAGAAGGAAGTTTCCTACTAATTAGTTTATTTCTGAGGTTGAGGGGTTGTCCATCATAACAGAGGATGGAACTTCGAAAGAAATATTCCAGCAACCCCCAATACTGGCCTTCAGACAACCCCCCAACCTCAGAAATAAACTAATCAGTAGGAAACTTCCTTCTGATCAAGATGTCACAAATAATGGAAGCAAACCCTGCAATAAAAAACACTGAAAACTGTGCAACCAAATCAATCCATCAAAAAGTGTCAGATACTCAAAAGGGATCTTCAATATCTCCGGATCATACAGCTGCACCTCTAGTAATGTTGTGTACCTTATCCAGTGCAGAAAATGCAGCAAAGGATCTTATGTTGGCGAAACAGGACACAAGTTGCAAACAAGGATGAATTTGCACAGACATACCATCAAGGAACATAAAGAAGATGACTTCTGCACACCTGTGGGACACCATTGCACACAACCAGACCACACAATGGGAGACCTCAATGTTTTAGTTCTTAAAGGAAATTTCAAATCTATTCAGGAAAGAAAGAAGTTTGAACTAAGAATGATAATTCTATTTGACACAAGAGATAACGGCCTGAATTTGGACACGGGATTCCTCAATCATTATCCAACAGTTTTATGACTATCAGCTCAAGCTTGACTCCCTCTGTGTGAGTGTTGTAATTCCCTCCCCCCCTTTGCTTTTACTGTGTCTTATCTCTAGCCTTTTTTTTTTTTTCATCTCTTCTAACATTCTGCTAAACTTTGTGATTTGTATTGTACTGCTTGGACCTTGAAGAAGGGGACACTCCCCGAAAGCTTGTCCTCAAAATTGTATGTTAGTGCAAATAAAAAAAGAATCTCGGACAGTACTCAATTGTTTCTGTAATTAAATGTAACAAATCTAAAAAAATGCACTTTTTCATTTTTTTTAGCAGTGTTGGTTTAAAAATAAATAGTGTTACTGCACACAAAGTGTGCATTTTATTGTATAATTTGTCCTGTTTAAAATTACACTAAAATTATGATTCTGGTACAAAACATTGAAAGGTTATTTACAAATGCAATAAATGTAATTTTTGAATTCTGCGCTTTTTTTCAATGTGAAACATGTAGATATATGTTAAAGATGTAAAAACATTGTTGAACAAAGCAAACAAAAACAAAAAAAAGTTTTAATTATTAATAGTTTATAAAATGTAAAGTAACAAAAAAAATCAACAAAAGCATACAAAAACAAACAAAAGTTTTAATTATTAATAGTTTATAACATGGAAATGAGCAAAAAAAAATCAACAGGAAAATAATTAAATGGAAAAGGAGAATAAATAAGGAGTTAATTAGGGCTAATTAGAGTAAATTAAGGGTTAATAAGGGATTAAACAGAGGAAAAATGTTTTTTTACTTGACAGGTTGCTTTTAACTGACTTCATCTGCTGAAGGAAAGTCATCCCTTTCATCTGTAGATGAATAAACAGAAAGATACAAAAAGAAACAATGTTTCTTTTTATCTTTCTGTTCTAGTGGATGAGCAATGTTGTTGATTGTTTCTTTTTTGACAGTTCCAATTGCCAGGACTTGTTTACACTTTAGCTGTCAGCAGGGGAACCCAAACACAGACAGTTGAAAGAAGCCTCAAGGTATTGGTTTTAGGTATCGGAGCGTTTGCAGCGTTAGTATCGGCACCGATACAGGTATCGGTACAACCCTAGTTCTAAGTAATTTTGCACAAATTTACATTCAAAATGTTAATAATGTATTCCCAGTTGCTAAGGAATAGGAGGGTTTAGTTCCACTTCAAAGTCTAACTAGTCTTAAAAATGCCCCCCCCCCCAACACCAATACTAACTAAACTATATAAAAAAAAATGCATATATGTATCAATTTTCAGCCCGTTCTGGTCCACTCACATGATCTGACTCCCCTCTGTCAGCCAGTGGCGCCTCCATGTTCAATGTTAGATGTTCTACCTGTATTTATAGTGGAACATGTAACATGTTCCAACTACTGCCTTCTCTCCACCAGATCCCCTCCTCCCTGTGTCAGTGGGCCGGGGATCCTCTCCACACACTAGCTGTCAGAATTTAAAAACAGTGTGGGAATGTGGGGCTCCTCCCACATTGCTGCATCATTCATTCACAGAGTATTAAATGAACTACAAGTACCATCAGCCTCTGCAGCCGACAGCTCAAAGTTCTCAATGAACTGCGAAGGCGCTGGTGAGTACTCCTGTAGTTCATTGATTTCTCCTGCAATTCAGTAACTGTCTGCCCATACAAGGTACGGGCAGAAAGATGTACAGGGTGTCTGCAGGATCCAGGTATTGCACACACAATCGGTTTTTTTTTACCTGCAAAAAGATGTGCATTTATTATTATTTTTTATATAAAAAGTGATCTTAGCCTTTAAATGGATTACTAGGTTTTAAGTTGTATTATTTAACAAAATATTCCCAGACATGCATTGACTTTCACTCCCAAATTCTACTGATATTATAGTAATGTTAACTGGGGTTAAAAAATAAACAATAGCACAATAGCAAGTTATTTCGGCTCTGAAAGTCTTCATTGTCACCATGCTAGAAAATAACTTCCACCAATCAAAACAGATTGATTGTATTTTAATTGTTACACTTTGTAAAAGAAAAAAAAATACAGAGTAAAAATAAGTAATGCTGTCCATAAGAGTTGTATGGCAGGTTGGAGTGCCTAAGAAATTACCATGGCTATGAGTAAGTCTTACATAGGTGTAGGAATTGTAATGGATAATAATGACGCTTGCTGATATTATCGTGAAATACAATCATAGCAATTAGATATATTGCCAATGCTTAGTCAAAGAAAATACAGTGGTAGCTGACCTTAAGACAAGATTGGTTATGATTTATCACAGATAACAAGACATTTGCGTTCAGTTCAATGTTATTTTTTTAATGAGACTTAGCTTATTTGGCTTGTTTTAGCTTATTCCCACTGGTTGTTTCATGGTAGGAAAAGAAGTGAGAAATGTATTATGATCACAGCACAGAAACAGGATTATCAACCCCCACTGTTGTCTTAATGGAATAAATTATTGAATGTAGTTTACGTGCACAGCATAGTTAATGCATCTTCTGTGAAACTTTACAACTTAAATAAACTTCAAATACTCCTTCATTTTCTAAACAACCTTACATTATATATATATATATATATATATATATATATATATATTTACCTATATATCTATATTTTGGTTGGACAAGACGGATATTGCTTGGATATAAAAAATAAAGAGAGAAAATACACTATATTGCCAAAAGTTTTGGGATGCCTGCCTTTACACTAACATGAACTTTAATGGCGTCCCAGTCTTAGTCCATAGGGTTCAATATTGAGTTGGCCCACCTTTTGCAACTATAACAGTTTCAACTCTTCTGGGAAGGCTGTTCACAAGGTTTAGGAGTGTGTCTATGGGAATGTTTGACCATTCTTCCAGAGGTACATTTGTGAGGTCAGGCACCGATGTCAGACGAGAAGGCCTGGCTCACAGTCTTCGCTCTATTTTATCCCTAGGGTGTTCTATCTGGTTGAGGTCAGGACTCTGTGAAGGCCAGTCAAGTTCCTCCACCCCAAACTCGCTCATCCATGTCTTTATGGACCTTGCTTTGTACACTGGTGCACAGTCATGTTGGAACAGGAAGGGCCATCCTCAAACTCTTCCCAAAAAGTTTGGAGCATGAAGCTGTCCAAACTGTCCTGGTATGCTGACACCTTAAGATTTCCCTTCACTGGAACTAAGGAGCCAGGCCCAAGCCCTGAAAAACAACCCCATACCATAATCCTCCCCTCCACCAAACTTTACACTTGGCACAATGCAGTCAGGCAAGTATTGTTCTCCTGGCAACCACCAAATGGCCATGAAAACCCATTCCATGAAGCTCTTTACACACTGTTGTTGTGCTAATCTGAAGGCCACATGAGGTTTGGAGGTCTTTAGCTCTTAACTCTGCAGACAGTTGGCGACTTCTACACACTGTGCACTTCAGCATGCACTGACCCTGCTCTGTCATTTTACGTGGCCTACCACTTCGTGGCTGAGTTGTTGTTATTCCCAGTTGCTTCCACTATGTTATAGTACCACTAATAGTTGACCATAGAATAATTAGTAGCAAGAAGATTTCATGGATGGACCTATTGCACAGATGACAACCTTTCATTGTACCACTCCTGAATTCACTGAGCTCCTGATGGCAACCCATTCTTTCACAAATGTTTGTAGAAAGCAGTCGGCATGCCAAGGTGCTTGGGTTTATACACCTGTGGTCATGGAGGTGATTGTAACACATGAATCCAATGATTTGGAGGGGTGTCCCAATACGTTTGGCAATATAGTGTATATAGATCATTCACAGCACCCATGATGGTATCGTGATTTTTTTCAAGACAGTACAAGAATTTCCATCTTCTGGGTCTCGTAACATAGTTCCAAAATAAGAATGGGTAACACAGAAAGTTAAGTACATAACAAGTAACATCTAGGTATTTGTCTGTTAGGACACATACTGAACTGAACTAGTTAAGGCAGAGCATAACACTCATTATTTACATTAAGACTCTTATTATATACAATTCATCTAACAATGTTTGCAACACTTATATTTAACTTATACTTCTACTTTAGCTGGATGTAAGAACTCTGTAAAGGCTGGGAACTCAGTTCAAGATGGGTTTTCCTGATTAGCAAATTTTATTATGCTTATGTGCATGGGAGTTGTGTAATAGAAAACCTTTGTTAAGTATTTAATTTAATATATATATATATATATATCAGGGATGTTGGATTCCTATTGCTCAACGCACGGGACATGTAGTTCTGGGCAACGGGCAGGTAGTTTTTATCTTCCTTTAGCCCTGCTGTGGGCAAGCAGCAGGCTCACCTGTCAGGTGGAAGTTTCCCAGCTCCGCTTGCCCATCTGTGGGCCCGGCTCGCTGTCAGCTAGAGGAAAGGGAGAAGAGTGGACAAGTCCGCTCCCCTCCTCTTCTTGTGCTGACCCGGAAGTGACATTATCGATGTCACTTCAGACTCCCCGATGAGAGATTGTTATGCAATCCCCGGGAAAGGATGTAATACGGTGCGATGTGCACCACATTACATTCAGTGGAGCAGAGGAGAGACATACAGGGTCTTTTAGACCTTTGATGTCTCAAATAGAACCTATCAACAAAAATCATCACATAGGGGACTTTGTCCTCTATGTGATGAAAAAAAAAAAGTGAAGAAAAAAAAAAGTGAAGAAAAAAAAAAGTTTTTTGTTTTTTTTTTAATTGTAAAAAATGAAAGCTACACCCAAGCACATACAATCCCCCCAAATAAATTGAGGCCCCCACCCCCACATATACGCACATACAAACATAAAAGCACATGCTGGGGAACCTAGGCATGAAAACATGATACACATGTCACATATCAACACGCACGTCAGAATTAGAGCAATAATTCTTGCACCAGACCTCCTCCGTAACCCTAAACTGGTGATCAATGAGAAGCTTTAAAAGTGTTGACCTATAGAAAATATAGGGTACTGAAGTTCGTCACCACTTCACGAGCGTGCACACATTTAACGTTTGACAAGTTGGATATCTATTTACTTGGTGCAATCTCATCTTTTATATTTTACAGAAAAATAGAGTAATTTATTGTTTTTTTGTGCCCTAAAATTAACTTACTTGTATTTTTTACTAAAATTTTGCAGTAAAATTATGCGACATAAAAAATTGGAGCTACCACTATTTTATTCTCCAGGGTCTCTGCTCTCAGAAAATATATAATGTTTGGAGGTTTTATGTAATCTTCAGGCTTAAAATGATTTTTTAAATGTGTGCTAAAAATGCAAAACAGCTCTGGCAGCAAAAATGGCTCTGGCAGTGAAAGGGATAAAGTATAAGCCCTGATCCACCCTTTCCTGATGAGCAGCCAGTCGTTGCTCATCACACTGCAATGTCTCCCCCCTCCCTGCTAGTCCCCGGGTGTGGTGCCGGAGACAGGCAGGGAGGGGAGGAGGAGATAAACAGCGCAATGTTAAAAAAATTAAACATTTAAGTCGCCATAAAGCCTCTTTTGTTTTTAAAAGCCCCACACAATCCTAAAATCACTTCTGATTTAAATATGGTTTTGGTTAAAAAAAAAAAAATTTTTATCAGGACAAGTATATTTTCATGAGGGAAAAGTAGATCGGGGCTCCGATTTAGTCCCTGGACAAGTAGTTTTTTCAAAAATGTATATATATATGTATATATATATGCAGTTGTGCTCAACAGTTTACATACCCTGGCAGAAATTGTGAAATTTTGGCATTGATATTGAAAATATGACTGATCATGCCAAAAAATGCTCTTTTATTGAACGATGATAATCATATGAAGCCATTTATTATCAAATAGTTGTTTGGCTCCTTTTTAAATCATAATGATAACAGAAATCACCCAAATGGCCCTGATCAAAAGTTTACATACCCTGGAATGTTTGCAGCCATAACTGACAGAAAAATTGTCCGGGACTCAAAGAAAAACCCACAGGCAACCTCAAAAGAAAAACAGGCTGGTCTGGAAAAAGATACACCAGTCATCACCAGGGCAACAATCTCCAGACTGGCAGTCAGTGGGTATTGGTAGACAATGTGTTATCATTAGTCGAATACCCAATCATCTGACACTCAAAGAGTGATATAGTGACTGAGGTCTGAGGATGGTGGGCCGATTTATGTAAACAACAGCATAATGAGCATATGTCATGTGAATCAGAATTGCAGAGCCTGGGCTTGTATTTCAAGGTGATAACGTTATCTAACCTTATTTTAACGGTGATTGGAGGATTGTTGGCAATTTGGTCTAATTTTACATTATTTTGATCTAAATAAAGTTGTTTAGTTTGGTTACACCACCGTTGATTCTCTTTTAAGCCTCTTTCCAGGGGGGCCTCCCTTGGTCCCCACTACATTTTTTTTAATTTATAGACATATTAATGCTCTATGTAGTTTTTTATCATGTGACCTCACCCTACTCCTCCTTTATATGTTTATATTTTGCTTTACAAAATAGTTTTATTGAATTTTCAAAAAAAAATTAATATCAAAATAGAATATAGCACATGCTCAGAACAATAGAGTGTATTACACCAAAGAGAGCAAAGCTCCGCACAGTCAGAAGTAAAGAGAATGTAGGCAAGAAGGTTGTTTAGATGTTTCAAAAAAGAACACATACTAAACACTTTAGTATGGGAGACATAGAGTTGATAAATCAAGGAGGAGTCCTCTGTCCATCAGCCGACACATGGTAGCCTGAGACAGGGTTGAGGGGAGCTCACTCATTATTCAATAGGCTGAATGGCATGAGCAAAATAATGGTATGTTTAACTGAAAGAAAGGAAAATAAAGAAAGGAGGAAGAGAAAGAGAGAGGAAGACAAGTAAGGGGATATCATGTGCAGTGGCGGCCCAATGGTCCATAGCTAGTGGTTACAGGGTGTGAAGACAGCGGTCAATGCTCACATAATCAATATGATCTAGACATGAGCCCCATACCCTAAGCATGGGTATTGGTAAGGATAGAAGTTAATTTATCATGTGTCATGGTCCTCAGAAGATGCTGCTTGACCTTGGCAAAGGGTATTGAGGACTATCTTCAGGCATTAGCCAGGGTCTGCCAAGCTGCTAGGAATACATACCCGCCAGCTTCCATTGATATTTATCTAGTTATGGGATGGGCTTATGTAAGAGGGCCTCCCAGGGATCTTGAGTGAGATTAGCATGAAGAACCAAATGGAGCATATTATAGACTCTTATCCAGATCCTTATCCAGAAACAGGACAGGTCCACCAAATATGCAGTAAAGTGGCCAGATCTGTTATATGTTTATATTTTGGAGTTGCTAAACTGAAACAACGTTCTAATACAACATAGTTTATTGTCTCTGTACAAACAAAACTTTCAATAAAACTTATGATATTAAAAAGAGGGGGAAAAAGACCTACTGTAGCATCAGAAATGTTTTCTTTATATTAAGTGCATCCATGCATGTACTTTTTTCCAAATTGATTTGTTCTGTTTTCTATGGGTCCTAAGCATGCATTAATGGACCAAAAAAAATACACACCCAACATATTTTTTCCAGGTGCCTTCTTGCATTTGTTTTGAGTGCACATTGGGGTGCTTCTCAAAATGAATGGGCAGGCACTCCATAGTGAATACACCCTGTGTTGTTGTACTGCTCATTGACGTGCCTTCATATAGCATGAGTGCACTAGTGTGAATGTGGTCTTAGTGTAGCACAAGGTAAGCATGCACTTTTGCCTGGACTAGGCTTTCTTTAGCTATTTGTCACTATAGCTCCTGACCAAACTGTTGCTGTAGTGCATCTACAAAGAGCCAAGCAATCTCCCACCACTAGACATGTTTTTGTATAAAAAGCAATAGGCTGCTTTCTATTCCATGGCAGTTAAAATACTCTGTGCTGACAGACCAATTCATCACAATAATTCCTAGAACTGAAGCTCAGTTATATGTTTGCAACAAAAGATGGGCATTCTCTCAACACTTCTTCCATGTCTGGTTCACTGTAGAAGCTTGCAACTCAAAGTTTAAGACTTGTATAAATCAAGTCAATAGTTGCCAACAGAGTATCCTCAGAGATGTATTCCTGGTAGCTTTTACTGATGAATTATTTTGAAGTCAACATCTTAAAATCCCTGATTTTATATATGCTGCCTGTGCTTTTTACTGTTAAAAAACAAAATTGTAAAAATGAAAAGAAATCGTGCGCTGCCAAATTGTTAAATAAATAAATTACTAAATGGATGCTAAAAGAGCTGCAGACACATGTTATGTGTGTAAGCATAAAGAACAAAATGAAAAAGATATAAGTGTTGCGCTGCTAACAAAAAATAATGAAATATGAATATAAAGACAAAAACGTGACTAATAGTCCCAAAAGTTGATGAAAAATAAATAATAAATCAAATTCTTCAAAAATCCAAAAAAGTGAAATATCCTCCTGCTAGTGATTGCACCCAAATTCCCAGTGTTGTAAATCTTCAATAAACGTAAATCACCACAGTGCACATAGACTTCGAGGTGGACTCTCACCTTCTCACATGGACCTATATGTGAGCACAGGTCAGAAAAGCATCTCCCCTATTGGTGGTGGTAACACACAACTTGTTTTTCTGTGGGCAATCTTCCCCTTATGAATCACCACTGAACCTTCACAAATGGCACCTGATTTCAGTACAGCCAGCTCTGTGGATAAAGCTCGACAACCACAAAAAAGACCATAGTGCAGTATGCTTCTTTAAAAGGCATATAATTTACTTAGGCATATGAACTCACATGGTAACTGTATCAAAAACGCATTAAAAACAACGGCCAAAGTGATCAAAGGAGAGCAAAATCCTGCCTGTCAGATCGGAGTTGGAGCACTGACATCACCCGACTCCTCCCCACGTGTAAAGTCACGCACCACATGACTTCATCAGGGGTTTATTTTTCATCATCTTTTGGGACTATTAGTCACGTTTTTGTCTTTATATTCATATTTCATTGTTTTTTGTTAGCAGTGCGACACATATCTTTCATTTTAAAATACTTAATTACTGCATTGTAGTTTTCATTTAGAGGAAATTAGTATTATTGTCCTCAGAAATTGTTTCTAAATACGGGTAATTAAATGTATTATGGTTGTAATTTTCATATATTGTGCAGCATATTTTCTTGTTTACTACTTATCCTATAGGCAAAAATAATGATGGCAATGTACTAAGTGATCTTTGCAGAGATATGTCAGATTTGTATGTGATACACAATTATTTTAAAATGTATAGGTTTGTATAATTATATTTCAATTAAAATGATACATTTTTCATTGGTCCCAGCAGCCTCTGAAAAATGTTAATATGATGGGTTACATTTACATAAGACAATTGCTGCTTTCAGCAAAATTGTCTGCAACCTCCTGGTTCTAAATAGATCCTGCTGTGCTTTGAAAATGATACTCAGCTATCATATGGTACGGTATATAGACTTACAATGTATAATATTATTATTTTTATAGCTTATAGTGTAAAGAAACTTTACTATAATATCCTTACCCTTTTGTCCCGACCTCGCTAAGCAGGTACCCTATTTCCCCAATTGCTATACTTACCTAGATCGCAACCCAAGGCTAGCATCATTGTGTGCATTCCTTGGCATGACTTCTTGACCTGATGCCTTTGCATGCACAGTTCAGCCTCGCAGACATCTATGGGGCTAGTAGATCATTAGGAGCCGATCTGTATCTGGGGTATACGCTCACTGGCCACTTTATTAGGTACACCATGCTAGTATTGGGTTGGACCCCTTTTACCTTCAGAACTGCCTTAATTCTTCATGTCATAGATTCAACAAGGAGCTGGAAACATTTCTCAGAGAACTTGGCCCATACTGATATGATAGCATCACACAGTTGGTGCAGATTTGTCAGCTGCACATCCATGATCTCTTGTTCCACCACATCCCAAAGGTAGTCTACTGGATTGAGATCTGGTGCCTGTGGTGGCCATTGGAGTACAGTAAACTCATCGTCGTGTGCAAGAAACCAGTTTGATATGATTTGAGCTTTGTGACATGGTACATTATCCTGCTAGAAGTAGCCATCAGAAGATGGGTACAACAACAATAAATAATATAAATTTGACAACTTCCTGCGCTCAGAATAGGGCCCTCTCCCTATAGCTGCTAACACTTAACCTCCTACCAGTGTGAGTTAAATCAATAAATAAATAAATAAATAGTGCAGCGCTACATGCTAAATAAACATATATATAATATAGAATAAAATACTCAAATCAATAAATGTCTGTGCAACTGTGCAAATCAAGTGTAATCATAATTCCACCATAAAACAACCACAAGTGAGCACGTGATAAATATATAAAATTAATAATTAGAGATGAGCGAAGTATTCAAAAATTCGATTCGACTGATTCGGCGAATTCGTGGAAAAATTTCGATTCGAGTCGAATATATTCGCTGTGAATTTAACTTAAAAAAGGGTGTTTCTAGGCTTCAGAGAGACTTAATATTAGTGCAGAACACTGTACCTTTAATTTAAATGCCCTTGGAGTCTGCTGGGGAAGAGAAATAATACTGTCAGTCAGTATGACATGCAGATGAGTGCCGTCGATCTTAGAATCACCGCACACTTCACTCATTTGGGCAGTCACGGGGCCAAAACCAGAGTGTGGAGCCACAGTGTGGCGGTGGAGGCAGCAGCAATGGGAGGCCATACAGCACCCTATGACAAAAATGGAAACCACCAGCAGTGTGAGGAGACCTGAAAGTGGCACATGGCAGAGTGTGGCGATAGAGACAGCAGCAATGGGAGGCCGTACAGGGACCCATGACACACTCTGGACCTGGCAGCAGCATGAGGAGGCGGTACAGGGGCCCATGACAGATTACGGGCCTGGCAGCAGCATGAGGAGTCGGTACGGGGGCCCATGGCAGATTACGGGCCTGGCAGCAGCAATGGGAGGCCGTACAGGGACCCATGACACACTCTGGACCTGGCAGCAGCATGGGGAGGCGGTACAGGGGCCCATGACAGATTACGGGCCTGGCAGCAGCATGAGGAGTCGGTACGGGGGCCCATGACACACTCTGGACCTGGCAGCAGCATGAGGAGGCGGTACAGGGGCGCATGACAGATTACGAGCCTGGCAGCAGCAACTTGGACAGGAGGACGTTCAGCTTCTGCACCGTCGGGTGCGTGCTCGCAAACTGTTGTCTCTTGGAAACGGATTCCAAGAAAGACTGCTGACGGAATCCGTGAAGAGGAGTAGCAGGAGAAGGAGCATCTGAACGAGCGGAATATGCCAACAAGCGACAACAGGGGCCCATGACAGATTACGGGCCTGGCAGCAGCATGAGGAGTCGGTACGGGGGCCCATGGCAGATTACGGGCCTGGCAGCAGCTATGGGAGGCCCGTAATCTGCCAGCACCCTATGACAAAAAATGGAACCCACCAGCAGTGTGAGGAGACCTGAAAGTGGCACATGGCAGAGTGTGGCGATGGAGACAGCAGCAATGGGAGGCCGTACAGGGACCCATGAGAGACTCTGGACCTGGCAGCAGCATGAGGAGGCGGTATAGGGGCCCATGGCAGATTAGGGGCCTGGCAGCAGCTATGGGAGGCCCGTAATCTGCCAGCACCCTATGACAAAAAATGGAACACACCAGCAGTGTGAGGAGACCTGAAAGTGGCACATGGCAGAGTGTGGCGATGGAGGCAGCAGCAATGGGAGGCCGTACAGGGACCCATGAGAGACTCTGGACTTGGCAGCAGCATGAGGAGGCGGTATAGGGGCCCATGGCAGATTAGGGGCCTGGCAGCAGCTATGGGAGGCCCGTAATCTGCCAGCACCCTATGACAAAAAATGGAACACACCAGCAGTGTGAGGAGACCTGAAAGTGGCACATGTTTGGGGCATGATTCATGGCGGATTTAGTCAGTTGTGTCAGGAACTGGTGGTTTGAAATCCAGACTAATCCACGCCTGATTCATTTTCACAAACGTGAGTCTCTCCACACTTTGGGTGGACAGTCGTGTCCTCCGCGGAGTTCCAATACCTCCTGCCGCACTAAACACGCGCTCCGATGCCACGCTACTGGCCGGGCATGACAGCCTTTCAAGGGCAAATTCAGCTAGTTGGGGCCAAAGGTCAAGTTTCGTTGCCCAGTAGTCAAGGGGATTGTCTACCTCGGTTGGCAGGGTGCTGTCCAAGTAGGCCTAAGCCTGTTGTTTGAGGTCCTGCTCCAGGTCCACCTGATGCTGCTGCTGCTGCTGCGGCTGGTTAGTAGTTTCCTCACTGCGCTGGTGAAGAAAGCTACTCATCATCGACTGCAGACTGAGGCAGCCGCTGCTGGTGGAGCTGCCACTGCTCCTACCACCCCACCCCTCCCCTGCTGCCATGGCAGCGGAACACGAGCGCACAGGGCCCACAGTGTCTGAGGATGGACGTTGGCGCAGACAGGCAGAGACCAGCTGACTACATAGGTGTTTTTTATAGTACGTTATTTTGGCCTCCCTCTCAGCAGGTGTGAAAAAGGCCACCATTTTTGAACGGTAGCGAGGGTCCAACAAGGTGGACAGCCAAAAGTCATCCCTCTGTCTGATGGTTATTATTCGGCTGTCGCTACGCAAGCAACCGAGCATGCTATGGGCCATTTGTGCCAAGGAATGCGAGGGACTCCCTGCCTCCATCTCCACAGCATACTGCCACGGTGCGTCTGGGTCCTCTGTCTCCTCTTCCTCCTCCTCTACCAGATGCTCCTGCTCCTCCACTCCTGTCCGCTGAGTGGAAAAACCACCCATTTCACTCAATAATTCCTGAGCACAAATGTCCTCCTCTACCTCCTCCTCTTCTTCCAGTCCTGCCCCCACAGGGGCCATGTGGCGTTGAGATCTGTGCGCCACGTCTACCGCACCCTGACCAGCCATTGTTAACAGCATTTGTTCCAGGACGTGCAACAGAGGAATGACGTCGTTCATCCCATAGTCCTGCCGACTCACGAATAGCGTGGCCTCCTCAAAGGGCCTGAGCAAGCGCAGGTGTCACGCATGAGCTGCCAATGGCTGACATCTAAGTTACACAGGGAGTACCTTTATCTGCTTTTAACATCAGGAAATCTGTGATGGCCTTTTGCTGTTCGTAAAGGCGGTCTAACATATGTAGGGTTGAATTCCACCTTGTTGCAACGTCACAGCATGAGGAGTCGGTATAGGGGCCCATGGCAGATTAGGGGCCTGGCAGCAGTTATGGGAGGCCCGTAATCTGCCAGCACCCTATGACAAAAAATGGAACACACCAGCAGTGTGAGGAGACCTGAAAGTGGCACATGGCAGAGTGTGGCGATGGAGACAGCAGCAATGGGAGGCCGTACAGGGACCCATGAGAGACTCTGGACCTGGCAGCAGCATGAGGAGGCGGTATATAGGGGCCTACGGCAGATTAGGGGCCTGGAAGCAGCTATAGGAGGCCCGTAATCTGCCAGCACCCTATGTCAAAAAATTCAACACACCAGCAGTATGTGAGGAGACCTGAAAGTGGCACATGGCAGAGTGTGGCGATGGAGACAGCAGCAATGGGAGGCCGTACAGGGACCCATGACAGACTCTGGACTTGGCAGCAGCATGAGGAGGCGGTATATAGGGGCTTATGGCAGATTAGGGGCCTGGCAGCAGCTATAGGAGGCCCGTAATCTGCCAGCACCCTATGTCAAAAAATTCAACACACCAGCAGTGTGAGGAGACCTGAAAGTGGCACATGGCAGAGTGTGGCGATGGAGACAGCAGCAATGGGAGGCCGTACAGGGACCCATGACAGACTCTGGACTTGGCAGCAGCATGAGGAGGCGGTATATAGGGGCCCATGGCAGATTAGGGGCCTGGCAGCAGCTATAGGAGGCCCGTAATCTGCCAGCACCCTATGTCAAAAAATTCAACACACCAGCAGTGTGTGAGGAGAAATGAAAGTGGCACATGGCAGAGTGTGGCGATGGAGACAGCAGCAATGGGAGGCCGTACAGGGACCCATGACAGACTCTGGACTTGGCAGCAGCATGAGGAGGCGGTATATAGGGGCCCATGGCAGATTAGGGGCCTGGCAGCAGCTATAGGAGGCCCGTAATCTGCCAGCACCCTATGTCAAAAAATTCAACACACCAGCAGTGTGAGGAGACCTGAAAGTGGCACATGGCAGAGTGTGGCGATGGAGACAGCAGCAATGGGAGGCCGTACAGGGACCCATGACAGACTCTGGACTTGGCAGCAGCATGAGGAGGCGGTATATAGGGGCCCATGGCAGATTAGGGGCCTGGCAGCAGCTATGGGAGGCCCGTAATCTGCCAGCACCCTATGTCAAAAAATTCAACACACCAGCAGTGTGTGAGGAGACCTGAAAGTGGCACATGGCAGAGTGTGGCGATGGAGAAAGCAGCAATGGGAGGCCGTACAGGGACCCATGAGAGACTCTGGACCTGGCAGCAGCATGAGGAGGCGGTATATAGGGGCCTATGGCAGATTAGGGGCCTGGCAGCAGCTATAGGAGGCCCGTAATCTGCCAGCACCCTATGTCAAAAAATTGAACACACCAGCAGTGTGTGAGGAGACCTGAAAGTGGCACATGGCAGAGTGTGGCGAAGGAGACAGCAGCAATGGGAGGCCGTACAGGGACCCATGAGAGACTCTGGACCTGGCAGCAGCATGAGGAGGCGGTATATAGGGGCCTATGGCAGATTAGGGGCCTGGCAGCAGCTATGGGAGGCCCGTAATCTGCCAGCACCCTATGTCAAAAAATTCAACACACCAGCAGTGTGTGAGGAGACCTGAAAGTGGCACATGGCAGAGTGTGGCGATGGAGACAGCAGCAATGGGAGGCCGTACAGGGACCCATGAGAGACTCTGGACCTGGCAGCAGCATGAGGAGGCGGTATATAGGGGCCTATGGCAGATTAGGGGCCTGGCAGCAGCTATAGGAGGCCCGTAATCTGCCAGCACCCTATGTCAAAAAATTCAACACACCAGCAGTGTGAGGAGACCTGAAAGTGGCACATGGCAGAGTGTGGCGATGGAGACAGCAGCAATGGGAGGCCGTACAGGCACCCATGAGAGACTCTGGACCTGGCAGCAGCATGAGGAGGCGGTATATAGGGGCCTATGGCAGATTAGGGGCCTGGCAGCAGCTATAGGAGGCCCGTAATCTGCCAGCACCCTATGTCAAAAAATTCAACACACCAGCAGTTTGTGAGGAGACCTGAAAGTGGCACATGGCAGAGTGTGGCGATGGAGACAGCAGCAATGGGAGGCCGCACAGGGACCCATGAGAGACTCTGGACCTGGCAGCAGCATGAGGAGGCGGTATATAGGGGCCTATGGCAGATTAGGGGCCTGGCAGCAGCTATAGGAGGCCCGTAATCTGCCAGCACCCTATTTCAAAAAATTCAACACACCAGCAGTGTGAGGAGACCTGAAAGTGGCACATGGCAGAGTGTGGCGATGGAGACAGCAGCAATGGGAGGCCGTACAGGGACCCATGACAGACTCTGGACCTGGCAGCAGCATGAGGAGGCGGTATATAGGGGCCTATGGCAGATTAGGGGCCTGGCAGCAGCTATAGGAGGCCCGTAATCTGCCAGCACCCTATGTCAAAAAATTCAACACACCAGCAGTGTGAGGAGACCTGAAAGTGGCACATGGCAGAGTGTGGCGATGGAGACAGCAGCAATGGGAGGCCGTACAGGGACCCATGACAGACTCTGGACTTGGCAGCAGCATGAGGAGGTGGTATATAGGGGCCCATGGCAGATTAGGGGCCTGGCAGCAGCTATGGGAGGCCCGTAATCTGCCAGCACCCTATGTCAAAAAATTCAACACACCAGCAGTGTGTGAGGAGACCTGAAAGTGGCACATGGCAGAGTGTGGCGATGGAAACAGCAGCAATGGGAGGCCGTACAGGGACCCATGACAGACTCTGGACTTGGCAGCAGCATGAGGAGGCGGTATATAGGGGCCCATGGCAGATTAGGGGCCTGGCAGCAGCTATGGGAGGCCCGTAATCTGCCAGCACCCTATGTCAAAAAATTGAACACACCAGCAGTGTGTGAGGAGACCTGAAAGTGGCACATGGCAGAGTGTGGCGATGGAGACAGCAGCAATGGGAGGCCGTACAGGGACCCATGACAGACTCTGGACTTGGCAGCAGCATGAGGAGGCGGTATATAGGGGCCCATGGCAGATTAGGGGCCTGGAAGCAGCTATGGGAGGCCCGTAATCTGCCAGCACCCTATGTCAAAAAATTGAACACACCAGCAGTGTGCGAGGAGACCTGAAAGTGGCACATGGCAGAGTGTGGCGATGGAGACAGCAGCAATGGGAGGCCGTACAGAGACCCATGAGAGACTCTGGACCTGGCAGCAGCATGAGGAGGCGGTATATAGGGGCCCATGGCAGATTAGGGGCCTGGCAGCAGCTATGGGAGGCCCGTAATCTGCCAGCACCCTATGTCAAAAAATTCAACACACCAGCAGTGTGTGAGGAGACCTGAAAGTGGCACATGGCAGAGTGTGGCGATGGAGACAGCAGCAATGGGAGGCCGTACAGGGACCCATGAGAGACTCTGGACCTGGCAGCAGCATGAGGAGGCGGTATATAGGGGCCCATGGCAGATTAGGGGCCTGGCAGCAGCTATAGGAGGCCCGTAATCTGCCAGCACCCTATGTCAAAAAATTCAACACACCAGCAGTGTGAGGAGACCTGAAAGTGGCACATGGCAGAGTGTGGCGATGGAGACAGCAGCAATGGGAGGCCGTACAGGGACCCATGAGAGACTCTGGACCTGGCAGCAGCATGAGGAGGTGGTATATAGGGGCCTATGGCAGATTAGGGGCCTGGCAGCAGCTATAGGAGGCCCGTAATCTGCCAGCACCCTATGTCAAAAAATTCAACACACCAGCAGTGTGAGGAGACCTGAAAGTGGCACATGGCAGAGTGTGGCGATGGAGACAGCAGCAATGGGAGGCCGTACAGGGACCCATGAGAGACTCTGGACCTGGCAGCAGCATGAGGAGGTGGTATATAGGGGCCTATGGCAGATTAGGGGCCTGGCAGCAGCTATAGGAGGCCCGTAATCTGCCAGCACCCTATGTCAAAAAATTCAACACACCAGCAGTGTGAGGAGACCTGAAAGTGGCACATGGCAGAGTGTGGCGATGGAGACAGCAGCAATGGGAGGCCGTACAGGGACCCATGACAGACTCTGGACTTGGCAGCAGCATGAGGAGGCGGTATATAGGGGCCCATGGCAGATTAGGGGCCTGGCAGCAGCTATGGGAGGCCCGTAATCTGCCAGCACCCTATGTCAAAAAATTGAACACACCAGCAGTGTGTGAGGAGACCTGAAAGTGGCACATGGCAGAGTGTGGCGATGGAGACAGCAGCAATGGGAGGCCGTACAGGGACCCATGAGAGACTCTGGACCTGGCAGCAGCATGAGGAGGCGGTATATAGGGGCCCATGGCAGATTAGGGGCCTGGCAGCAGCTATAGGAGGCCCGTAATCTGCCAGCACCCTATGTCAAAAAATTTAACACACCAGCAGTGTGAGGAGACCTGAAAGTGGCACATGGCAGAGTGTGGCGATGGAGACAGCAGCAATGGGAGGCCGTACAGGGACCCATGACAGACTCTGGACTTGGCAGCAGCATGAGGAGGCGGTATATAGGGGCCCATGGCAGATTAGGGGCCTGGCAGCAGCTATGGGAGGCCCGTAATCTGCCAGCACCCTATGTCAAAAAATTGAACACACCAGCAGTGTGTGAGGAGACCTGAAAGTGGCACATGGCAGAGTGTGGCGATGGAGACAGCAGCAATGGGAGGCCGTACAGGGACCCATGACAGACTCTGGACTTGGCAGCAGCATGAGGAGGCGGTATATAGGGGCCCATGGCAGATTAGGGGCCTGGCAGCAGCTATAAGAGGCCCGTAATCTGCCAGCACCCTATGTCAAAAAATTGAACACACCAGCAGTGTGAGGAGACCTGAAAGTGGCACATGGCATAAGAGACTGTGGACCTGGCAGCAGCATGAGGAGGCGGTATAGGGGCCCATGGCAGATTAGGGGCCTGGCAGCAGCTATGGGAGGCCTGTAATCTGTCAGCACCCTATGACAAAAAATGGAACACACCAGCAGTGTGTGAGGAGACCTGAAAGTGGCACATGTTTGAGGCATGATTCATGGCGGATTTAGTCAGTTGTGTCAGGAACTGGTGGTTTGAAATCCAGACTAATCCACGCCTGATTCATTTTCACAAACGTGAGTCTCTCCACACTTTGGGTGGACAGTCGTGTCCTCCGCGGAGTTCCAATACCTCCTGCCGCACTAAACACGCGCTCCGATGCCACGCTACTGGCCGGGCATGACAGCCTTTCAAGGGCAAATTCAGCTAGTTGGGGCCAAAGGTCAAGTTTCGTTGCCCAGTAGTCAAGGGGATTGTCTACCTCGGTTGGCAGGGTGCTGTCCAAGTAGGCCCAAGCCTGTTGTTTGAGGTCCTGCTTCAGGTCCACCTGATGCTGCTGCTGCTGCGGCTGGTTAGTAGTTTCCTCACTGCGCTGGTGAAGAAAGCTACTCATCATCGACTGCAGACTCTGGCAGCCGCTGCTGGTGGAGCTGCCACTGCTCCTACCACCCCACCCCTCCCCTGCTGCCATGGCAGCGGAACGCGAGCGCACAGGGCCCACAGTGTCTGAGGATGGACGTTGGCGCACAAAGGCAGAGACCAACTGACTACATAGGTGGTTTTTATAGTACGTTATTTTGGCCTCCCTCTCAGCAGGTGTGAAAAAGGCCACCATTTTTGAACGGTAGCGAGGGTCCAACAAGGTGGACAGCCAAAAGTCATCCCTCTGTCTGATGGTTATTATTCAGCTGTCGCTACGCAAGCAACCGAGCATGCTATGGGCCATTTGTGCCAAGGAATGCGAGGGACTCCCTGCCTCCATCTCCACAGCATACTGCCACGGTGCGTCTGGGTCCTCTGTCTCCTCCTCCTCCTCCTCTACCAGATGCTCCTGCTCCTCCACTCCTGTCCGCTGAGTGGAAAAACCACCCATTTCACTCAATAATTCCTGAGCACAAATGTCCTCCTCTACCTCCTCCTCTTCTTCCTGTCCTGCCCCCACAGGGGTCATGTGGCGTTGAGATCTGTGCGCCACGTCTACCGCACCCTGACCAGCCATTGTTAACAGCATTTGTTCCAGGACGTGCAACAGAGGAATGACGTCGTTCATCCCATAGTCCTGCCGACTCACGAATAGCGTGGCCTCCTCAAAGGGCCTGAGCAAGCGGCAGGTGTCACGCATGAGCTGCCAATGGCTGACATCAAAGTTACACAGGGGAGTACCTTTATCCGCTTGTAACATCAGGAAATCGGTGATGGCCTTTCGCTGTTCGTAAAGGCGGTCTAACATGTGTAGGGTTGAATTCCACCTTGTTGCAACGTCGCAGATCAGGCGATGCTGTGCAATTCCGTTCTGCCGCTGCAGCTCAAGGAGGGTGTGCTTTGCGGTGTAGGAATGGCTGAAATGCATGCAAAGTTTACGTGACATTTTAAGGATGTCTTGCAGTGGGATGGTGGATTTTAGGAACCGCTTGACAACCAGATTGAACACGTGAGCCATGCATGGCGCATGGCACAACCTTCCTTGACGCAGAGCAGACACCATGTTCTTTCTGTTGTCGGTCAACATGGTTCCGATTTTGAGTTTGCGCGGAGACAGCCATCTGTCGATTTCTCTGTTCATTACACTGAGAAGTTCCTCCCCTGTGTGACTACGTTCGCCAAGGCATACCAGGTGCAGCACAGCGTGACACCGTTGCGCCCTGCACATGTGATATGCCGGTCGGGTAATGGGACTTGGCACGGGGGTGGCGGCTGAGGACACGGCGGAAGAAGAGGTGGTAGAGGCGGACATCTTTGCCGGACCAAGGACGTGCAAACGTGGAGGCAAAAGCGGCGTGACCTGTCCAAGTTGCTGGTGCGGCTGTGACGGCACCACGTTCACCCAGTGGGCCGTAAATGACATGTACTGTCCCTGACCGTAGTTACAGCTCCACACGTCGGCGCTGCCGTGCACTTTGGCAGAGACCGACATGCTTAAAGACTGGCCCACCATCTCTTCTACATGTGAATGCAGGGCTGGCACTGCCTTTTTGGCGAAGAAATGACGGCTTGGCACTCTCCACCGCGGCGCGGCACAAGCCATCATTTCTCGGAAAGGTGCTGAGTCCACCACTTGGAAAGGGAGGGACTGCAGCACCAGCAACTTGGACAGGAGGACGTTCAGCTTTTGCACCGTCGGGTGCGTGCTCGCAAACTGTTGTCTCTTGGAAACGGATTCCAAGAAAGACTGCTGACGGAATCCGTGAAGAGGAGTAGCAGGAGAAGGAGCATCTGAACGAGCGGAAGATGCCAACGAGCGACAACTCCCCTCAGCAGAGGTGTTGGAGCCTTGACTGGCTGATGGAGGGCGATTGACGTCAGGTGATGGAGCAAGTAACGGAGCGGGTGATGGAGCGGGGGCTGGGGCGGGCAGAACCGCCGTATCTTTATCACGGTTTTCCCAGGCCACCAAATGGCGACGCTGCATATGCTGCCGCAACGCTGTAGTCCCAACATGGGCCCCCTGGCCACGCTTGACTTTCTGGCCACATAGTCGACATACGGCTACGTTTACTTCCTCGGGCGGCTTGACAAAAAATTGCCACACCACCGAGTAGGAAACTTTGCCCCCGATACTCCTCACTGGCTGACTGCTGCTTCCTCCGTGCACACCGGCACCACTACTGGCCGTGGTGGTAGGCTGCAGTGGAGCTGGTGCTCTACTCCGTGGCCGTTTGGCTCCACTGACACTGCTGCGACCCTGCTGCTGTCTCCTGGGCAACCCACCGACTGTTTCGCTCGCTGCCAAGCTGCCACCCTCTTCTCCTGATGATGCGGAAGAAATTGACTGATGACGACGAGGCTGCCAAGTGCGATCAACCTCCTCATCATCAAGTAGGGTCTCCGCCTCACTACTAGCCCCCTCGGCTGCGTCTGGGTCAGGAGACAGACCTGTCTCTAGACCGGCTACCGGGCCACTCTCCTCGCCACTACTTCTTCGCCTGGCTGCTGAAAAGGCGGATGTCTCCCCCCGTTCCTGACCGCCCTCTGTTAGCTCTTCCTCACTGTACAGTGGGGCTGAGCCCACAGCATGCGATACTTCGCTTGGTGAGGGAACACCAAAGGACAGGGGCAGGTAGAGGACACGTGATTTCAGTGGGCTTGGTCCCGGGCCATGCCAACTAACGGTTGTGTCTGACGTACCCACCGACCGTTGGCTGTAGGTGTCAGAGGTGACCTGGGAAGAGGAAGACGACCGAGCCAACCAATCGACAACGGCAGGGTTGTCGGTGGAGACACGACCGCTGGATGACACCGGGAGCACTGGCCTCTGGCTGCGAATAGTGCTGCCTCGACCCCTTCCTCTGCTGCCACGTCTGCTCGCTCCTAAAACATTGCCTCCTCTGCCACTCCTCTGCATGTTGTCTGACATACTCTTTAATTCAACGATTCTGTGTCCCTGAGTAACAATTCTGTGTCCCTGAGTAACAATTCTGTGTCTGTCCCTGAGTAACAATTCTGTGGCCCTAAGTAATGGTTCTGTGGCCCTCAGTAACAATTCTGTGTCCCTCAGTAACAATTCTGTGTCTGTCCCTGAGTAACAATTATGTGGCCCTAAGTAACGGTTCGGTGGCCCTCAGTAACAATTCTGTGTCCCTGATTAACGTTTATGTGGCCCTAAGTAATGGTTCTCTGGCCCTCAGTAACAATTCTGTGTCCCTGAGTAACAATTCTGTGTCTGTCCGAGTAACAATTCTGTGGCCCTAAGTAACAGTTCTGTGGCCCTCAGTAACAATTCTGTGTCCCTGAGTAACCTTTCTGTGGCTCTAAGTAACAGTTCTGTGGCCCTCAGTAACAATTCTGTGTCCCTGAGTAACAATTCTGTGGCCCTAAGTAACAGTTCTGTGGCCCTCAGTAACAATTCTGTGTCCCTGAGTAACAATTCTGTGGCCCTAAGTAACGGTTCTGTGGCCCTCAGTAACAATTCTGTGTCCCTGAGTAACAATTCTGTGTCTGTCCGAGTAACAATTCTGTGGCCCTAAGTAACAGTTCTGTGGCCCTCAGTAACAATTCAGTGTCCCTGAGTAACAATTCTGTGGCCCTAAGTAACGGTTCTGTGGCCCTCAGTAACAATTCTGTGTCCCTGAGTAACAATTCTGTGTCTGTCCGAGTAACAATTCTGTGGCCCTAAGTAACAGTTCTGTGGCCCTCAGTAACAATTCTGTGTCCCTAAGTAACAAAGCTGTGGCCCTAAGTAACGGTTCTGTGGCCCTCAGTAACAATTCTGTGTCCCTAAGTAACAATTCTGTGGCCCTAAGTAACGGTTCTGTGGCCCTCAGTAACAATTCTGTGTCCCTAAGTAACAATTCTGTGGCCCTAAGTAACGGTTCTGTGGCCCTCAGTAACAATTCTGTGTCCCTCAGTAACAATTCTGTATCCCTCAGTAACAATTCTGTGTCTGTCCCTGATTAACGTTTACGTGGCCCTAAGTAACGGTTCTGTGGCCCTCAGTAACAATTCTGTGTCCCTGATTAATGTTTCTGTGGCCCTAAGTAACGGTTCTGTGGCCCTCAGTAACAATTCTGTGTCCCTCAAGAAACAATTCTGTGTCTGTCCGTGAGTAACAATTCTGTGGCCCTAAGTAACGGTTCTGTGGCCCTCAGTAACAATTCTGTGTCCCTGATTAACGTTTATGTGGCCCTAAGTAACGGTTCTGTGGCCCTCAGTAACAATTCTGTGTCCCTGATTAACGTTTCTGTGGCCCTAAGTAACGGTTCTGTGGCCCTCAGTAACAATTCTGTGTCCCTCAGTAACAATTCTGTGTCTGTCCCTGAGTAACAATTCTTTGGCCCTAAGTAACGGTTCTGTGGCCCTCAGTAACAATTCTGTGTCCCTGATTAACTTTTATGTGGCCCTAAGTAACGGTTCTGTGGCCCTCAGTAACAATTCTGTGTCCCTGATTAACGTTTCTGTGGCCCTCAGTAACAATTCTGTGTCCCTCAGTAACAATTCTGTGTCTGTCCCTGAGTAACAATTCTGTGGCCCTAAGTAACGGTTCTGTGGCCCTCAGTAACAATTCTGTGTCCCTGAGTAACAATTCTGTGGCCCTAAGTAACGGTTCTGTGGCCCTCAGTAACAATTCTGTGTCCCAGAGTAACAATTCTGTGGCCCTAAGTAACGGTTGTGGCCCTCAGTAACAATTCTGTGTCCCTCAGTAACAATTCTGTGTCTGTCCCTGAGTAACAATTATGTGGCCCTAAGTAACGGTTATGTGGCCCTCAGTAACAATTCTGTGTCCCTGAGTAACGTTTCTGTGGCCCTAAGTAACGGTTCTGTGGCCCTCAGTAACAATTCTGTGTCCCTGAGTAACAATTCTGTGTCTGTCCCTGAGTAACAATTCTGTGGCCCTAAGTAACGGTTCTGTGGCCCTCAGTAACAATTCTGTGTCCCTGAGTAACGTTTCTTTTGCCCTAAGTAACAATTCTGTGGCCCTCAGTAACAATTCTGTGTCTGTCCCTGAGTAACAATTCTGTGGCCCTAACTAACGTTTCTGTGGCCCTAAGTAACAGTTCTGTGGCCCTCAGTAACAATTCTGTGTCCCTGAGTAACGTTTCTGTGGCCCTAAGTAACAATTCTGTGGCCCTCAGTAACAATTCTGTGTCTGTCCCTGAGTAACAATTCTGTGGCCCTAACTAACGTTTCTGTGGCCCTAAGTAACAATTCTCTGGCACTCAGTAACAATTCTGTCTGTCCCTGAGTAACAATTCTGTGGCCCTAACTAACGTTTCTGTGGCCCTAAGTAACAATTCTCTGGCACTCAGTAACAATTCTGTCTGTCCCTGAGTAACAATTCTGTGGCCCTAAGTAACAATTCTGTGGCCCTCAGTAACAATTCTGTGTCTGTCCCTGAGTAACAATTCTGTGGCCCTAACTAACGTTTCTGTGGCCCTAAGTAACAGTTCTGTGGCCCTCAGTAACAATTCTGTGTCTGTCCCTGAGTAACAATTCTGTGGCCCTAACTAACGTTTCTGTGGCCCTCAGTAACAGTTCTGTGGCCCTCAGTAACATTTCTGTGTCTGTCCCTGAGTAACAATTCTGTGGTCCTAACTAACGTTTCTGTGGCCCTAAGTAACAATTCTCTGGCACTCAGTAACAATTCTGTCTGTCCCTGAGTAACAATTCTGTGGCCCTAATAACGTTTCTGTGGCCCTAAGTAACAGTTCTGTGGCCCTCAGTAACAATTCTGTGTCTGTCCCTGAGTAACAATTCTGTGGCCCTAACTAACGTTTCTGTGGCCCTAAGTAACAATTCTCTGGCACTCAGTAACAATTCTGTCTGTCCCTGAGTAACAATTCTGTGGCCCTAATAACGTTTCTGTGGCCCTAAGTAACAGTTCTGTGGCCCTCAGTAACAATTCTGTGTCTGTCCCTGAGTAACAATTCTGTGGCCCTAACTAACGTTTCTGTGGCCCTAAGTAACAATTCTCTGGCACTCAGTAACAATTCTGTCTGTCCCTGAGTAACAATTCTGTGGCCCTAACTAGCGTTTCTTTGGCCCTAAGTAACGATTCTGTGGCCCTCATTAACAATTCTGTTTCCCTGAGTAATGCTTGTCTGTCCCTAAGTAACGTTTCTCTGTCCCCAAGTAACGTTTCTGTGGCCCTAACTCTGTCCCTAATACAGAGCGGTCTGCCTCTCTTGAATGACTGGAGGCAAATGAAGAATTCTAAAATGGCCGCTATTTATAGCTCGACCATTACACAGTGCTGGCTGCCTGGCTGCTGATTGGCTAATGCGATCACATGTCATTAAGGAATGCATTATGGGTCAGCGCGCCTTGTCTGCGCGCCTCCAGACATCCCCGCTCCGTCGCCGCACATGTCCGCCGCCATTTTAGGAAAAATTTCGATTCGCGCGTCCGAAGTAGGCTATTTTTCGGATTCGGAATATTGGAAAATCGAAAATTTTCCAATATTCGACTCGAATTCCACTTCGCCTACTTCGATTCACTCATCTCTATTAATAATCATAAAATCAATATTCAAATCAATCTCATATATATGTGCAAAATAACAAATAAAGTGTGACACGTATATTGCATCGAAACAACAAAATATATGACCACGTAATAAATATATACAATTAATAATAATAAATAGTCATATATATGTGCAAAATAGCAGATAAAGTGTAACACGTGTATTGCACCAAAACATAAAAGTGACAAAGTGACAAATAGTGCTTAATAAAGTGCAATCACAGTATTCCCTAAATGGGAATATCCAAAAAAGACCAAGTGATCTAATATCTTATATAACACAAACGATCAAAAACCAACACTCTGTGAAAAAAACTGTCCATATATATACATATATATATATAGTATATTTTGTAATCTTCATGCACCCTGAGGAAGTCACGTGATTAGCGTGACGCAACGCGTCGGTGCGCGAGGAGGATTCTGGGAAGCGCGGTGACGCCATTTCCGGCGTGGCGGCCATATTTGAAACCCCTATATCTTACCCATGCAAGGCAGGCATAGCATGAGGTGAAGGAGCCATTTATATGTCAGAAGAAAGATGAAGTAAAATGTGAGTAGTGATCGTGTTGTATAAATGATTTAATAAATGCGGTTTTACACTATGGGAGTCTTCTGTTTATATATGAACCGGATAGGAATGTAGAGTATACAGCGGTTGGAAATATCCTGAGATACAACAGAGTGGTGGTTGTCCCTTGAGGCAAGGTGTCCCTGAGAGTTCTGTAAAGGAGGAATCGGAGGAGCAGCTGGGTATAGAGTATACATTGCTGTGGAGGATCCTGTGATAAACCAGAGTGGTGGTTGTATCCAAAAGCGAGCTGACACTGGACACTGTGGACACTGGATGGCATGTGCATGAAGATTACGAAATACACTATATATATATGTATATATATGGACAGTTTTTTTCACAGAGTGTTGGTTTTTGATCGTTTGTGTTATATAAGATATTAGATCACTTGGTCTTTTTTGGATATTCCCATTTAGGGAATACTGTGATTGCACTTTATTAAGCACTATTTGTCACTTTGTCACTTTTATGTTTTGGTGCAATACACGTGTTACACTTTATCTGCTATTTTGCACATATATATGACTATTTATTATTATTAATTTTATATATTTATTACGTGGTCATATATTTTGTTGTTTCGGTGCAATATACGTGTCACACTTTATTTGTTATTTTGCACATATATATGAGATTGATTTGAATATTGATTTTATGATTATTAATTTTATATATTTATCACGTGCTCACTTGTGGTTGTTTTATGGTGGAATTTATTGATTTGAGTATTTTATTCTATATTATATATATGTTTATTTAGCATGTAGCGCTGCACTATTTATTTATTTATCAGAAGATGGGTACACTGTAGTCATAAAGGGATGGACAGGGTCAGCAAAAATACTCAGGTAGTCCGTGGCATTTAAATGATGCTCAGCTGGTACTAAGGGGCCCAAAGTGTGCCAAGAAAATATCCCCCACTCCATTACACCACCAGCCTGAACCATTGATACAAGGCAGGATGGATCCACGCTTTCATGTTGTTTACATCAAATTCTGACCCTATCATCTGAATATTGTCCATCTGGCACCAACAACCATGCCATGTACAAAGTCACCTAAATCCCCTTCCCCATTTTGATGCCCAGTTTGAATTTCAGCAAGTCATCTTCACCACGTGTAAATGTTTAAATGCATTGAGTTTCTTCCATGTGATTGGCTGATTAGCAATTTGTGTTAACCAGCAATTGAACAGGTGTATCTAATAAAGTGGCCCGTGAGTGTATATACAAAAGGAAAAAGACAAAATGTTGCCAGCGTTTTTAAATTGTTACTTAGTACTTTTTGAGTGTCTGATCCAGACAGACCCAGCAATATAAATGTGAAAAATTCTATGCCCATTATCCAGCTGCAGTCACTAAACTCACTGTGGAGTGTTGAAAGTAACAAATATGTGCATAACCACACTCAGAAAATCAGTGTAAACTACCTAAAACAAAAATGTGTTAAAATAATATTATATAAAATGTATGAACAAAATATTCACTTTCAAAATATTGTGCAGCTCAGTTCACAAACAATGTGACCATAATAATTATTCATAAATCCAAATAAACAAAAAAAAGACCTTACTGTCCACCATCAAGTGCAATATGTGCAAAAAATAAATAGTGAAATAAATCTGTACAAAAATTATCTTTGCATAAAGGTGTGATGTCAAAGCACCCAATGGTCTTCACCTCTTCAAGTAAATGGCTCACCTCTTTCAACACAACCTGAAATACAAAGTATAAATTTGTTCCTCTAAAAGTTATTATACACAATGCAATCCACTTCCAATCCTGTTGGAGTGCTATGCAATCTTTAACAGCCAACGATGGGTTAATAGATCAACTCTCTTCATTAATGGGCTTGCAAGGTACTCACAGTTACAGACCATTTGTCAACATGTAAAAAAAAACAGAAAGTAAGGCTTCATAGTGTAATACAATCTATTATTTATTAATATAAAACATCATAGGTGCATTCACATTGCCATGTGTCATGCCTGACACTAAGGAGCTAGGAACATATACAAGTAAAACCACCTGCTCCAGCTGTGAACACAGGACTCAGAGGACTCAGAGGACTTCACTCAGAGCATGGCTCTGATTTACATGTTTTGACATGTTTTGTCATCAGAGACAGCAGGAGTCTGACCCAAAACAAGCATACAGATCATGAAAGATGGAGAAAAGTCAGAAGTCTTTTTCTGCATATTTAGTGGGGGTTGTATCTTTACCTCCCTAGCGGTAATCCCAAGTGTGGCTCGGGGTTAATTTACAGTACCAAAAGCGGTATCCCCGAGCCACACTCGGGATTACCGCTAAGGAGGTAAAGATACAATGGGATTACTCCATAGTGCTTCTTCTGCTTTCCCCCCAATCCCTACCTTGTTCTGCAATCCCGTAATGTCCTCCCGCTGTGCCCACTGGCTGATGCCGGCATCCATCTTCCCTGTGAGCGTTGGTACGCATGGGGGCGGAACTGGCGGGAAATTCAAAAAAGTAAAAATATGACATACACACAATACATTGTAATCTGTTAGAATTACATTACTGTATCAAACCATTTTACCTAAATTTTGTCCCTAGTGCTTTGTCCAGTGCCCTGCCTGAACTTTTACTGTTCTTTCTGCATGGAAACTTGAGAATGTCCATGGCATCCAAAAGTTGTCCCTTTAGGTAAAAAGTGGTTTTAGACCAGCTAGAAAACAGCAATAGTGAATTAGAATCACTTGCAGAATTGAGCAATATTGATTCGTGGGGAAATTCATCATCAGCCACTTACATTATTGAATAAAATTTATTATTATATTATTATTTTTTATATTTATTATATTATATTTTATAATTTTGTGTGTTTTTCATACCTGGGATGTTAACTAGACTCCTTTTAATAACAAACATGTGATACTTACCTGCTCTGTGCAAAGGTTTTGCACAAAGCAGCCCCTATCCTCCACTTCTCGGGTCCCACCCCACTAGTGCTCCAGGCCCCTTCCTCCTATTGCCCCTATAACAAGCAGCGTGCTATGGGTGCACCCGAGCAGGCTTGTTCCCAGCCCGCAGCTTTGTGCGTTCATTCCCACAGGGAACACTGCTTGCTCCACCCTCGTCTTCTCCTCATTGGCTCATTGGCTGTGATTGACAGTAGTGGGAGCCAATGGCTACATAGAATACATAGATAGCATGAAGGTAAAAAACTTTGAGCCTTTACAACCACTTTAAGTCTTGTCTAGTCAGATGGATCTATCTAATCACATTCATAATTGAACTTGAGCACATTGTTAACTCTCTATGTTGTTATTTATAAGAGTTAAATCTTCTAATTTATGATTCTTAAATTTTTCTAACACAGAAGGTTGAGAATGTAAAAAATAAAGAAGAGTGATATCTAAAGTAGTGCAATTACAGCTTTTCAATCAGTAAAATTATCAAAATGAGACCCTTAAATTGCGAAAGTCCCTTCTGATGTAATAAAGACTATAGAGAAAAATATACAGTATCTGAGGAGAAGTTTCATGAGATGATCCAATGAATGCCTAGCAAAAAGAGCCAAGGCATGGATGGCTACATGGTCTATTTGAATAGATCCTATCCCCATAATTTCTTAATTTAACCAAAGCAATCACCCTCGGAACACCCTTCCTTCTAGGAACCAAACTAGTATATATAACAGTTATCCTCAAGGAAAGGAACAACCCAGACACATCTCCCTGATCAATGTTGACATAAAAATATGCTAAGATTCTGACCTCACATCTAAAACCAGCCATACCAAGTTGGCTTTGTTCAAGAGAAAGAGAGACCTGAAACAACTCACTACGATTAATTCTAATTAGACACTACTCCCATCTACAAACATACCCCAGATAATACCTTACTATATGTACATAATCCTGAGATAACTCTTCTGATACTCATGAACAATTTCCATAGATTCAATCACTTCTTGAAGTTTAAAATCAACTCAGCAAAATCTGACCTTTTGAACTCAGGGCTGTCCTTCCCAAGAGTTTGCCCTTTCAAGTACTTGAGGGCGAGACCAACTGTGTGTTACCCAAGAAGGAGTAAAGGCACACAGGGACCATAGAGAGTGGCACTGGTGAACAGCCTATTTACCTTTAGTGAATCAACCCCTTAGACTCCCTTGATCCAATAGAATTCTTGGACAATTTGACAATTATTCTTGCCCACTTCAGGCCCTTCTCATGGCATCTGGCTGCATTATAAACTGCTCCTAGCAGTGCACATAAAATCCTACAACCTACTTGGCCACTGGGAGCAGAATATGAACCACACCCTCTCCGAGGAGCACAGGTCCAAAATCCTTCTCTTACCATATATTGCCTCTATTAACACCAACATCAACTGAACCTTTGGTGGTACAAAGACCCAGTCCACTTAGAGGACCTTCAGGTTCCTTCAATGTGTTTTCCTTTATGGGAACAGATGATCTCACTGCAAAATTAACTACTGTGACCCACAGAACATTTCCTTGAGTCTTCCTATTTCACTACACTACACAGCAATGAATGCCCCACATATAAAAATTAATTGATGCCACACTTCTTTAATGCAGCAAAGAGCCTGATCTTTAAGTATTGTACAATGAAAACCTAGTATTGGAATGAACTTTTCAAGTTGATGGAATTCATTTTATAGAAGAGATTATCATCTTTAAAAGAGCATACTATGACACATTATAATGCATGAGGGAGCTGGCTCTAACCTCTGAATACTTGTAGCTCTCTGTGATTACCTAATATATTTAGGAGTTTCAGGGTTAAAGTAAACTTGTTCGTGTTTAAAGAAACCTGTAAATGAACTTGGCACACAGAAACGCACTAAACTGTGAAATATGCTCTATTCAGTTATCTCCTTTCTTGCTGCTATTTTTGTGCTTGTGATTAAAGCACAAATGAGAATTTCCACAGGTGTAGTGAACAATTATATTCAAGAAAAATATGAAGAAGAAAAAAAATTATGTTTTTGCCGTTTCTATTGTTTGCCCTTACATCTGACAAAACACAAATATTTCTTGAACAATCCAAATGTTTTTTTTATGCATTTCATTTATATTTACTGTAATTTTTGTTAATGAAACCTAAGACACAAAAAGAGAAATATCCCTATAGCAACAAAATAAAAGTAATGATATACTCTAGCTTTATATTTATAGTTACTAGGGTATGGCAGTTTGCAGCTACAAAACCTGGTCACGAATATTAGAATGTGGAATGTTAGTCTCTGAGAATGACAATAAATGTTCACAAGCACCCATGCCCCTGCCAACTATCACCCGTTCTTAATACTTATAACCATCTTAAAACCTTCTTGCTAATTTAATACTTAAAGTGGGTGTACCCTTCAAGATGTGCATGCGCACGAAACGCGTTGGGTGGAGCCACACTTGTTGACATCACGCTGTCGCTGCCGAAGGACGGAGCTGCAGCCGTCTTGGTATTTTATTTTTACATTGTCTTATACCTTGTTCCACGTGGATGTTTTATTTTCACTGCAATAAAAATGACTATAATATACACCATCTCTGGGCTCCTGTAGTGAGCTATCTTTCCTAGGAAAGGGTCCATCTCCAATTTTTGCCTGTGGTGGAGCAGTACATGTTTGATCCCCTGGCTGTCTCTTGGTTCCCTGATGTGATGTACATACATGCTATTTACCAGTAGCTTTCTTGTGAGTTTACATCTGGCAGAGGTGGTGGATTCCCTCACTTGTCCACCATCACAGTTTATCTTTCGCTTGCGATTGCTGTACTTTGTAGTCCCACAGACACCAATATATGTTTATGGGCTACATTATTATATCTATTATATTTATTTAATCTACTTCACTTATTTCATTATTATCACCGTTGTTGCTTTGTCTTGAAGGTCTATGGACATCATTATAATATATATTTTATGAACTATTTTTTATATTTTATAATATATTTCTTTCACTTATATGGTGCACTTGACTGTTCCACTCGATATTTCATATATATACAGTATATTTATATTTATTTTAGCACTGCACCTTTATATTATATTTTTATAGGGATTGTTACCTCTACCTTATGTGCTAGCTGCTTTATACTCATTTACTCATTTGCAGTGCTCCCCTACTGTATATATATTACATTTACATTAGTAATACTTAAAGTGATTGTGAATGCCCAAATGTTGTTTTTTTGTTGTTTAATAAAATTCTCTTTTTGAGTCCCCCTCCCCCCCAGTGCTACTGGCTCCTCCCCTTGCCAAGTGCCCTCATTGCAATCCTCGTGCATGCATGCTTGCTCCCGAGCCCTGCTCCGTAATTCCATTGACACACAGAGCAAGGCTTAGCCACACACCCCGCTCCCTCCTCAGTGGCTGTAGTTAACCATTTGAATACTGGGCAATTTTACACCTTCCTGCCCAGGCCATTTTCCAGGTTTCAGCGCTCTCACACTTTGAATGACAATTGGGCAGTCATACAACATTGTACCCAAACTAAAATTTTATTATTTTCTTCACACAACTAGAGCTTTCTTTTGGTGGTATTTAATCACCGCTGGGGTTTTATTTTTTGCTAAATTATCAAAAAAAGACAGAACATTTTGAAAAAAAACACGTTTTTCTTTGTTTCTGTTATAAAAGTTTGCAAATAAATAATTGTTCTTCATAAATGTAGGCCAAGATGTAATCTGCTACATGTCTTTGGTGAAAATAACCCAAATTAGGATGTATTTTTTAGTTTGTAGGAAAGTTATAGAGTTCACAAACTATGGTATAGATCTGAAAATTGATCAATCCTGAAGTACTGACGGCCAATCTAATTTCTTGAGGTCCAAGAATGTCAGAATAGTACAGATATCCCCCAAATGACCCCTTTTTGCAGAGTAGACAGTCCGACGTACTTCATAAGAGGCATGGCAAGTTTTTTGAAGTTGTATTTTTTTTGTCATCATTTTTCTGAAAATGAAAAAATGCAAAAAATAATTTTCACAATTTTTTTTTTACATACTGCCACCAGTGCAGTACAGCATCCTCATATAACTGGCATGGCGGTGATCAGGGACACTGACTGGTGACAGTATGAAAAAATATATATATATATATTTTTTTTTTATTATTTTTAATTTTTTATTACTTTTTTTTTATTTTTTTTAAGATTTTTTTTTCATATTTCACTATGTCCAAAGTAGTACAATGTTACCATAGTAACATTGTACTACTTTGGGGAAGTGATCAGTATTTTTTTTGTTTTACACAATTTGCTTATAGCAAAGAATTACTTTGCTATAAGCAAGCATTTACCTGAATGACATCGATTCATTCAGGGTTTTTTTTTTTTTTTTTGTGCTTAGCTGTGATTTGGCCACATCTATCACATGACATGTGCATGTGATTAGCTGTGACCATTCACAGCTAGGCAGTAGTATACAATGGATGGCATGAATGAAGCCATCCATTGTATACAACTGTCATGTGACCTGATGTGATTGGTCACAGCAGGTCATATGGTACCGGCAACGGGGCCGATACTCAGATCTGTCATCAGCCATGTCCGAGGTACACGGCCGGTGACAGATCGCGCCGCTGCGCGGCTCTGCAAGTGCGAAAAGTGCGCATATGCGGGAGGACGCCATTTGGCGTCCAACCCGGAAATCCAATACATTTTTCCGGCCGCCTTTTGGCCGGGCGTGTATTGGTTAACAGCAGCGGGTGTCAATGACTCCCGCTGCTGTCTCTGAGCCAATGAGGAGGAGAGAGCTGAGAGAGCAGCTGCACCACTGGATCGAGATCAGGCTCAAATTAATATAAAGGGGGATGAGCTGCATGTAGAAGATTTTTTTATGCATTAAGGTAAAAAAAACTTTCTGCCTTTAGAACCATTTTAGTATCCCATTAAAATTAACCTTTGACATTTAAAATTCCTCTTAACACTGAAACCGAACCCCTAACCTAGCCCTGAAACTTAACTCTTAATGCCTAATCCTCCCTGTCATTAACCCTTAAAACAGTGGTTCTCAACCTTCCTAATGCCGCGACCCTTTAATACAGTTCCTCATGTTGTGGTGACCCCCAACCATAAAATTATTTTTGTTGCTACTTCATAACTGTAATTTTGCAGTGGGAGGACTAGTGCCACATCACTGATGTCAGTGGGATGAATAGTGTCCCATCGTTGGTATCAGTGGAAGGAATAGTGCTCCATCATTGGTGTCAGTGGGATGAATAGTGTCCCATCTTTGGTATCAGTGGGAGGAATAGTGCCACATCGTTGGTGTCAGTGGGAGGAATAGTGCCCCATCATTGGTTTCAGTGGGAGGAATAATGCCCCATCATTGGTGTCAGTGTGGGAGGAATAGTGCCCCATCATTGATGTCAGTGTGTGTGTGTGGGGGGGGGGATAGTGCTCCATCATTGGTGTCAGTGGGAGGAGTAGTGCCACATCATTGATGTCAGTGGGAGGAATAGTGTCCCAGCATTGATGTCTGTGGGAGGAATAGTGCCCCATCATTGGTGTCAGTGGGAGGAATAGTGCCCCATCATTGGTGTCTGTGGGAGGAATAGTGTCCCATCATTGGTGTCTGTGGGAGGAATAGTGTCCCATCATTGGTGTCTGTGGGAGGAATAGTGTCCCATCATTGGTATCAGTGGGAGAAATAGTGTCCCATCTTTGGTGTCAGTGGGAGGAATAGTGCCCCATCATTGGTGTCTGTGGGAGGAATAGTGTTCCATCATTGGTGTCTGTGGGAGGAATAGTGTCCCATCTATGGTGTCTGAGGGAGGAATAGTGTCCCATCTTTGGTATCAGTAGGAGGAATAGTGCCCCATCATTGGTGTCAGTGGGAGGAATAGTGCCCCATCATTGGTGTCTGTGGGAGGAATAGTGTTCCATCATTGGTGTCTGTGGGAGGAATAGTGTCCCATCTATGGTGTCTGAGGGAGGAATAGTGTCCCATCTTTGGTATCAGTAGGAGGAATAGTGCCCCATCATTGGTGTCAGTGGGAGGAATAGTGCCACATCATTGGTGTCAGTGGGAGGAATAGTGCCCTATCATTGGTGTCAGTGTGGGAGGAATAGTGCCCCATCACTGATGTCAGTGTGGTGGGGGGGAATAGTGCCCCATCATTGGGGTCGGGGGGGGAATAGTGCCCCATCATTGGTGTCAATGGGGGGGTAAATAGTGTCCCATCGTTGGTGTTGGTGGGGGGAGGAATAGTGCCCCATCCTTGGTGTCAGTGGGGGGAGGAATAGTGCCCCATTGTTGGTTTCAGTGGGGGCAGGAATAGTGCCCCATCGTTGGTGTCAGTGGGGGGAGGAATAGTGCCCCATTGTTGGTGTCAGTGGGGGGAGGAATAGTGCCCCATTGTTGGTGTCAGTGGGGGCAGGAATAGTGCCCCATCGTTGGTGTCAGTGGGGGGAGGAATAGTGTCCTATCGTTGGTGTCAGTGGGGGGAGGAATAGTGCCCCATCGTTGTTGTCAGTGGGGGGAGGAATAGTGCCTCATCGTTGGTGTATGTGTGGGAGAAATAGTGCTCCATCATTGGTATTAGTGACACCAATGATGGGGCACTATTCCTCCCACTGACACCAATGATACTTACCTTGCTGACTCCTGCTCCAGCCTGGGCTCGCTCCCTCCCTCTCCCATCTACAGCCTGCATACCTGGCTGCAGCAGCAAAATTTGCACGTACAGACACTTACCGATCAGCTGTCTTCCTTCTCTGGCCGCTCTCCTCTTCACTCGCTCCGGCAGCTCCCTTACTCAGTCTTCTTTGATCTCCGCGCGCTGCCGCTCGGCTCCTTCTCTCCAAGCTCTACCTCCTCGCCGGTGATAGGCCGCCTGTGTGCCTCTCCTGAGCTACAGTTCTGGTGGCCAATCAGCGGCGAGGATGCGGAGCTGTTGAGTGATCCCGGAGGTGTGGCCAGGTGACAGGGGCAGCATGTCATCCCGCCCACACACGGAGACGGATAGAGGAGCGGTGTCTCGGTTCCTAAGACCATCGGAAATATGTGTTTTCCGATGGTCTTAGGCGACCCCTGTGAAATGGTCGTTCGACCCCCAAAGGGGTCGCAACCCACAGGTTGAGAACCGCTGCCTTAAAGGATATGCTTTTCATGTTTAATTCAAAGTTCAGGATTAAAAAGATTAAAATTAATAAAAGTATTTTTTTTTTTAGGTCAGGTGAACTCATTTATCACTAACCCAAGATAAGATAAGCTCATTGCTTACAGAGCACAATTGGTCACCACAACAGTGACCCAATGACAAATTCAAGCAGCCAGAATTGCAATGCAAGTTTTTTGTGTAGTGCCTTTGCTTTATATAACCCATAGTGCTCTGGGGTACGTTTATAAAGTTTTAAATGTTTATGTACATTATGTTGTGACAAAGGGCCATGCAGGGTAGTTCTCATTAGGTATATATTGGCATTTTCATAGGTAAAAGGCTCCAGATGGGCAGGAAGGGATTTCTGTCTATATAGGGGTCTGGGCAGGAGCCCTAACCACCATACTACTTCAGGTTTCTGCACCTGGCTAAGAGTTCCAGGTGCCTAAAAAATTGGGGGTCGCAATATGTGTGTGGTTGACTGTTTATGTGACTTATATATTTTTACATACAGAGTGTGTGTTATAGATTTGTAGAGTATCAATCATAGTAAATTCCCAGTGGTTCTATGATATAATTTAATTAACAACTATTGCAATATCAGCCCCATATGGATTGGATTGTTTTCAGGGAGTTGACTGGCCCACAGGCTTGCATAGTGGGAAAGGCAGTAAATCACAACCATTGCAGAGCTTTGAAAAGGTGTACACAGATCTTATATACTGTATGTAATAGCAAATATGGCTGCCTCAATTTACATACATAATATTGTATTATATATATAAAAAGTTTTTATAATATTCTGATAAGATTATTTATATCAAACTGATCTCTTTACCAAGTATAAGACCGTGCATTCCCTGCAATGGAAATATTTAATTTAGCTATATGGTGTGGCCCCTGGCATGGAGTCCTTGAACATAATGAAAACATTTTTCTACTCATTTTCTCCCTCACCAATAATGCTTGCCGAACAGTTTGTTCTTTCCACTGTAAAATTCATTTTTTTAATAATTTTAATATGTATAGTGCTATAAAAGAAAGATGTCATTTTTCAGTGTGTACAGAAGTTTTTACTTAAAAATGGACTAATAAAACCACATTCATAAATCGTGTTGCTCTGCTTTTCCCTAATAAAACAACACTAAATATTCTGCTAGTATAGCAGAAGTACTTCTGTAGCACGATATGTACAACATAACTATATATCTGAAATAAAAATGGCTTTTTTTCATGAGTAACACAGGTTCATAAACTAAAACAAAAACAACCTGTGCCACAAGAACTATATGAAAAATGTGTAAGTGAATGCTGCTGTGCCTTGATAAGAATCAAAAAGATTGATAAAAATCAAAAAGTGCAGAATACATCAGTATTCACAGGAAGGTGTGGATCCGTGGGGTCTTTTCTCTGTATTACACTTATCCTACATTTTTTGGAGCACTATTTGCATGTTTAAAGAGGACTTTCTTTGTCTTTGTTTTCATCAATTTTGTATTTGGACACAAATGTTATATTATTTTTTTCATTTTGGTGATTTTGGACATTTATTTTATAACCACAGAATTTATTATGATTTGTGTATAATTATTTTTGATTCATTTTATGTTTTGCTCTGTTTTATTGTTTCACTGAGTAACACAGGTTCATACCTGAAATCAAAAAAATGCTTCAGGAAAGGCACAGTGGATCAGTTAAAATGTGCTCAAACAGGCAGCCTGGGAAGAATATTTCAAAATTGATATATATCTCAGTTCCTATATCAACAGGGGCTCTCATCTCTCTCTTCTTTGAAACCATAAATTGCAGGGTTAAAAATTACTTTCTGACACTTCACAAAAAGTCATGAAAGACTATCAAGACTAATACAAATTGTATAGTAAGTTTTATGTTCTCTTGCAAAAAAATACATAAATCAAACAGTAAAAATTGCAGGTAAGGATTTGGTTAAAAAATATAAATCCACTTTGTTACAGTGAGACACACTGGCTTATTGAGTTTCATTAACCACTTACCCTACAGAGGATTTACCCCCCCCCCCCTTCCTACCAAGGCCATTTTTTGTGACATGGCACTGCGTTACTTTAACTGACAATTGTGCTGCCATGTAATGCTCTACATAAATTAAACTTATGTAATTTTTTTTCCACAAATAGAGATTTCTTTCAGTGGTATTTGATCACCTCTGTGTTCTTATTTTTTGCGCTATAAACAAAAAAAGACCAACAATTTTGAAAAACAAACAATATTTTTGACTTTTTGCTATAAGTCATATCCAATAAAAAAATTTTGAAGATCAAATTTCTTCTTACATTTAGGCCAAAATGTTTACTGCTATGTCTTTGCTAAAAAAAAAATCCCAATAATTGTATATTAATTGGTTTACGTGAAAACTATATTTAAATTTTTTTATACTAGTAATGGCGGCGATCAGCGACTTATAGCGACTTATAGTGATGACATGTATACAGTAATCATTACTGTATACATGTCATATCACTATAATGGAGTACAGGGGAGCTGGGATATACATTACTGTGTACAGTTTTATAGTTTGGATTATTTATTCTAAAGAAAAATTTAATTTCATAAGCTTTAAGGGGGCGTGGTTGGGGGCGGGCCGGGGTGGGGTTTGGGGCGGACCGGGGGTGGAATTGGGGGCGGACCTGGGCAAGGTTGGGTGGGGCAACTGGTGGAGAGTAAGTTTTGTGACTGGCTAGTAGGTCTGTACTCGAAATTTTAACCCCTGCTAATGTCACTGGGCAGGAAGGGGTAAACATCTGGGGCGATCAAAGGGTTAACTGTGAGCTGTCTGTATTTTACATTGTGTGCTGTGTGCTGTTTTACTTGGGAGACATGCTGCTTTATGTCTCTCTGCTGTGCAGAGAGATACAAAGCAGCATGTCCATGCTAACAGGAGAGAGACCTGTTTTGTTTACACACAGGTCTCTACCCTGTTAGCTTTGCCGATGATCACCGAGTGCTGGCTGGGAATCGCCGGCCAGGACCCAGTGCTTAACATCCACTAGCCGCCAATAGCGACACTGGTAGGGCAGCACATGCACCCCCTACCCGGAAATGCAAATCACGTATATATACATGATTTTAGGCAGCCATGCCGCCCTGTAGTAGTACTTCTGCTATAAGGCAGATAGCAAGTGGTTAAATGTTTATTGCCCTGTTCACACAGCCTGCATGCTAAATGCTTCAGTTTAGCGTGCAGACAGTTGTCAGTTTCAGTGCATAACATAGTTTTCTTTATTTTTTTAGACTCATACATGTTTATACTTCATTCATGTTTCTGCGCATCAGCTCAGTGCATTGCTTTGCTGTATAGTGACATGCAGTGCCTACTTATTCGCTGTGGAAAAATGGTAAAATGCAACATGCATGCATTTTCCTGCAGCTCACTGCACCTTACCATTCAATCAGCCAAAGAGATGAAACCTTGAAGGAAGACTGGGAGAAGATGGAAGCATCAGGGACCAGGGTGAGCAGATGTCTGCCATAATGTGCAAGTATTTGGCGAATAACTCTGTAGGTGGCCTATTTTAAAATTTCCTCTGGCAGAGTTTACTACCTCTTTAATATTTTTAATTTTGGGTGAACCCACCTTCTGCTCTGGCACTTGGTGTGTTTGTGCAAGTGTAAAACCAGAGGGACAGGGTTTTTATATATATATATATATATATATACAGTATATATATATATATATATACATATATATATATATGAAATGTGATGTATGTAGTTCTTTGTTACGATAAACTTTTCACAAACCTAGGCAGTTTTAACGCATTAGCAGTGTTTACCATCAAGAAACTGGCATGCCAAAATGATACAGAGATCCAGAAATATAGGCAGTTAAAATTGTATGTCAACCTTGACTTTTCCTGTAAACATTTAGCTTGAGCACTTTCCTCCCACTTCTTTTTTGACCTTTCAATATGGGAGGCAGGATTGTTTTCCAATAAAGACATTTTGAAAGGAAGAGAGGGTAAAGCCAAACTTCATAGTTTATAGAAAAAGCCATGAGTTACATATAATTTAGCTGCTGACGTCTATGCATGGACCTACTGATTGTTTTCAAATGTTTTCATGAACATTTCTTGTGAAATGCCCATGTTTTTGATAGGTTTGTTGATAATGTTCTTGGGGTGTAACTGTTTTATTTATTTATTTATTGCATGAGGTAATTTTTATTGAAATAAATGTTTCGATTTTACAAAATAAAAAACAAAACAACAGTACCCAGTACCCAGTACCCAGTGGGTGACTTTCCAAAGAAACAAAAGGAAACCAAAAACAAGGTGCCTTGCATGTTAGTGCCATAAACCTAAACATACTCCAGTTGATACACAGACAAAAACACAACCACTCAATTAAGGAGTAGTCTGGGTCATGTTAAAGTAAACAATAAATGTTATTATTTGAGACTTCAAATGCCCCTCACCCAGTATAGATACAGCACATGCCTCCTAAACAAGAGAGTTTTCTGAAGAAACATAAGTTGTTTTTATTAATTATGATGATGATTATTATTACTATTATTGTTAGCATTGCTGTTCTGAATATAATGTAAGGGGAGAACAATTTATTTGTGTGCACCTTCATGGAATTGCTTCCTACTTTTCCCCATTTTTTTGGCTATACTCATGCTAAGTAATGTATTTACAATTTTGGGTGCACTGTCCCTTTAAATATTCCTGCTCACCTTTGGGCAGGTAAAATTATCCAACAGAATTTTTTTAATTTTCTGGAAGCAGTGGGGCTCAGTATATAAAGAGCCCACTGTCCAGGAATTGTTGCTGTCGGTCAGGGGAAAGCAAAGTTGCTACCCACTCTCCCACCCATTGCAAGCACTTTATGTGGTTTGGTCACCTTTGCATCATAGGCAGACTTTTGTTATAAGTTGATGTAATTTATGTCCTTGCAGCTAAGAAATCTTTGAAGTGATATTTCTAATTAATGCATTTGAAATGTTGTTGTTTAAAATTTTCATTTTACTCCAAACCAATGAATGTGCCAATGCCAATGTTTCCCATAATTATTGTGTGGTGTTCTTTTTTATTTAAAATAATGATTGCATTTGGAGAGGTGGGGGAAATGGTGCAGACCCATGAAACTTGAATATAATATTATAACATGATTACAAATGGCTGAGATGCCATAGTTGGGTTATATCTATAATACAAAGGTTATTTTAAAGCTAAAGCTTACTCTGCTTTTATTTTGCCTTGAGGGATTATTCAACTATCAATGCCTGTTTTGGTGAATGTCAGTCTGGTGGAGTGGGCATTCACAGGTAGGCAGTATTTGCATGCAGATACTTTTAGGTAAAGTCCACATGTGATGCTGAATTAGCATGAGTGAAAATACTAAAATCCAATGAATGGAAAAGGCAGGTCAGGGCTATAAGGTCAGGAAGGAAAAGGCTAGATGGTTTGAAATGTATTCCAGCCAAGGAATGAAGTGGACTCTATCTGACTTTTCAATACCTTCTAAGCATACAATGAGAAATTCAAAGTGTACAGTGAAATCAAATCATGAAATTTTAGTTCAGAAGAAGAACCTGCACAACTGTGCAAGACTAAAGGTAAGGCTGGTCTTCAGTTTTACCAAGATTGACATCTAGAAGACTGTATCTATTACTTATTCAATTCTAAAATGTATTAAGATTTCTTTTTAATGTTTTAAAGCTATAACATATGTATGGGTTGACATAGTATATTCTAAAATTCATTTTAAATAATCTATCAGCACAAGTCATTTATTCTGCTGTACCAGTACATTTCAAGTTTTTGAGAGTAAACAGACGTAAATAAAATTAAACATGCAGATGGATTGCATGTGAACTGCGGAGTACTATTGCTCAATACTGCATCATCTTGCCACAGAGAAAGCTTAATAAATGAAAGACTGTTCTCTGCAGCTAAAAAGCTTTTGCTATCTTTCCCACTGAGAACTGACTAGTGTTTTCAGTAAACTTTTAAATGCATGTTGTCTGATTTCTTAAGAAAACATTTTCTCCTGTCTTCATCTTTCTTTTTAATCTTTGTAATAGTATAAAAAAACATCAGTGTACACTACATAATAGTGGTTGGCTAGAATAGACTTTAGTGAATTTAATCGAATTGAATGTACAGAACAACAAGCATATTTTGGGTTAGTCATGCTGAGACAATAAATAACCACTTTACTTGGTCCAGCAAAGCTTTGTTTTTGTAAAAAAAAATGTAAAATAGCTCTTTTGTTCAGTAGGAGTTTAATAGGACCTTCCACAAAACAGTACACACTTTTTTCTTTTAAACGTTAAGTATAATACAACAGAAATCACAACCTAAAGCCTAAGTCACAAACCTAAAGGCTACTTGGGCTAAATAGTAGAGCACCCATGCTGATTACATTTCTTTACAACTGGCTGGGTATAGGGCTGTCTGTATGAAACTTCTTCTATGATTTACATACCAGTAAAATTCTCATGGCATTTTAGATTAACAAATTGAAACAAGTGAACTTTGTACCATTGAAAGAAAATGGAAAGCTAAGAAATTAGCACTGGGTTAGTATTCTCTGGCTTAAATTTATGAAAAATAACATTTATTAGCTTTAGATTACAGAAATCAAGCAAGAAGAAAAAAAAGGGAGGGTGTGGAATGAAAATGGGGGGAAGGAAACATTGGGGAAAGAGAACATTAAAGGTCTTTTAACTTGCTGATCCATGTCCCATTCCAAAAAGATTACAAGAGTTCAAATTTTCAGTACAAAAGTATTAATAAAACATGATGTTGACATGAACGGGAAAGGGGAGGGTAAGAATGGCAGGGGAGGTGTACACAGAGAGTGTGCTATAGGCAGAATATACAAAGATATGATGATATAAGATGAAAATGTTATCACATCTGGTAACATAACTGTGTATATCTTAGGGTATAGACAGACATGCATAAAAATTAGAACTACAAAAATAATAAACATTTAGATTTGGTGTCTGCCAGTAGCAGAGAATACTGCTTTTGGTTGCTTTAAATATTTATAATGAGTTATTGATGAGCCATGTTTTTAAATGTAACCATTTCTCTAAAGGCCACCTAACAGGACCAGATCTTTTATTATCTGATAGTATTAGGTCCCTATTGTCTTTATGCTGTTTAAATATGTTCCTATTTTGCCAGGGTTTGTGGTAAGGTTGATTTGTAATGAGATTGCTATCTTGGTTGCTAGAAAGCAGTAATTCAGGGTGCCTTTCTTAATTTTAGAAAGAGGCCTCAGTAAAACCGACAAGGACGTCCAAAAATTAGAAATGCACATGCTGTATATAGTTATTGGAGAAAGCTTCCTGTTCAAAAGAGCGCCTCCAACAGTGATCCAATAGGGAAAAACCATTTGACGAAACTCTAATGAATCCAACACCATGGAGATAACATTTTATAACTCTTCTCCTGAAGTTAGAAGGACATCACAATGTGTGTATGCAAGCTTTCCTCTAGTCATCATCGGTGCATGGGTTTCCTAGCTATGAAATGGGGAGGCTTTCCTCTGGTGGTTATCCCCTTCAACAGCCCATAGAACAGTAGGATTTTGTGGCTGAGTAGTTCCATGTAAGAGAAGAATATTTCCAATAGAATGGGTTCAATCGTAATTGAACTATGTGGTTTGAGCATGTAGATAAAGCCTGTGAGCTGCCCAATAGCAAGTCAGTTAGTTGGATGATTGTCAGCAGCTATGGTGGCCATAACAATAGAATCAGCTTTGAACCTAAGTAGCTGTTTGAGGAATTACCAACCATGAATTTCCTGGTCTTTGAACTGTGGCCAGGTGGCTTAGAAGGGCCAATCTTGGAAGTTTTCCTACATACCAGCCTCCATCCCTATAAAAGTCAGGGTTTCCCATAGCCATAGCTTGTCTGTTGCAGCAGATGTTGATTAATTAGGGAAAGATAACCTTAGAGAGGCACCCTTTTTTAAAATGTTTTATACATGAAATATACACTAATACAAAACCTCACTGAACAATAATATAACTGGAGAAAAATATAAAAAAAAGTTTTTACTAATTATTAAAAATGTGTACTATAGAAATAATAAACATTAATAGAAAGCCTAATATAATATAAAACATATCAAATTAAACCACCACTATAGAAAAAAAAACCTGAGCAACATTGTCCCTGAAAACTACATATACCTGCACCTTTACCACAGTACTGAGTGATTTGTATACAGTACTAGAGTTCCTGTAGAGGTGTAGAGAGAAATTGCGGGGACCCCTATGCTTGTTCCCTTGTAGTCTTAGAGGTGATACCAGTGAGTACCCAAGAAAAGCAACATAGAAACAATTAACCAGAGAACAAAAAATTAAAACATGATGAAAATGACAACCATTGTGAGTAAAACATTACTTCTTATTTTTAATAGTCGAATGCATATTGACGTAACTTAACAATTGGGCTACAGTGCAACAGCACATACACATGAAGTCACATGGGCGTGATGTGACACGTAAGGGGCTTGGCTCTGGGCAGACATGAATAGTGAGTTCAGCTGACAACAAGTGCAGCCTACATCTGATGATTTTATGGCATTTTATTAATTTACTACATGTGAGTGTATTACTGCTTCTTAATACATTTTTATATTAGTACATACTGCACCATGGGAATGCCCTTTGTTCCCTTTTAAGGATAGGCATGTGTGACCTCCATCACCCTTAAAGGGACCGATCCCTGGCTCTGGTTTGCCAATCTATTGAAAGCCCAAAGGTGTTTGATTACTATCACATGGCTGTGGATTGAAAAAGTGAAGAATCCTTTTGTCTATTTGATATCATAAAGCGCATTTCCATGTGCTCTGAGGTGAGCATTCTGAGAGCACTGAGGTGGCACTACATGTTATGTACACTATTTTACTTGATGGTGTTTGGGATATCAGCACAAGAAGAAAACACATGAATTATGGAAGAATCTTTATTACAAATTGATTGATTTTACATATATGGACTCATTATGGACATTTTATTCAGCTATGTCACTCTTTTATTTTTTGTAGCTATTATTTAGTAGCGCTACATCAATGATTTATTTTTAATGTGCTTTACTATTGCGGGAACACAATTTGATGTTAGCAGCAGCCACTATCATCACACTATTTTTATTTTCCTTTCTGCTTGTGTGCATTTTTTTTCGTCTCTCTCATTATTGAGGTAGCGCAGGGGTTTCACTCCTATATTTCCTCTTAACTGTTCTCTTTTTGAGTTGTCTATATTAATCGTTGGGCACATTTTGCTGCCTTATGTAAAATAGAATCACTCATCATTCATTTGGGGAATGATGGAAAAGGTCAGCTTTCAAGTTAGAAGTGACAAAGCTGGATTTTTATAATCAGTTTGTAGATTTGGAGACATAGACCCAATGCCTATATCTTCCCCTTCACTGAGTGGCAATTTGTCCACCATCTTACGTGTTGGTTGTCTTTTACAGTCCTTGGGCCAAGCTTAATTGCATTTGCTTTCTACAGTGCCAAAGTAATGTTGGGGAGATGTCTAATTATACTGGGAGATTGAGCAGAGGAATTGAAACTTGCATCTGTCGAATTAGGCACTGGAACCAGAAGTAATTTTCTTTTATCAAAAACTGGCTGGTGTGGGTTCTGTCAAAGTGTTTAAAGACCATGCACATACTCAGTACAATATTTAGGATGATTTTTTGAAGTGAAATTAATCAGTCTTGTTGACAAAACAAACTAGTCAAAGTGTCTAAAGGCTGTGAACCTACTCACTAAAATATTATAGAGGCTTTTCACAGTGAAATAATTACATTTTATGTTGATTTCTTCATTTAACAATGGCTGATGTGGGTCCTATTGATATAGCAGCCTGGAGATTAGCTAAAACCATATATTATATATTTTCTGACAGCAGGGACACTGGGAAAAAAATAGTAGCATTTGCATTTTTTTCACACAAATGGTACTTAGTGTACACAATACAATACTGTATATTAACCATATTTTGTTAAAACGTAAAAGTTGAGATGTAGTCAAGTAAATACTGTAGATGCCAAACATGTGAAGCCCAAAAACTGCACTTGACTGTAAAACAGTGACAAACTTCAGCACCCAAAATTGTCCATAGGTGGCATTTTTAAAGCCCTTACAGGTCATCAGTTTAGAGTTAGCATGAATAATGATTTCACTCCAGTAACATATAACGCAATCATCATTTTCATACATAGACATACTGTATTTACTGTATACATACAGTATACTGTAAGTACATATGGGTCTTTAAAGACTTTTTTATTTATAGTATGTTACTTTTATTATTTAAACTTTACATGGTTGGGGATTCTCTTCATCTATACCAGACATTTATCCTACAAGAGGGTCTAATAAATATATTAAAGTGGGGCCCCCCACTCAAAATAAACACTCTTACGTCAGGTTAATTATGGATGAATTATTATGTCACGTTGTTCCTCCATGAGGAGACTTCAATACTGGTTCTAATATATATGTAAAGTACTGCATAAATTGACAGCGCTATATAAATACCTGTAATAAATAAATAATATAGATCTGTGATGTCTCTGTTTTCTCTCAGTCCATCCAAGTGTTATCCTGTGTCAGGCCCTGATGAAGAGGAAGTGGTCTTGCCCTGAAGCACATTGGATTTTTTATATGACTTTTTAATCAACAATTAAAATTATCTTGGACTCTGGTGTAGCGCTTCTTTCTCTATTTTTATGGTTTTAGCCTTTTTTGTATGACCAGGGCAGGAGCAGCATTATGAATAAAAAATAACTGAAACAAAATGGTATGCCCTTTCTATCTGTGCTTCAAAGACCATTGATCTCTCATTCCTTTCATAAGAAGCTCTAATCTGGTTCTGTCTGCACTTTGAAAACATTTTCTTTCTTAATAAATGAAAGACATTCCTACATTAACCCTTACCTACAGGGTTGGATTACTTGTAGCCACCATGTCTGTAAGATAAGTGTCTGATTTTGCAGCCTTTTTTGTTACATTTTTGTATATAGACAAGATGGTGTTAAGGCCTATGCCCTGGTACCTCTCAGATTGCATTGCTGTCCCTGCCTGTGCTTGGTTCAGCTGGAGAAAGATGGCCCTTTACAAAAAGTAAATAAATAAAAATGTGCAGCACACAAAAGGTAGCTTGGTCTGTTTCAAGAACAAGTTGCAAACCCAAACCCAAATTGTGTGAGGGCATCAAGCCTATGTCCTGTGGTTTTTCCCCTGTCTGCCTCTGGTGCATTGGAGTAAATCTCCAGATTTATAACATACAATGGCAGCTATGTCAAATGTGGGGGAAAAATAAAGGAGGTCCTTTGGAGCACACGTATGTTGCACAGAAGTACATGGTAACAAGCAGCACACAAAGGGCAGCAATGTCTGTTTCAGCAACAAGTGTAAAACCTAGGCAACCTTTTACCATTAGGTGTCCCCTGCCACTGACCATGGTGTTCAGCAATACAGAGATATTAGCACTGCACATGCTGGTGGAAAGTAGGCATGGTCAATCAGGCCAAAAAGTGTTGGCTGGGTACCTGCCACTGTGGAGCACAGGCAAAGCAAAATGTTGGATGCAGTAGTGTAAAGCATGCTTCTCTGTCTGGCAATCCAATGGACATGTCTGGATTTGGCAGCTGCCAGGAGAATGGTACTTGCCTAACTGCATTGTGCCAAATAAAAAGTTTGGTGGACGGGGTATTTATGGGGTGGGGTTGTTTTTCAGGGGTCGGGCTTGGACCCTTAGTTCCAGTGAAGGGAACTCTTAAGGCTTCAGCATACCAAGAGATTTTGAACAATTTCATGCTCCCAACTTTCTGGGAATATTTAAGAGATGGCCCCTTTGTGTTCCAACATGACTGCACACCAGTGCACAAATCAAGGTTCATAAAGACATGGATTTGCAAGTCTGGGGTGGAAGAACTTGACTGGCCTTCACAGAGTCCTGACCTCAACCCTATAGAACACCTTTGGGATGAATTAGAGCAGAGACTGCGAGCCAGGCCTTCTCATCCGACATCAGTGTTTGACTTCACAAATGTGCTTCTAGAAGAATGATCAAACATTCCCATAGAGACGCTCCTAAACCTTGCGGACAACCTTCCCAGAAGAACTGAAGCTGTTATAGATGCAAAGGGTGGGCCAAGATAATACTGAACCCTACGGACTAAGATTGGGATGCCATTAAACTTAATGTTCATGTGCGTGTAAAGGCAGGCGTCCCAATACTTTTGGCAATATAGTGTGTGTGTGTGTGTGTATATTGTGTATTGTGTCTGTGTGGAGGAGACTGGGGTTTCAGTTTTCTCCAGGTTTGGTAGTCCCAGTCAGGTTCTGGAGCTTGGACTCTATAACCTGATAGGGACTACCAAGCTTCAAAGAGATTTAGGTGGCGTGAAATCTCCAATCCTGTTTCCAGTAATTAATAGAAACCTGCAAGGCATGTGAGTATACAAGTGTGCATGCTCATTATAAGCCATGCCTAATCATAGCTCAAGGCTCCTATTTTTGAGACAGAGCCCTGTCAGGAGAGATCTGTGTGTTCCAGCGAGAAGGGAATTTTGTTCCTGCTGGAGACTACAGACAGGTCAGAGTCAGATCAGAGTCAGATCAGAGTCAGGTGCTTTAGTGTTTTCGGTTGATTGCTTTTCTGTAGAAAATCTCCTGTGTGGGCAACTTTGTTGGACTTTCCTTTCCTTGTTGTTTAACAAAAGTAAGCCAGAAGCCCTCAGATTGAGGTGGACTCATTAAATCGCTCACCACCAGGAGGAGTGGTTGGCTCAGGCTCTCAGTGGATTGCTGAGAGGCAGAGCCGGCTGCTGGTCCAGGCATCTGGGAGGATCCCGACTGTGAAGCTAGGATCCATACAAGGTCTAGACCAGCTGAGTGACATCAGCTGACAGTGGGCTTTAGCCCTCTGTTGACTGAAGATGGGTCACAGGAGTGCAGAACAAACTCAAAATCCATAGAAGAAGTAGGGCCAAAAATGCTTTGGTCCTTCTTCCCCTTTAAGCTTCACATAAATATCCTGTTGCTGCATGGGGGGAGGAAAGTTGGCACGCCTCTACTCCATCCATAAGCTACGGATCCAGTCCAGGCTACATGCAATACAGTATAAAAGAAAATGATCTATCGTGGCCAGAGTTCAAAACCAGTGAGAATCTTTACTAAATTCATCTGCAAACAAGCACAGTGGACACAAACAACCTTGATGAATTTTGCATTATGGGCTTACTTATAAGGCCTTGTGAGTAAGCACATTGTGCAAAATGTGTCAGGGTTGTTGTGTTTGTCCACTGTGTTTTTATGCTAATGATCTGAATAAAGAAGCTTACAGACTTTAAATGCTGGCCATAATGGATTGTCTTTTTTATACCATGCTTATACTGTTGCTATGTAGAAAGCATATTCATGATAGTAATTTTTGAAATGCAAATAGTTTTGCAAAGTGCAAAAACCCATAGCATCCAATTGGGTTTCAGTTTCCAGTAGTTTACTGATTCATTACCATGGGTTAATACTCTGTGCACCTTGTCTTTTATCATATTAGATAATCTTGAATCATTATAGTATGAAGTATTAGCTAGGAACAACCTACCCATAAGAATAACTGTACTTGTAATATTTAAACTTTAAAACACACTGTACCTTGGTTCAGAATAAAAAGTAATAAAATTGTTCTCCTGTGGTTAGAAAGGGAGCAGTGTGTTCTACATCTTATAACAATTAAAATGTTTGAAAGTCTATTGTCATAGGAAAACCTTTAGAATGCTTATTAATGAGCAGATCTCCTGTGTATTTATTAAAAAAGACCAATATTTATCTCAAAACTTAAAAACCTCTTATGTGCATATAAAGAAAGATTATTTGAAATAAAACTGTCCAAAAATCAAAAATCTCCAGTTGCATACTAAAGACTTGCAAAATACGTACATTTGACAGTTTACAGTAAATAATCCATGCTCTTTTTTTAGGTGAAATATTCATGCTGGTGTTTCATAAAGCCATTTTTTATTAGCCTGTTAGAGAACTCTATGCTTAATATTGTCATTTCTCTGCATTAGTTCATAAGTAGATACGCTTACCTGAAGAGGAATGAAGCAGACATATGCAAATATTACTGTGAACAAATATTCAGAATCTATATTAGTTTTATGAAAAGTTTCACTTTCAATCATGTCTTTTCATTATCTTTTTCTCCATATTTCTAAATAATTTTTTTTGAAATACTGATACTAACAGGGTTAAAATTTTGGCATCAACTAAACCAAGAAATCAAAGGTCCTTGTATACACACATTTCATACAATCGCAATAACGGGTGTGCATTTCCTGAAAAAAGAGGTACCTCTGGAGGTGGCTATAAAGTACTGGACGGCTTCTGTTGGGGCCCTTCTGTAGGTGGTGCATGCTGTCCCTTTAAGAGTGTGTAGTAGATGGCTAGTGGGCTGCTGAACAAGGAGCAGTCTCTGTTGCCTTCACTGTGTCAATGTTAGGATATGCACAGAGTTAGCTCACCACTCCTGGTACACAGAAATCCAGCCTACATCACTTAGTGGTCTGCAATCTTCTGAAGTCAGGTCCCAGCAGCTCAGACTCTCAGCTCTAGTGTAGGCAATCACACAACAGCATGTCTCTCCAGCCTTGCAGCCTTGGGTTCCGGCACAGCAGAACCCTCAGCACCTCAGTCCTTTGGTCCCTGGTGTGGCATTGACACTCTAGCAATGGGTCTGCACTTCTCCATAGCCCCGGACACTAGAGGCTCACAGTGGCTCAGTCTCATAGCACTCTGGTGTGAGAGTGTATAGACACCCCACACAGCAAGTCCATATTGTCTTAATCCTGCAGCACAGTGACGGCGGGGTGATGGAAAAGAGAGAAGAACATACAGACAGCAGCACACCCGCCTACATGTTCTTATGTGTAAAATGCAGTTTATTTTGTATTTTGTAATTCTGGTTACTCTAAAACTTAGCGAACATTTACATATGGGTGATACATAGTAATATTTATTTTATTTTACACACAGGAGACTTAATTCTGTTTTTGTTCTTTATTTGCAAATGTGACACAGTACTGCTCAATGTCTTCTGTATGTTGAGAGTAATTCCCAGTATCTGTCTTCTTTTTTATGTATAGATGTTGCTCTGTATTTTATGTCTACATGGACACTGCTTGGTTCCACTACATCCTGATTTTTGACAAATGTTCCACTTCTGTAAGTACAGTGCACAACTTCCTTTGTCTGCTCAACATCTGTTTTTTACAGTGTTAATTTATATTTTACAGTGATTATACATGTCACCCTTTGTAGTGTGTGTAATAGGTCATGGCCCTTAAACATAAAATCCACAGCCAGTTTTTGTTGCACCTTGAGCTCTTTTTTTATCATCCTATAAATTCTGAAGATGACATCTCTGACAGTAGAGTATGTAGTGCCATGTTGGGTTTTAGGTTGGCAGTTGGGGAGTGGTAAAAATGCAGAGTAACTGCCTGTTTTCATCATACCTTTGCTGTCTATATGAATTAGGCCTAAAATAATTGAATTCCATCTTTTTCGTGACATAATGGATTTTTAAAAACATTTTTCTTAGAAGTGTGGTAAGCAGTATGTGTAGAGTAAACTGTATGTAGCAGGAGTGGAAGGGGTTAACCTCTTCTCGTACTGCAATGTATGGGTATGTTTAAAGCATTTTAAGACATCCTGTGACCTGCCAGTGATTGGCATGAGTGTTAGGGAGCACGTTGCTACACAGTGAACCTCTCCTAGCCTTCTAGGGGTTTTCATTTTGGAAAAAAAAGTGATAAAAGAGACTGCTCACTTGGAGAAATAATTTTATGGGTTGAAGAAGTCCTAACTGTATTTCTCTTGTGACAAGAATAACTCTTAGTAGCCTGCCGGCCTACAGCCTATATGCACACAGGAGTCACATTGCCACTGCACAGATCAGGGGCCATAAATCCTAGCAAGTAGCCCATCCGCTGAAAGTGGAGACTGTGCTCTCTTCAGTGTGCAGCAACCTGGATTTATGATCTATGTTTATCTGTGCTAGTGTGGGAGATTTCTTCTTACTTGCTGTCTTATACACACCATAGGGAATAAGAAGATGTCCCTTTTATTGTTTTTAGATTGTTTTCACTAAAACAGGTGTGACCATTAGATTTTTCTTTTTTTCCTCTTCTCATGCTCCACTGACAACAGTAAAATGTTGGATCTCTCATAGCCATATCTCAGTAGCAATGGTCACCAGGAAAAATATGGAGGGTGAATCTCCCCAGAGGAGACACAGACAACAATAAAAGCCTGACAAAACTACAAAAAGGAGTTTTGTCTATGATAAACATAAAGGCTAAGTTCACCTTTTTTTTTCTAAATTCCAGCTCCCCTATATACCAATATACAATTAATGTACCTTTGTTGCAGAATAATAGAAGCTTTCTACGTTTTTTCGAACAAGGCCTTACCTCAGCCCCTGGTGTGTTCCATGGAAAGGTTCATGACTTCCTGGTACGTACATTTAGGACATAAAAAACAGTAAGACATAGGAAGCAGTTCACCATTTGACCACATTAGCACACACACCCTGCATAATTCAACTATGTTTGCAGGGCATCACTGGTATCCCTCCAGGTGTGCATTTTCCCAGCTCATCAATGCAGGCTGTCTGTGCTGTTATGTTTGCATGGCATCCCTCCAGATGGGCCTGGGCTGCATACTAAA